>NC_081830.1:67426703-67729746 GCF_030867095.1 Alligator mississippiensis
CGGGCTAGTCCGGTCCCTGCTCAGGAAAATGGAGGCAAAGAAATCGTTAAATAGGTTAGCCTTGTCATCTGGTGCGACAACCAGATTTCCTAGTGTGTCTTGCAGAGGTCCCATGTTACCCAGTACCTTCTTTTTGCCCCCTATGTATTTAAAAAAGGACTTGTTGTCCTTGATCCGGGTAGCTAGTCCCAGTTCCATCTCCGACTTGGCCTTCCTTACCACCCCCCTGCAGCCCCGAGCAACCGAGGTATAGTTCTCCCTGGTGATGGCCCCTCCCTTCCGTTGTGTGTACTCCTCCCTTTTAGCTAGGAGACATTCCCATATGCTTTTGGTTAGCCCTGGGGGGTTTTGTGCCCTCTTGCCCTCTTTGATCCTTGTTGGGATTACCTCCCTTTGGGCTTGGAGGATCGTCTCATTAAGGAACGACCACTCTTCTTGGACACCCGACTCCCCTCCCCTCCGGGACCTCAGTACTTCCCCAACTATTCTTCTTACCTCATTGAAATCCACCCTCCTGAAGTCCAGGGCTGCTGCCTTGCTGCAGGCTTTTGCCACCCTGTGCTGAATGGTGAATTCCAGGAAGCGATTATTGCTGTCGCCCAGGTAGTCGAGCATCCACAGCCCCCTCATGAGGTTGTCACCTGTGGCCAGCACCAGATCCAACAAGGCGTCTCCCCTGGTGGGACTGTGCACCTCCTGAGTTAGATGGAGGTCCTGTATCTTGGCTAGGAACCTATGTGAGCAGTCAGACCTGGCTGACTGCTTTTCCCAGCAGATGTCTGGAAAGTTCAGGTCACCCATGATGACCACTTCTTTTGACCTAACTACCTCCGTGAGCTGACTTAAGAATTCCCGGTTTAGCTCTTCCCCTTGGTTGGGTGGCCTGTAGTAGACCCCCACCATTAAGTCCCTTTCCCCTCGACTTCCTTGTATTCTAACCCAGAGCACTTCAGTGTGCCCCTCATCTGACCTTGTGCTACTAGATGAGGATGCGTATTGCTCCTTGATGTAGATGAGTCATATGACTTTATGATGTTAATTAGTGTCTTTGGATGCAAATACAGTAAAAGCTGTGTTAACTGGCATGAATGGGGAACGTGACATGCTGGTTATATAAAAATCCTAGCAGGGGTTTTCGGCCAGATGTGGGGGGTGAGGAGGGGGAAGGGGGAGGGGTGGCAGCAGCCACTGCCACATGCGAGCTTTCCCTGCTCTCCCCTCGCACCCGACAGGGCAGCCGGGAATGCTGGTTACTAAAATGCTGGTTAACACAGGTTTTACTGTACTGTTTTTCAGAGAATATCCATTTGAAATCCATCACCTGAATAAAAAACTTAGTAAATGGCCTCCAAAGGAACTTCATATCTTGTCTGGGGAAAAAGCGTGCTTTTTCTACCTTGACAAAATTGGTTTTAAATCCTCTATTTATTCCTTTAATAATGGGTTGATAAGTCATTGTTCAGTCCTGAGAGCAACTGTTTGGTTTTAAAGTAAAGCAGCATTTACAAATATTCTATGATGTGAGTCTCTATATTTAAAACTGCCTCACGAGGTTTAGTTTATTAGTAAAATTTTTAAGTGTGCCAATAGTAGATCAGGCAAGATTGGATTTATTACCAATAACTGAAACACCTTTCAGCTTTGCACTTCTCTGCACATATGAATTCAAGTGCTTTTATAAGTTCTACATACCTGACCCAAAGGTGATACATTTTCCATGTAAGACTCTCTCTGTGGAGTAAAGTATGAACAGTAAAGATATTTAAAGAAAATCAAGATATGCTGTTTGATTTGAAATTTAACTAGAGAACATATTCTTTGTATCTGGAGGTGCCAGACCCCCAAATCTGAAGAATGCATTTCTATTTGGTAGGTTTATATCACTTATTGTGATGTAATCATTTCTCTTTATTTTTTTATGATGCTTCAGTAGCAACAGAATATCTGTGAATTTGTTTTTTGTGTTGCCTGGAGGGTGTATTTGAATGCTCTTCCTTCTGGTCTCCTGCTCCTTGTTCCTTAGCATACATTGTTTACCATGCTGGGGAAACTTCCATCAATTCTATGGCTCTTTGACTGCTTAAATGTCTGTCCAGATACAGGATCCTGCTTGACTTTAGTGCATTCTGGAACAGGCCCCAGGAATTAGAAACCTGCATCTTGATGAAAGCCCTCAGCCTCTCATGTGAGTGCTAGCTCCAAAAACTGGGTAATCAAGTCAGTGTCTCACCAGGGACTTGCCTGCAGACAAGCGTTTCTTACCTTGGAGTCTTTATTTGATCTATTTATTTATTTTTGAAATGTGATCAGTAAAAATATGAATGATGTTTTCTAGAGGATCTTCATCTCAGTAAGGTGCATTTCAAGCAGTGAATCATAAATGTCACTTACCTTTCCTGATAAATAGTGCAGGAGAAATACAATCCATCTTTCCAGACTTCCAGAACAAGTTTAGCCAGCAGATTTCTGAATCTGCTTGTCCATTTCTTCCATCATCGAGCACTGGCTTCACCCTTGTGTACATTACATGCTCGAGGTAACATTTTCGTTGAACTGCTGTGTTTTGTTTTTTCATTTTCAATTTTTATCTTAATTGTATCTTTATAAATACTCTAGAATATATATATATATATATATATATATATATATATATATATATATATATAAACTTTTTATCTTAAAAGACCTCATTAATTTACAGAAAACCATATTAAATGGCTCTTTGAAATAATTTTTGCCTGATGACTACAAAAACACTGATCATACTTGATTTATCCTAGGGAAATAATTATTGCAGTTATTTTAAATAGCTCTCTGGGTTTAGAAAAAGTATCTGAATTAACAGTAGATTGGATATCATTATCTATTAATGGGCTCCATCTGGTTTATTGGTATTATTTCTGGTAATTTGTTACTGGCCCAACATGTTATGTCTGACCATTAGATTTTTTTCTGCTATTCTGGTAGAATGTGAATTTGTACCTCGAGCCAACGAGAGTCGACATAATAGGATCTTGCATCATTTTAATGGGGGGTTTTATGTGGACTGTCATGCAGGATATTTGGGCACAATAACTTTTCAGGTGACAACTGTAGGATACATAAATGAAAGTACATGTTGCCACTGATCTGCTAGAGAAACAGGCTTTTCAATCACCAGATGCCATTCTGTGGCATGAATCTCTCTCGTGGATTTTTTTTTTTATAATTACAAACTTCTTTCTAGCTTCAGTGATTCATAGAGAATTGATTTGATTAGAATTGCAACTGAATATTACAATTAATATTTATTTGCAGAAATCACTTTTGGGTGCATACTTTTGTCTTCAAGAGCAAAGGTTTCTGCTCAGACTGCAAAATGTTGCAATAAAGATTGGTGATTGATGTTTATTATTGGGTTAAATGGCTTTGCTATGGGGACCAAAGTTTATAAATTACAGCAATTCCCCAGTTGTGATTGGCCACTGTAGATCTTTTTCAAGTACCAGCATTTTTTTAATTAGATCATATATTTTCAGGTCTTTACAGTATCAATTTTTGAGGTTTATTGAAATTGTCTTTATAATAACAGTGCAGCAGGTGTCAAAAATCTTGGATATGTTCTGGATTTGCTAAGCCAAATATCCAGAAGAAAATCGCATGTTCTAAGGTTAAGTCGCATTTGATTACTAACAAAACTAGCAGTTAACTTCAAGTAACAAGTCTCTGTTAACTCTGAGCCACTGCCAACACGTCTCACCTTGGAGGCCATGCAGCATGGTGCTCCTTCTTGCACTGAGTCCTGCCTGCTGGGCTGTGGAGGCAGCTCCTGCCCAGAGCTGGTCCAGCCAGGCTGCAGCCCCATGCCCAGCTGTGGGTGCAGAAATTGGGGGGAGGGGAGGCATGTTCCTGTGACATGGTGCCTGTGGGGCCCTGCCCATTCCTTCTCCCATAGATTTACCTAGAGGGAGCTGAAGGAGCTGCTCCCTAGGACTGTGCGAAGCTTCAGTCCCTGATTCGATTCAGTGGAGATTCGGCCCGATTTAGTAGCCGAAACTCCGAATCCGAATCTAATTGGGAGACTCTTTAATCTCCCCAAATTGAACTGGAACCTTCTGAATAGGTTCGGAAAGATTCAGCGATTCGGCTATAGACACAGCTTTAACTGTGTTTTCTACGTATCTCAAGGTACCAGGCAGCTCATGAGTGTTGCGATGCTGAGGCAGATGGAGTGTCTCACAGGAGCATGGGGGCTCCCCAGTGTGCTCAGCAGCAGACCCAGAAGTGGACCAAGAAGCACTTCCAGTCCATTTCCAGGGCTGCTGGGGAGTATGTGGGCCCCCCCACTCCACCGGCTCGATGACTGGTGCCTCCTGGGTCTGGGGGGGGCACCCGGGGTCCATCTGCAGCTGATTGCTGAGCTGGGGGGCTCTCTCCTCCCACGCGCTCGACGGCAGACCCAGAAGTGGACCGGAGGTACTTCTGGTTCGCTTCCGGTTTCGCTGCCGAGCATGTGGGGGGACCCCCGCATGCTCCTGTGGGATGCTCCATCCGCCCCAGCATCACAGCATTCACAAGCTGTGCCTGGTACCTCCCAGTATGTAGAAAAAACGTTTAAAGCTGTGTCTATAGCTGAATTGCTGATTCTCCGAATCAGTATCGAATCTTCAGATTCAGATTTGGCCGAATCAAATCGGGGACAGTGATCCAAATCAACGAATCGGATTGCTGTTCCCAATTTGGGCCAAATCCGAATTGAATACAGACTGTTTCGCACACCCTTGCTGATCACCAGCACGCTGCCTGGTTGCCACACGCATATGTGCACACGCACGTGGAGCCCCCTGCATCCTGCTTCCCCAGCACCAAGCAGCCCCTTGCAGGCTGGAACAATGCCAGCCTGCAAGGTTGTGGTTTTCTGGGTTTTTCTCCCTTAAAGGAGAAAATCCATGTTGTTCTATGGCAAATGGAAAACCTGGATCTCTGGTCATAACCAGCTTGGTAAAGGAATGTTAAAAGTTATTTTGTTTATAACAAAATGTCATATGCTCTAGTCTAGAAGATCTAAAATTGGGATAAAATCTTAACTGTGCAACCATTAATCTCAACTACAGTTTTGCAGCATCAAACAAAAAGCATTGTCTTTCTGTCTCCAGGGCATTCTTTGTTAGAGAGCCATTCACTTCATTCAAAGGAGATTTTTTCCCCCACTTTTTTTATTTAAAAAAATTTGGCCTTTATCTTGTGGCTCCATTTACTCTTGGGAGATTTTGATTAAGCAGTTCAGCTCAAATGAGTTTATACTGTACAGTCAGTTTGGGGGGGGGAGGATCAGTAGTAGTACAGTACTGATGCAGCTATTCCAGTCAATTGCTGCTCACTTGGAGGGTCTGTTTCAAAGTAATGCTCTTTTTTTTTTTTTCCTGCATCACCCTATAGAATAGATGTGGGCCTTTTTGCAGAAACAAATAGATAGTACTTCAAAAGCACTGATTGATTTAAACCTGGCATTGATCCTCAATTGGTTTTGGATTCTGATTTTACAGATGCCACAGAGACTTGCCCAAGGTCAAAGATGTGAGCGTCAGAAATACAATTAAAACTTAGGTTTCTTGATTCCCAGTTTTGTTCTCTAACAGCTAGATGCTGTGTACACTATCTTTCTAACATCTGCTAGAACTATATTATGGAGCAAAGTAATTCTAACTGCAGTTTTGGTGGGTTTGTCCCCAGGATGATTTTGACCCTTTATATAGTTTCAACACCGTCGCTTTACTAGCAGACAAAGTAAGCGACTGAGAAGTGAAAAGGCTCAAGTCAAAGCAAAACTGGAACATTGTAGTATATCCCAGCTCTTCACTTAACAGTGTGCCATGCAGTATTTAGTGAAGCTGTCCTTAGTGAATAGCAGCGTTTCTTAAGGTAATTGCACCTTTACATTGCAAGTCCTGAGGGGAATAGTTATTTTCATAAAAGCCTGTCTCATTTTGAGCCCCTCATGGCAGTAATTAAATATAATAATAGTAACTGCAGCTTTTAAGCAAATACATGGTATTTTTGAAGGCAGGCAAGAAGGATTTCTCTCCAGTGTAAGGGGGAAGCCTGTGTTCTTCCATCTTTTCATTTTGCCAGACAGTAAATAACATGACTGTATGAGCATCAGGCAGTAGCCATCTCTGGTTAGCAGCTGGAAGATGCAGCCGGTGATGGTCCTTAAGGCTTTCTCTGGGGACAAAAACTGGGTCCAGGAACTGACTAATGGTGGTTGCAAGGTGCACCTTCTCAAGCAGTTTAATTCAGGCTTCCTAATGGATAAGTTAAGATACAGCAAGATTAAACCAATTAGCCCCAGCTATCAGACAGGATCTGTATTACTGTTGTGGTGGACCCGAAGTAATTGTTCTGCTGCATCCTTCTACCACCTAATGTTCCAGTCGACATCCAGTGTCAGCCAGGAGGCTGTGCAAAGGGTTAGTGAGAGCACAGACAGATGTCACAGAATCATACGATTCTATGACTTCGCAAAGTGCACGTGCTGGATGAATGGTGGGGGTGGGCTTAGCTCCTGTTCTTCCAGCTGTGTGACCAGGTGTGGATTCCTGTCAGTCCCAGTGAAACCCACTTTCTCAGAATGGCACTTGGGACCACATAGAGTTTAAGAGTCTGCCATTGCACTCTGACAACAAAGATGGGGCTTCTAGCCCAGGCAGCAGTCTTGTGCATTTTAGAGCCAAAGACCTGGGTTTATTCCCTAAAGCTAATGACACAACCACATCAGCAAAGAAAAGGACCTGGAGCTTCTCTATGGGCAAAAAATAAAAGCTGCAATTTTCTGTGATGTGTTACTTAGTTCTCTTATATCAGCATGGAAGCAAAGTGGCAGTGACCAAGGACAGGAGCTGAATGAGAAAGATAGCAAACTATTTATTCTCACTTGAAGTGTGGTCTTTCCTCCTCCTGCTGAAATCAGTGGGAGTCTTTTCACTTACCTCAGCCCTTTGGAGTCTGTGCACCTATAGCTTTCTGCTGCACTTGGTGTGCTGAGGGTCTTTCACAGGCATTAACATGAGACGGTTTTATCTGACAGGAAACATAATTGGCCATATCGTTTTAACAATGTTGCAGGCTTTTTATTCTCCCTCCCCCCTCCCCCCCCCAAAGGATGGGAGCCTTCTAAAAGCAACATACACCTTCTACAAGGTTATATCAGAATGAAATAAAATGCTGAAATTATCTTAATAAATTATAGTAATTGTGCCTGGCAGTGCACAGTCATTTAAATGAGATTAAATTAATAACCTTTAAATATAAAAATAATAAATATATTCATGCATCGGGAGTCCTATTCTGCTTAATTCTGGATAAATATTAACTGCCTCATGTAAGTTCTGGGCACTATAGGACAAAATCAGTCCAGCTGGAGAAAGCAAAAAACCTGTCTAACCTAGCAAGACGTATTGAACCCAGGTTCATTCAAATAGAGCCAGCTCATATTACTGCTAATGTCAAATGTGAAATTATTATTGGCTTCATTGGGGCAAGGGACCAGTCCTGAAGTGGCTAGTTGTACCATGACATTTGACAGTTGCATATTCAACTAAGTAGTTTGTATTGCTAACTTATTGCTGATCTAGCTGTGTCCAAATGAAGCATCTAGAGCAGGGGCCAGCATCATTTTTGGCCATAGTGCCAAAAACACCTGTAACTTTGACTTTTATAAGATGTTGGCATGCCAGGGGTGGACAGCAGGAGAGCCACAAGAGGCCCGATCCTTGTGTCAGTGCAGCCCCGGCCCCTTCCCCACCATCTGCCCTTAGGCACACATGTACCTGCTGCCAGCGTTCAGCCGGGCTGAGGCAGCCGCTTGCAGCTTCCTGGTTGCCTGCCACAGCTGGCCCAAGCTCCAGAAAGCCCCTGCTGCCTGTCACAGAGCCTGGGCTGGTTGCAGCAGGTGGTGGGGAGGCTGCAAGCTGCTGCAGCAGAGCCCACAGAGTCCCAGCCCAGCTCATTGGCAGTAGTGGGTGCACATGCACCTCGAAGCAGATGCCAGTGAAGAGGCTGAGGCTGCACTTCCACAAAAGGGATCGGGGCCCTCATGGCTCCCCTGTCATCTGCCCCAAGGCATGCGTGCCAAGCAGAATGCCTTTGTGTGCTGTGCTCTGGCATGTGTGCCTGGAGTTGCCTACCTCTGACCTAGGGTCTCTAACTGAGCTAGGGAAGGCCATCATGAAAAATTTCCCTGTGTACTCATCATCTCCTGTTCTCTGCGTACCATATACCAAAAAATGGTAGCTACCATGGGGACAGCCCAGCATGCATTGCCACTAAGCACATCTGAGATGCTGGGCATGTACCAAGCAACATCCATGTTACATTTTGCAAGTACTTATAGATACATAGATGTTAGGGTCGGAAGGGACCTCAATAGATCATCGAGTCCGACCCCCTGCATAAGCAGGAAAGAGTGCTGGGTCTAGATGACCCCAGCTAGATGTTCATCTAACCTCCTCTTGAAGACCCCCAGGGTAGGGGAGAGCACCACCTCCCTTGGGAGCCCGTTCCAGACCTTGGCCACTCGAACTGTGAAGAAGTTCTTCCTAATGTCCAATCTAAATCTGCTGTCTGCTAGCTTGTGGCCATTATTTCTTGTAACCCCCGGGGGCGCCTTGGTGAATAAATCCTCACCAATTCCCTTCTGTGCCCCCGTGATGAACTTATAGGCAGCCACAAGGTCGCCTCTCAACCTTCTCTTGCGGAGGCTGAAAAGATCAAGTTTCTCTAGTCTCTCCTCGTAGGGCTTGGTCTGCAGGCCCTTAACCATACGAGTGGCCCTTCTCTGGACCCTCTCCAGGTTATCCGCATCCCTCTTGAATTGCGGTGCCCAGAATTGCACGCAGTACTCCAACTGCGGTCTGACCAGCGCCCGATAGAGGGGAAGTATCACCTCCTTGGACCTATTTATCATGCATCTGCTGATGCACGATAAAGTGCCATTGGCTTTTCTGATGGCTTCGTCACACTGCCAACTCATGTTCATCTTGGAGTCCACTAGGACTCCAAGATCCCTTTCCACTTCCGTGCCACCCAGCAGGTCATTCCCTAGGCTGTAGGTGTGCTGGACATTCTTCCTCCCTAGGTGCAGCACTTTGCATTTCTCCTTGTTGAACTGCATCCTGTTGTTTTCTGCCCACTTGTCCAACCTATCCAGGTCTGCCTGCAGCTGTTCCCTGCCCTCCGGCGTGTCCACTTCTCCCCATAGCTTTGTGTCATCTGCAAACTTGGACAGAGTATATTTCACTCCCTCGTCCAAGTCACTGATGAAGACATTAAAGAGTATCGGTCCAAGGACCAAGCCCTGCGGACCCCACTGCCCACACCCTTCCAGGTTGAAACCGACCCATCCACCATGACTCTCTGGGTGCAACCCTCCAGCCAATTCGCCACCCACCGGACTGTGTAGTCATCCAAGTCACAGCCTCTTAACTTGTTCACCAGTATGGGGTGGGATACCATATCGAAGGCCTTCCTGAAGTCTAAGTATACGACATCCACCCCTCCTCCTGTGTCCAGGCGTTTCGTAACCTGGTCATAAAAAGAAACTAGATTGGTCAGGCACGATCTGCCTGCCACGAACCCGTGCTGGTTTCCCCTCAGCATAATTTGTCCTGCCGGGCTCTCAAAAATGTGAGCCTTGATAATTTTTTCAAAGACTTTGCCAAGGATGGAGGTGAGGCTGACTGGCCTATAGTTGCCCGGGTCCTCCTTCCTTCCCTTTTTGAAAATGGGGACCACGTTGGCCCTTTTCCAGTCCTCCGGGACTTGGCCCGTGCGCCATGAGCTTTCAAATATTCCCGCCAGTGACTCTGCAATGATGTCGGCCAGTGCCTTCAGCACCCTTGGATGGAGCTCATCCGGGCCTGCCGACTTAAAGGCATCCAGTTTTTCCAAGAGACTCTGCACCATTTCAGGGTCTACGCGTGGAAGTCTGGCGCCTTGCTGCTGCCTCTCTACAACCCCAGTGAGAGACTTGTCGTGCCCCTCTCTTAGGAACACTGAGGCAAAGAACTCGTTGAGGAGTTCAGTGTTGTCCCCCCTGTCCATCACCAATTGTTTCTGCCCATTTAGCAGGGGTCCTATTCCTCCCTGGGCCTTCCTTTTACTCCCTATATATCTAAAAAACAATTTCTTGTTGTCTTTTACTTCGGTTGCCATCCTCAGCTCCATGGTAGCTTTGGCCCATCTAACTGCCTCCCTACAAGCACAAGCAGAGGAGGTATATTCATCTTTAGTGATCTCACCCTGTTTCCACTTTTTATGTGCTCCCCCTTTGTCCCTTAGGCTGCTCTGGATTTCTCTGGTCAGCCAGGGAAGCCTCCTGGCCCCTTTCCCTCTTTTGCCTCGCTCAGGGATCGTCTTGCTTTGTGCCCGAAGGATTGTTTCCTTAAGGCACAGCCACCCTTCTTGGGCTTCCATCTCTTCAGATCTCCTACTCTGCAGTGCGTCCTTGACTAATCGCCTGAGTTCATTGAAATCAGCTTTCCTAAAGTCTAGCACTTTCACCCTACTAGTTACCTTACCCACTCGCCATCTTATGGTGAATTCTATTATTAGGTGATCACTGTCCCCCGGATGGCTACCGATCTGGAGGTCCGCTACCATGTCATCTCCCGTTGCCAATACCAGATCCAGTATGGCATTCCCCCTAGTGGGACTGTGTACCTCCTGTGTCAGTGGAGGTCCTGTATACAGGTTAGAAACCTGCGTGAGCGGTGGGACTTCGCTGTCTGTGACTCCCAGCAGATGTCCGGGCAGTTTAGGTCCCCCATGACTACCGCCTCTTTAGCTTTTATGGTCTCCGAGATTTGCCTCAGGAGCCCCGAATCTCTTTCTTCCCCTTGATGTGGGGGTCTGTAGCAGACCCCTACCACCAAATCCCTTTCTCCTTGCCCCCCATGTAGCCTAACCCACAATCCTTCTACTTCCTCATCCTTGGATTCTGTCTTGATGAGGGTTGCTGTATATTGCTCACTGACATAGAGCGCAACCCCTCCCCCTTTCTTCCCCACCCTGTCCTTTCTGTTCAGTCTATAACCCTCAATATGTACCGCCCAGTCATGGGATGAATCCCACCAGGTTTCCGTTAGCCCCACTAAGTCATAGGTGTTTAGTGCAAGCAGGAGCGCTAGTTCATCCTGTTTGTTCCCCATGCTCCTAGCATTAGTATATAGGCACTTGAGCCCTGCGACTGGTGCCTTTGCTGCCCCCCCGCTCCGAGTCCCATGGGGCCCTTTGTTTCTTACCTTCTTGTTTCTTACCTGTTCTGTAGTGCTGGTCTCCCCATGGCTTTCAGGTTCCCAATGCTCTCTTTCTTCAGGCTGGGCTGTCCTTGTGGGTGCCACATGGTTTGGTGGTCCACAGCTTCTCCCGCCCTCATCTTCCCCTCCCCCCGACGAGCCTAGTTTAAAGCCCGCCGGAGGAGATCCGCCAACCTAGAAGAAAACACACGCTTACCTTTGGGGGACAGGTGAAGCCCATCCCAGCTGAGCATGTCCCTCGTCGTGATGTGCGTGTCGTTGTCCAGGAAGCCGAAGCCTGCCTTGAGACACCACTGCCGAAGCCGCCAGTTGGTCTCTCGGATACAGTTCTCCTGCCATCTTCCACGTCCGGTCACTGGTAGGATGGAAGAGAATACCACCTGTGCACCGAACTCCTTCAGCACGCCGCCCAGAGCACTGTAGTCCGCCATCAGGTGATTGGGGGTTCTCCTGGCCGCATCATTAGTACCCACATGGACTAGGACCATGGGGTAGTAATCGGTGGGCTTGATCCTGGCCTGGATTACCTCCGTCACATCCTGAATCTTTGCTCCAGGGAGGCAGCATACCTCTCGTGCTGAGGGGTCCTGGCGACAGATGGGTCCTTCCATACCTCTCAGGATGGAGTCGCCTATGACGAGCACTCGTCGCCTCCTCCTCTGGGTCCTCTTGGATCTCTTGATCTGTTTGGAGTGTGAAGAATGTGGTGTTTCTTCCTGCCCAAGGGTTTCCTCCTCCCCTTCCATCTCCTGCAGGATCGCCAGGGCCTCGTACTTGTACTTGTTGCCAGCAGAGTAGGAGTGAGGGAATGGGGCATGATTTCATGACAGTGCTCTCTGGTGCAGTCAGAGGCAATGTAGACATGCATTAATGGTACAGTAAGAACACTCTTTGAAGAAATGTGGAGGTAATGATGATAGTCTTGCTGTTTGACTGATTTCTATTCAAGCTGAGAGCAAGCAGAAAGCTTTGTAATGTTCTTCTTCATAACCACTACCCATAAGAGGGATACCTGTCTCAGCCTCTTTACTTGGAGGGGATATAAGGGACAGTGGTGCTCAACACGTTTCCCGCATGACTAAAATTCCCACTGAGGTCAGTGAGGGCTAGAACGCTCAGGTACAGGCCAGTGACTTCATAAAACAGAGGATGAAATTCTGTAACATAGGAAAAGGGCGGGCAACACTGTCATATCTTATTTTGAACACACGGAAATGCTATGGCTAGAAAGTGAAACACACTTGTAATGAGCATGCGAGTTGGTGGAGAACTAGGTAAGTATGTAAATATACACAAGATAAGTATAAGTATACATAAGAGAGCATACAGGGTGACAGAAGGACAGTTACCAATACAGAGACGATGATAAAAGGATCAGATGGGGAAGAAAAAATAACTATTGAATAAACCAGCACAAGATACCTAGTTCTCCACTGCCTTGCACTGCTCATTTACTTTGGGTGTAGAGTTCTAAACTTTAACCAGTATGAAATTGGAGGCATGCTTATTTTTGAGTGGAAACACTTGGAGGAATGAATGGTAGTTAGGTATGCACCACCTATTAAAAGATTGTTTCCCTTCTCCTTTTAGTCAAAGTTTATATCCTATTCGCTCTACTCATTATTGAAGCCATCATTGTTCTTGGATTATGTCTTTCACTGCCTATTAGGGTTGCTACCTCCTTAAATACTCTTTTTACACTAGTCATTTATATTCTTGTTATTTCCAGGTATTGGTATTATTACTTTCTGTTTTCGCAGTATACTTTTCTGGAAGCCCCCACATGCAAAATATGTCTTCCTCCTTTTTACATGTTATAGATTGGGATATAAAACCTGTATTCAAGTTTCTGCAATGTCTTTCTGTTTGTTTCTGGGTAAAATCCACGGCATCTGTGAGTGTCTGTAGATCCATTAAATGATGAGAGAGAATGCCATTCTTTACCATGTGAAAGACTGGTTGGGAAGGGCATTGTTTATACCAGCTTACTATCTGTGTTAGAGTCTTTCAGATAATGCTCCCTTTTGCCATTTGTCCCAGCCTAACTAAGAAACCTTGGAGTAAAATGAAAGCATATTTATGGTGTTTGCCATTTAGCTACTGTTATAATTTGATTCTGCATGTAGGAAGAATCTATGGCATGTGCAAAATGCTAGAGAGAGAATATATACTGTTATTAGCAGTACTTGGGTCCAGGACTCTGGGATTGGTGAAGAAATACTTGAAGAGGGATAATTGCTCTGGTTAAGACATGCTGTGAAGTTTTATCTTTGACTGGTGGAAAGTAGGAAATTCTGATTGTGGTATCAGACTCATTAATAGAAAAAACCTAATTACTTTTGAAAAAACAATGGCTAAAACTGGAAGACTCTGCAGACGGTGCTTCAAAGAAAATTCAGCCCAGATACATAAATTTGTCCAAGACCATGTTGAGAGATTAGATATTTTGCTTCTCATTTTAAAGAGTAAAATACTGTACAAGGTCAAATCAAGGTCACACATAGCAAACAAAAGGTGACAGACATTTTAAGCAGTGTCACAAAACTTGGGAAGCTGTCACAAAACGGTTGAGGAAAACCCTTTGGTAAGAGCTTCTGAAGGCCTTTGCCCTCCATTTTAAAGCTGACAATCTTTAACATGGGAGTGATTTTTGCACCATCATAGTGTACCTGCAATCTGCAAATGCTGCATTTAAAGGTATTTGGTACCAAGAGTGCTACTTTTTTGTATGCATTTAAAGGTGGTATCTTTACCCTATGTGACTTTTCTTTAAGGTTTAAAGGAAAAAAATGAGTAAAGAAATCTCTCATCTAGGTTTCTGTACCAAAGCAATCTCTCATCTCAAGCTAAATATTTGTGAGGAGACTGCCTTGCAAATGCAACAATACAAGAAAAGGGCCTCTCTCTCTCTCTCTCTCCTGCATACACACGAAAGGTTGAGGCATATAAGGGAGGACATTACTCATCTTTCTGTGGTCTACTTACTTGCAGACTTGTAGAATGATATTTATATTGATCTGGTGAAGATGTTACCAAGAGCAAATAGTGAATAAAGTAGCTGATTATTTTGTGAGAGATCTGTGGCCAGCATGGTCAGTTTTTCAGGAATTTAGCTGCAATTTTTTTTTGCATCTGAGTAGTGAAGGGAAAGTTGGTAACTCCTGTGCCCTGTCTCAGCTGTGCAATTTCTATATACAGTAAAAGCCCTGTTATCTGGCATTTCACTAACGGGCATTTCTATTGACCAGAATTTCTGGCTGCCTGGCCTGATGTGGGGTGGGAAATCTCGCCTGTGGCCACTGCTACCCACCAGCCTGCATGCAAACGCCCCCACCCCCCCCAGCTCTGCGTCCAGCCAGAAACCCCTATGTCCCAGGTAACCAGCATTTTTAGATTACGGGCACCCCCCTACTCCCCATTCATGCAACAGGGTTTTTAATGTAGTGCAAAGCAGCATAACCATGCATGCTGGGCTGACTAGCTTCAGAGCTGGAAGTGTAAGAGCTGCATCAGTGTGGTAACCTACTCAGATAAATTAGCTCTATTGGGAAACAGGGCTTAATAGCTAGACCGAGTGCCAAATTAGCAGACCTCTGCTGCTTTTAGTTCTGGAGCTAGGGCAAACTGGGCTAATGGGGGGTATCTCAGCAAGGCACTGTCTTGTGTCATATGGACACATCCTTTGTGCCCTGAAATCGTTTACAGTGAACCAAAGTCTTCTGAGGTCTCCTGTATTCAATGGACCTTGAATCAGATCCTCAGGCCACAATTTTCATGCTATTATATCAGGAACTGGAATGGCTTCATCATTTCCTGTAGGAAGGGTGGGGCAGGAATGGGATAGAAAAGACTTCTGAAGATGCACTGAAAGACTGAGGAGGCAGTAATCTTGCCTGGGATACTTTCTTCTGAAGACCAGATGAAATTAATTATATTGGCTTAGTAGTGAAGAATCCAATTCATAAAGGTATTCAGGCTCCTAATAGTTTTTTAAGTACTTAGCTTCAGAAACTGATATATCTTTGTGGGGCTGAGCCCAAGGGTCCACACTGCAGCTGGTATTATCTGGCAGGCTGAAGTGGCATGGAAACAGAACTGCCCTTTCATCTATAAAGGTGCTAGGTACTGCTCTGCAGTAAGACACGTTGGCTGGGAATTATACAGAAACTTATGCTTTGTCTCTGCCTGCATTACACGTGCTCTGCAGGTACGCAGAGGACTTCACTATACAGGGCTGCCAACCTGGCACTTGTAACTGGCATTACAAATTAATTTAAACCTTCCCCCTGCCAACATTAAAAAATATTTCCGGTTTCCCCAAACCATCTGCAAATAGTAAATCTGTAATTCCTATTTTTACCTAAAACTCACATGCCAGTGAGCTGTCTGCTCCATTTCTGTAAAATTCAAATAGCAGATCCTAATGTAATCTCATCATGAGGTTCTCTTCCTGAGGAATAGGGTTGGATGAGTACTGCCAACTGTGGTGTCTGATATATTTGTTCCAGTTTTTTAAGTGGTTTGCTGGAGTCTATGTGCACCCCTTTTGCGATCATTTTGAGCAAATAGTGTCATAATAATCTTGATGCAAAAATCCCAAAGTGAAAGTTTTAGCATGTATTCTAACATCTGCTTTCAAATTTTACAACCAGCCATGAAACACGTATTTTGAATTGCAGATTTTGGGCTTGAATATGCAGTTCACAATTGATTCTGCTCTTTCTTGCTATTAGGAGTGGTAATATGCAGCAGGTGACTAGCCAACATAGTGTGAATATCCAATTTTGAATATTCACAATAAACTTGGTGTAAATTATCTCCAGGCTAGGAATTAATCACTTTTTTCTGAATAACACATAATCCAAGATATCAGAAACAGTTAATTTACTGATTGCTCACTTTGAATTATTCGTCCATTTTATGTAGGATACCAGAAAATTAGTTGGAAAACCAAAAGGACTCAGGATTTCTGAGTCTCCTGAAAGTTCTTCCATATACCTGGGTCCTTGGGTTTTTTTGTTCTGTGTTTTTAGTATCTAGCACAGTGGAATCCAGGTCTGCGCGTGGAGCAACTATACCACTATTGGCAACAATGACAACAATAATGTGACAAAAGGACCAGGTGAGCTACGTGGCATTTTGCCTTCTGGCCAACAGCCCTCCGTAGTTTAATTATATGGGAAGTAAATGATTTACACTCTCAAATAATAACCCTCCACAAAAATGTACCATAAGCAGAATTTTTGTGAGGCGTTAAATGAACTGAAAAAAGTTAACAGGTATAACCCACCATTGCGGATGGCATTTGTGACAAGGCTAACATTTCTGTGCGAAGAAGGGAAAAAAATCAGTAATAAGAGTCTGTGGAGTCCAGGCATAGACAAAGGTTCATTCAACTTTGGAAAAGAGAGAGACGAGGCAGTGCTGTCTCTACAAATCTCCTTCACAGCTTGTCATGGAAAGATTTCCCAGACACTGAACTAGAAAATAAAAGGACGTGGGATCACAGAGAGGAGCAAGAACCACCTCTGGTCACAGACAATGTTATCATGCTCAGGGGCACCATACGTGGACTGCAAGAATTGATAAAGGAACTCAAGCATGAAAGCAGGAAAATGGAACTGAAAATGAACCTGAGCAAATAAAGGTAACGCTCATGAAGCCAGCCCTTCTTTCCAAGTCCCTCAGGAACCGATTTTTCTCAAGTATTGTGTTGCTGTAGAGATTCCAGCTGACAAGACTGATAGGAAATCCAGTCCTAGGAAGCAGATTATTTTTTTCCTTAGAGAAAAAGAATTATTCAGGATCTTCTTAAGAAGAGCTGCTTTATTTTTATCTCTAGTTTGTATTTTTCTCAATTATTAAAAATAAAAGACGCTGGAAAAATATCTTTCTTCATTTTCTAGTGCAATGTGGAATTTGCTGCCCCCTGCTAATTCAAGGCTGCACAGTTATTAGTGCTTTTAAAATAAAGACAACTTTTCATTTCTCTCATGACTTCCATGCCAGGGTCTAAAAGTGCTTTACAAACATTAATGAAGTAAGCCTGGCTATTTTAAGATGCAATATAATATTTTTAGGGTTACAAATTTTAACAGTTGCAGCTCAATCTATTTGAGGTAAATCAAATGGTTATTATATTGTTTTTATTACTTATTACTTTTACAGCACCCTGAAATGTGCCATACACTTTCCAGAAGGTGTAGACTGGTCCCTGTGCTGGATAATTTATCCACATGGGTGGATCCAGGATTTCCTAAAAGGTGGTGTGGTGTACTGCCCCTCAGTTGCTAGGAGGATTATGGGAACTGTCACAACCCAAGGGTGTGATTTGTGTGTGTGTGCACTTCGGCGCTGCTAAATTATTTCCCGCCACTCGTAGCTTTCTTTGCAGGGTGCATTTCTAGGTTGCAAAAGGAGAAATGCACGCTGCAAGGAGTTCCTGCCATTCGTATTCAAATTTGTGTCCCGCTATTGGCCAGTTCTAAATTATTCCCACGTGGCAGCTAGTGATTGGCATGCTAGCCGTATAAGAGGCTTGAGCGGTTTCCGCCCAAGTTGGAAATCTCCGGAGGAGAACCCTGCAAGGGGGGACTCTGTAAACATCTTGAGGAGAACTCTAGGTGCGCTGCGGAGCCTATCGGACCCAGCGCGTGTACCTTAGAGCTGGCTATAGGGGTCTGATCAGCCTCTCGCCTCTCCCCGTCGCCACCTGATCCCTTGACGTACCCTTCCCTGCGCGCAACTTCCACGGAGCCTAGCAAACTTCGTGTGAGTGTATCCAGAGCTCTGTCCAGTTTCGAGTCCTGCAGGTTTATCTTCCCGTCGCCGAAACCCCATTGCAACGTACCCTCATGTTCTGCAGGTTCGAGCTTTGTTTTGTTTTGTTTTGTAACTGCAACTCAAGCAAGTTTTCCTGCCTGCACCGTGACCATCTTCGGTGTAAGTAAAATAATCTTAAATCAACCACTAAACTTCCGTGCCTAATTCTAGCGTGCCGCCTGCCTTCCCCGACCCGGCATGTCTGGGCTGCTGGCCACTGCCCTCCGCGCGAAACCCCCCCCCCCCCCCCCCGAGGGCCTCGGACCGCTCCCGGCCCGCACAGGAACAAGGTGCTATTGGAGTCTCCCAAGCTGGTGGGGAACATTTGGAAGCTGGGCAGGGAGTGGGTGCAGAAGGGAGGGGGAACCCACCTGCTGCTTCTGTCCCTATAGCAACAAAGTTTGGTGCCTGGGGAAAAGCCTGCAGTGGCAGCTTGCCCTTGCCCCATGTACAGATCCAGGAGGCATATGTCCCCCATGCTTGCCCTGGAATGCGGAAGTGGTGGGATCCACTCTACCCCCGCCTACCCCCAAATAAGCTGCCCGTGGCTCCACGCCGCACCCCACCCCAGCTGGGCAGCGCCTGTTGACTCCCCTTCACTTTAGCTCCTGGGATGGTTGCCCTGCTCACCCCCTGCCCCTTGCTATGGTACTGGGAGGGGGGCAGAGCAGTTCTTGGGCCACTCCAGTCACAGGCTGTTGGGAAGCGATTATCAGGCTTTGCTGGGAACAGTAGCAGTAGCAATGCTCAGGTTCCTTCTTGCTTCTTCCTTCCTGCCTTTCCTTCTCCCCATCCCCAATGGTCGGGGTTGTGTCCCAGCTGCCAGTGGGAGGGTTTGGGATTGAGAGAGTGGTTGGGAGTAAAAAGGTAAGAAAGGTTTTATTGACTTAACAAATACATAACTACGCGTAGTATAACAAGACAACAATGACAGATAATAACAATTTGCGTTGGCAACTTATTGGCAGTCCCCTCTGATGCTTGATGTATGACAAGTTTGTTTTTTTATAAAGCTTAGCAAAGTTAGGCATTTTTGATTTGTGCTGTCTGAGGGGTACTGGGAAGGACCCTGGTATTTAGTTTTTGGCTTTTTGAGATTTACTGGCCTATTGAATTTAGGTCAGCAGCTAATTTTTTTATAATGCGTCTTCCTTCTGCTAATTTTCAGATGTGCTAGCTAATTTATAACTTTTGAGCTATGCTGTTGACTTACAGCCACTTACATTCTTACACTATGAACTTTCTTTATGACTGACTAATAGCAGTACAAGCTTTTGCATTTTTTTGATAAGGTTAATTTTAATTGTGTCACTACATACAAGGCCTTACTACTTTTAAGGACTCACTAATCTTATAAGGCTTCACTATATACAAGGCTTTACTAATCTTTTACTTTAATTAAACTTTTAGTGGCAACACGCAGCTCTATACATAAATAAACAACCAAAAACACCTGGTTTAATCTTCACAGAGCATTCAGCAAGCATCTTCACCACACAGACATAATTTTTAGCTGTCACACTCTACCTTTTGCTTGCTGAAGCACTATGATAGCTATAGTTGAGATGGCTGACTATTAACTTTTGAGCTTTAAATGCTAATACTGACCCCTTGATGGCTGCCATCCCGTCACTACCAGCCTTGACAGAAAGCATCCAGTGTTATAGGCCTGCATAGATAGGATCCGTTGATATCAAAAACATGTTTTTTGCTATTCCCATCCATGAAAGTCACTGGCCAGTGTTTGCTTTCACGTGAATAAAGTAGCAATATACCTACACCATGTTGCCCCAAAGGTAGATACACAGCCCCACCCTGGCTCATGGGGTTCCAGCTACCGTAGTTCTTGAAATCCAAAAAAAGGACCCCAACGTACGCATGTAGCAGTATATAGATAATGTCATAGTAAGCAGTCAAAACCAAAAGGCTGCCACCAAAGCCTTTAAATCATTAAAAGAGAAAGTGTGTACCTTCAGATTTACGCTGTCTGATCAAAAAGTCCAAGAAATAAAGCCCCAGGGATAAAGTAGCAAAATAGGAGGCCCACAATACCAACTGAAGGACTGCAAAGTATAGTAGAAACCCTGACCCCCACTGATATAAAAGAACTGGAGGCCCAATTGGGAGCACTCAGTTTTTAGCGTATGCATGTTCCTAAGTTTAGCGTATTAGCTTGTCCCTTGTATAACCTATGTAAGAAGAAGACTAAATGGGAATGGGGTCCTAAGCATAAATATGCCTTATGGGCCCTTAAAGAAGCAGTAACTGTCCATGCCTCCCTAGCAGCATGACATCCAGAAGTAGAGCTTTGGCTCCATATAAGTGTCTTGGAAGGGGGACCACATTGGAGCCTGTGGCAGAAGGAGTCCTCAGAGGCAAAAAGAAAACCCCTTAGATTTTAGAGCCGAGGCTAGAGAGGGGTGGAAGCAAAGTATACTCTCTTAAAACAAATGAGTGCAGCAGCAGTGGCCCTTGAAGCCACAGAAGTGCTAAGGAGGTGAATTACCCACAGTCATCACTACTCCGATACCTGTCCTCAAAATGGCTCTGTCAGACTGCCAGCTGCCACCTAGAAGAAGAGCCCAAGACACCACAGTCCAAAAGTAAATTTATTACATCTTAAACCAAGTCCAATGAGTAACTCCAAAGAGATGCCCTGCGTTAGTTGAAAGAGTCACAAAAAGTATGATTTATCCCGACAAAACAAGCTGCAGCGAACCTTCACCCATCAAGAAAGCACTACCTTTCTCGCCTGAGATGGAGGCCTCAGCCAATGTTAAAGTCCAGTTTACAGACAAGTCTGCTTGAGGTCGTGCCTGGAGGGGAGTCGCCTTAAAGGTTCGAGACGGCAAGCAAGTAGTGGTACAAAGCCTCAGAAAAAACGCGCAGTATGCCAAGCTCAGCGCAGTGCTTGCCGTGGCAGAATAGGAATTATTAAATAATCCATGTCCTGTAAGCCCATTTACATTAATAGCAACTCCTGGATGGTGGTGGAGGGATGCACTAAATAGCTACCCCTATAGAACAAAAAAAATGTTAAAAAACAAAGACAAGACATTTAGAGCCATAAGCAATGGAAGACCTTGTAGAAGTTAGCCCAAAATGAGCTCTCTCTACACATCCGACATGTGAGTGCGGCACATAAGAATAAGGTTTATGCACTGGCCACACTGGATTGTTATACGGAGAGTGGGTTTGGATAATAGTTCTGTCTTCTAATTGCTGGCTTATAATATACTGGATAGGTTGTATGGCCTTAGGCTTAGTTTGATATTGGGGCCGGTGTACTCCTTTTACGGGAGGCAGGGTTAATGGGGTTATGCTACATCAAGTTACAGCCGTTATAGCTGTTTCTTCAGGTTTCTGGTGAGGCATTGTGCACCCAAACTGCCAATTCTTTTGCCCAAGGGTAAACCGCTGTCCTCTTAGTACATTAAGTCCTAGTAAGCTTCGTCTTCTTTTAAGTATTACTGCTGCTGCTGTTACCTTAGAGCCATTAGGTACCGCGAAGGTTGCTTGGACCAGGTGTCTTGGTTGTCTAGTGCCGCTGACTCTAATTACTTGACAAGGGGTTCCTTTTTCCCCTTTTAATCCACGGAATCTAAAATGCAAATCTGGGCACTCGTGTCTAATAGCATATTGATTGACTTCTTACTTTTACCTAATTGAATCTGTACGGGTATCTAGTTTAATCTTCACAGAGCGTTTAGCAAGCACCTTCACCACACAGACATAATTTTTAGCTGTCACAGGGCTGGAAAGAAGAACCTCTGTGCTGCCACTACCACTGTCTGTAGCTGAACCTGGCTCCCTGTGCAGCTGCTCCCTGTAGCCTGTGGCTGGAGCAGGGTAGGAGGTCCCCCTCTGTCTAGGCCAGCTGGGGACATCAGGGGAAGAGGGATACAACCGTCATTGTATCCTTCCCCGATCCTTTCCTATTTGTCAGTATCTTTGTTGATGTTTCCTGGTTTTCTCAAATAGATTTAGTGTTACTAAATGTTTTATGATACTAAGACACTTCAGGATCAAGTTCAGTTTATCTGGTGAATGACCAAAAATAACAGTTAAGTGCCCCAGGTAACTGAACTAGTGTTATATCGCTGCTCCTGGTTTATGTTAGTTAGGCAGTAAATCATCGGGGATACTATGCTTATTATTACCAAGCAGGTGTGACTTGAGTCTTCTGTTTTATTTCCCACTAAATACTAAAATCATGCAATTTATAAGCACAGTCCTAGATTCATTACACCAGATTTACTTCCTAGAGTCCAGTGGTGTAGGCTAGTTATAGGAGCCTTGAATGAGTTTTAGTGGTTCAAACCATCTGCATTTGCCGTCTTTCCGGTGTCTCAGGGTATGGCATATGCTGCTAGCAAGGTAAATGTAGACTAATGATGGGGAGGATGTAAAAGAAGGCACTTCATAACAGACAGATTGTTTGGGGAATAGGACATGCTCATTTTCTTGGTAGGTTCTATAATTTGAATGGAGCTACTCAGTGCTACTCTTGCCAGACAAGAACAGAGCTGTCAGCACACTCCTTCAGGGGTGAATGCTGCCCTAAACAGCAAATGCCTACTTGAGCTGGGGTGGGGTAACAACTTGTCCAGTGACTCCAGTGGGAGTGTTGCATGCTAGGTCAGACCATATACTTTAACCCAGTTGGTTTTTATTCTGCAACATACATAGAAGCTAAAGTGAATGATTGACAAATGCTGGATGGATCAGGATATCGCATGCATCAGAGGGTCTGAGGTCTGGGAGATTGTGGGAGTTCATATTTGCTCAGGCCTTTCACTTTTCTGTTTTGTAGTGTTTTGTAAAAGAGACTGAGCTACATATTACACATGAGGAAACAATGGCCTCAGCTCTAGCACCTTTACAAACCCCTATCTCCACAGCAACCATGTGTTCCCTAAAGCCTTCTGCAAAGCTGGATAGAAATATAAAAGGCAAGAAGAAGAGGAAGGTGCAGAAAAAGGAGATTTAGGAGTCTGATGATAGTATATTTGTGTCTTTTTAACAGGGAGGCTTGCTTGTTCCCAAAACACTTTTTTTACAATAAGAAGTTTAAATTAAATTACACTTAAGTTGAAATTGAACCCTTGATTCAATTGTTACAGGTAATACCACAGCATTTCCACCCATTAGAGATGGAGTTATACTGCAGTGAACAAATCATAACTGATAATATGTTGAATTTTCTACCATTAGTCACTATTTTATCTATGGTTTTCTCGAAATGCTCTCAGTCTGATGCTTAACATAATTTTGTGCTTTTGATATTATGGAAAATTAATAGAAATCTGCTAACTGTGGAATACTATAAAACTGACCATTTTTGTGATGCAGTGAAATGATTTAATGCCACCAAGACAGAAATTATTCACTAGCATTTTTTTCTTTCCTGGTGCTTAGCAGCAGCCCTATTGCTTTCTCCAGTGCATGGGGAGCTCAGGATTTACTGCCCATAGAGTTCATTTGTGAGTGCTTGAATCAAGCTGCTGTGATTGAGCTGCACTTGCCAGAATGCAATATTCTGAATCATTGAGTTATCTCTCAGGAAAAAGCAATGAAATAGTCTGTCAGGTTCAAGCTGCACTACACATTGACAAGAGAGAGTTCCATTGCCAGAAATCTACATGCTGTTCAAGATGTGATGTCACTGAGAATCTGGAGTCTGAAATCTGATTGATTTAATTAGCAGCTAAAATCTGATCTATTAGTTTTACAGAGGACGACTACCAAAAATTTCAAATACATTTATTTTTTGAGTCTGAGAGGTATGCATGTGTGTAAATATTATATACTGGTCTCTTGTGCTGAGTCTTCCTCATTTTACAATTAGGAGAAAGTCCAGCAAGTCCTATAATTTTTCTCTGCTACTTCAGAACAACCCTCTTAAATATACCACACCTGGATGCAATGGAGTGCTGTATCCTAATGCTAGGGCTGAACTTTGCCAATGGCTTGGTGTTACCACAACAGATTCAGAGAGGAAAACTGAAGAAATCTGCTGTATCAAAGTCAATGCCCTTCTTTTTCACTGAGCCTTTCTTAAGGAGTAGATTGGGAAACCCCCATTACTTCTGATACCTGTGAACCATGTGACTTGTGCTATGGAGTTTAGGTACAAAAAGGTCTAATTCCAGTGGCCTGCCCAAATAGGCAAAGGCAGAATATCGCAGGAAATACTGGCAAGAGAGCCTCTGTATACAGTCACTTGACATCTGTGATTTCATTAGGAAGGTACAATGTGTTTAACACCTATATCTGTTATTGGCTGCAGCAAGTGTGCTGGAGAAGGAGGTCCTGGCCTTGCCCATTCTACTCCTCTGGCCATGCTCTGGCAGCCTCCTACATGGGCAAGTCTGTGTTTAGTGGGAGGGAAAGGGTAGAAGATCCTTATACTCCTTCTCAGGGTTGTGCACTTGGGGAAGGACAGTTGCAGCCTAGCCTTGTTTGTCAACACAAACTCCAAGACTGTCATACTTTCCCTGTTAAAGATGTCATACTACTCTTCACATGTGACCACACCAGTGAAGCTGTCACCCCAAATGCTTGTCTGTCTTCTGTTTGACTTGCTATCAAACAAGCATTCTCCTTCAGTTCTAGATCATGGGCACATAGATGAACAATGCATCTGCTTGGCTATTTGTCTGTTGCCTCCCTCGGTATGTTTCAGGGGTGGTGGTGAGGGGGTTTCTGCTTGTCCTACTTCTTCAATCTCTTGGAGTATGTCATTGATATGAATAATGTGCACCAAGAAGGATAAAATCCTGCTTCGGTGCCCTAGCAGAAGCAGAAGATTTGTGCTTATAACTACTCCTGCAATATGTATGCTCTACCCTGTAACATGGAGCACTCTGTTTTGGATACTTCCATTTTTTAATGAAAAAACAGTCCCTTAGAAGCTGAGAATCTGTCTCTCTCACTTCATTCTAATGATCTTGTTTCCTCCTAGACAAACAAGGAAGCAACACTTAGGCTTCAGATTCTGGCATGCTGGAGCTGCTTTTTCGTGCAACTGTTACAAAGTCCTGTTTTGAGGACCGACACAATGGAGGTTCCTCGCCTACTCTGTGACTCCATCCTCTGGCACCTGGTGTATAGGGACATGGTGGGAAAGAAGGGAATATGGACTGGCTGCCTGGTCCTCAGATGATCTTCAACATAATCTATGTCAGGGGCCTGCCCAGCCTTCTAGTTGGCCTGAAGGCATGGGGCTGGAAAGCTTTCCTCCCTATATTTAGCAAACAGGCTCTTTGCTCTACCAGAAATTCTGGTCTCTAGTTTCTATTTAATTACTTTTTATTTACTTACACAGCAGAAAAACTTGTTTTAAGATCTCCCAGGACTATATTCTGTGGAGTAGAATGAAGTCTGGTCTCAGCAATACCAAATAAAATTTACCTTCACTCTTTATATCGAAAGGTCATGTCAAAACTGAACATATCAGACCCCAGAGTTCTGCCCAAACTCTTCACCTTTCGATGAACAACAAACATTACAGCTGAAAAGGTAATGCCCCTGAAAATTTATGACCAACTGCAACCCGAACCATAGAGTTACCAGAGGTCCAGCTATAATAAATGGCATATGCTTGAAAGAGTTTTACTCTAAAGCATTATCTGGCAAAATAGGTACATTTAGGTACAGGTAACCACTAAATTCATCGCATCTAAGGGAACAGGGAAAAGTACGTTTAAAGCTTATGCATTCCTTTACAGCCTAATAGGCTCCTATGCTTATCAGATGTATTACATGGAAACACTTTGCATTTGATTTAATGCAGTTTTTATGCTATACTTAGTATGTTGGTATAAGTAAATGAAATGGTACTGGCAGTCATTTTAGTTGGAAATATAACCAGAAGTAATAGAGATTCTGTACATGAGGTTTCAGGTTTTTCAAGGGGCCAACACCTAGTTAATAAAGTATATTTGATCTTCATGCTTAGTGGGGTGAATTCAGATGGCCTGCCTTATAAATTGCTTTTTGATGATTATTTGCAATCCCTGCTATTTGACGATTTAATGATCAGATTTATATCTCACTTGTGAGTTTGGTTTATAACCATGGCTGTAATAAACACTGTGGTATTTTGTCCTTAGTGAAATCACCATAGTAACACTGCGTAGAAGTACAGTACGTCCTGTATTTAATTCTAACTGTAGAATTAGCAGGGCATGCTAATGTTTCTCACTTTTGTCCGCTTGTCTTCTCTTTAATTCTGTCCAATTAAAGTAACTTAAGACTAGCTCTCTGTCTTTGACACAGTTCAGGCCCACTACTTTCAGACCAGTATGAATTTTATCCGACTGAGGGAGGGGCTGGGCAGTGTACTATGTGCACAGTTTGTACCTAATTTGGTTGAAATGGAGAAGATTGCAGCCACTTTTCTCTGTGATATGCTAGGATTATAGCAGCAGTGGAGCTGACAGCTGGACACGGCTAAATAAAATAGGCATGTAAAGGTGTGTTCACAACTACAACAGCTCAAACCCATGGTCTTGGAGATTCAACGCTAGTTGCAACTAAGACTCCCCCTACCTTTAAGTAATATCTCCTGAAATATAGGTCCCAGCAACCAACACAGTCTGATCCAGGCCATTGCTTAAATCAAAACAGAATATTTAAGGGCAAATGTTTTCTGGTAGATAATGCATTGGGCAGAGGATCAGAATTTCTGGCATGAACTCTTGGTCCCTTTGGAAGTCAATGATTTGACATGGGATGCTGGATCATAAGGTGACTGGAAAAATACACATGATATTTTTAGAAGTATCATGTGATTAGCGTGGACTGCTAGATAAACATGGGACATGGGGCCAAGAGTCCCTGAAATATGGGCTTTGCTGCTGATTCATTTTTTTTTAACTTTGAGAGAGTCTCTCAATCTCCTTTTATGTAAAATGGGGACAAGACTTAAATGTACTACACAGGATTTTGAGGCGGACTAGTTCATGTTTATGCACCATTTTGAGAACACGTGGCAGAACTGCATAAATGGTAAGTATCTCTCACAGGTTGGTCAGGGGTATTTTAGGTATGTTTCTGATAGCAAATGTTTGTGTGACAGAGAGAACTGAGATCAAGATCCTATTTGGCTAGACATTATACAGATAAGAGACCATCTTTGCCCCCAAAGCTTGCAATGAAAATAGGCAAGACAAGGAAGTATTTTTGCTGTGCATGTTGACTTGAAAATGATATTTAGAGGTTTGTTTTTGGAAATTGGCTTATAGGTAATATATATGTATTAGAATAATGGTTATAGCAGTAAAGGTTAATTGATTTAAAAAAACCCCAAAACCTGAGTCTCATATGCAGGTTTCCCAGCCTTCAGAAGCAGACACTATGTCTAACCCAGGCAGGAAAACAGCAAGGCCACACATCCTGGGTAATTGAAAAGATCCAAACTTTATTTTCATAATAGAGATAGGCCTGGCTTGCAAAAAGCCTTAAACTTTCCTGTTTTGGGGGAACAGACCAAATTAGGAGGACACTGCTAAAACCCCAAATTAGGATGTGTGCATGTGATGAACTACATGGACAGTGTGATGAACACAGCGAGACCAATCAGATGAAGAGTCATTGGGAGGAAAGGAGAATATAAAAGGAGGACTTGAGTAACAAAGGGTCCCTCCCCGTCTCTCCTGGGTCATCCTCCTGTCTGAGAGGTGTCCCTGTCCTCGTTCCCTGTGAGGGTTCCCAAGGCCACCATGGACAGAGGGCACACCACCAGGCCATCTTATCCACCCCACTGGGGGGAGGGCTCAGGCTCGGGCTCGGCATCCTCCACTCCCCTCCCCGCTTCCCCATGAAACAAGGCATCTGGGTCCCAAATCCAGAGACAACAATTTGGTGCCCAGCATGGGGCTTGGGACTCTGACTCAGGAACTGGGCCTAGGTTCAGTGCCAGCAATTGCTGAGTGGAGCCCCGGGACTGGAACTTCGGTCAGGTTACTGCACTCATCAGGGAGTTTGTGGATACAGAGTGACCCTTTCTGGAGGGGTCAGCTAAGACAAGTAAAATAGAGCTGTTTGGTAATTGTAATTAGGGTTGTAAGTTTTCTGCATGAGATCATCCCCTTGGTGAGCAGTATAACCATAGGCAATGCGTAGAGTGGGCACAAGGGGGCAGTTACTCCCCTCAAGAGCTCTGCTGCCCCCCCTGACAGCAAGCACTCCGGCTGGCAGTGGAGCACAGAGAGCACTTGTGCCCCCCCCCCCAATTGGCTTGGCTGCTGGGGGACCTTCACCCAAGGTGTGCCCCATTGGTGCCCCCCTCCCCCAGACACAGGAGGCACCAGTTGCCCACGTGTATAACAGACTATTTTTGCCTAGGTCAGGCAGAGTAGTGGACATGGGTGTGTGCTGTGGTCTGCTTGGGTTTAGGTAAGATTCTCCTATTGTGGTTCAATAGGAAGCTAGGAGGGAGCTCCCCAACAGAGCCAACAGTGCAGATGGGGAACAGAGGGACAAAGGAATCGAGTTCTTTCTTAATGTCATACAGTAAGATCATAGACGTTCTGGGAGCTTCATCTAGAGCCTCTGTATCCCAGTCTAGTGCCTTATCACAAGACTGTTCCCTTCACTTTGCATGTTTTTTATATTCATTTCTCACATGTTTTGGTGAGATGAATTTGAACTATGTATGAATATCAGCAGAGGTGAATTTTGTCTCATACCATGCACATGAAAGGGTACAGAAGCAGTCAAAAGGCAACCAAGAATAATTAAACCAGTCATCTCTACAATGGATTGAAGCAATGCTGTGCATCATACTGACCTACCAAATAATTCTAATTTGTAACTTGTACAGCGGAGTCTTTCCTGGATCCCTCCTAAAAACAGGCCTAGGAAAAGGTGCAGGATTCTGTAGGTAATTTGGACCCCTGAGGTTTGTTTGAATGGGGTGCCAGCAAACCGGTTGGTGGCGGTTACTAGCTTTGGAGTGCCTTTGCCTTATTGGGAGACCTTGGATGAAACTGGATTTGGGTTGTTCCTAGTCTTTATTGATCATTGCACATGGACATGAACTATCCATCTGGCTGATGTTTGTGAATACAAAAAAATAAATAAATCTAAGCAGACCTTACTTTTCAGGGAGGTTAGAGAACCAATGTGACCTGTTCATACAAACCTCCCTGCAACTCTCTGTATCATTTGCATAGCACCCATTTTAAGGGAGAGAAAGAGAGTTGAGAAGGAATTTTGTTTGATTGTGGAAATCTGCTTTAATGTTGAGATCCTTCACTATCTAAATCTATAACCTTCAGGTTCAAAGGTATGAGTGGTGCCAAATGAATTATATCAACACAAATGATATGGTTCAAAGCAACTTAGGAAATCTTTACTACCTAGTGTAATGGAATCCATTATTAAGATAGGCTGATGCTGTAACATATGGGCCGATACTGTAACAATAACATCTTGTACACAGCAGGTAATATATGAAGTTTGCTCATTCTTCTCCATTACTGAACTGTGAAGTCTTGATTGAAACTTCACTTCAGTGATTATTAAAGCACAGTCAAGTGCATTACACAAAATGAGTGCAAGATTTTGTTCAGCAATTCATTTGAAAAGTTAAACTCCATGAACCTGGAAATAGGTAACAGTATCACAAGGTCTGTGTTTAAATAGGGAATAATTTATCTGCAATTCTGGCATGCAATTTCACCCCTGCTGGTCCAGAAACTCATTACAAGGTAGTAGTGATTGCTAATCAAGATTTCTAGGTCTCATTCTCTTTCTGATAAGACTTTATACTATTATATCATAATCTTCAGCTCATATCAGCATGTATCATGTCTCACCATAAGTGTTAAAACATTAGACAGTGTTCTGTGGCTCTGTTAAATGGATAACAGTAAATCATCCAGAACAACTTCACTTGTTTTGGATTAACCATTATAGGATATATTCTTCATGCTCCAACAAGTATTTGAACTTGAACTGGCAGAAGTTTTACAAGAAAATAATGTTAAAGTCACATTTCCAAAGAACAGAGGTGTCAAGAGTTCTTCTTTTCAGATCCATCCAGAAAGAAACCTCTCTACCACAGCAGCAGTCTGGAAAGGGTAAATGAAGATCCTCATTATCTCTGCAGCTGTGACTAAGCAGCCAGGTAGACACAGGTGGACTTGATGGCCTTCAAGGCCCTTTCCAATCTTGCATTCCTGTGACTGCAATCTGATTTGAAGAGACAGGTTAGAAAGGCTGCCAAGCAGGAAAAGTAGGAAGCAGTAAGGGCTTGGAAGAAAAGGTGCCTCTGCTGCTTGACAAAGGGCTGTTGGGATGCAACTCAAAGGGAGTGTGTTGAGGGGGGTTCACTTCATTTTCTTCCCTACAGAAAAAATGGTGCTGAGGGTAGAGAGGCCAAGGGCTTGTGAATCCAACATGGCGGAGAGACCCAAGGCTGGGCTCCTTGGGGATTTGAGTTTGAACTTTGTTCCCCTGAAAGGAACATGCCTAAAAATTACAGGCAGAAAGGGTCTTAAGTGATAAATGGCCTGCTATGCAAGAGGTGGTGTTATTTACCCTAAGAGATCCTTTCAATAGTGATATGTAGTGACTTTTTCAGAAGTTGTCTGTACCTAGCTGTAACTTTCCCTGCCCTGTCTATAGCGAGAGCATTTGGGGAGTTCAGGTGTGTGTGTTTAGTAGTTATGAATTTTGATTCTTAGGCCTCTTGGGTGTCTCTTTTTAATGACTTGAGACAGAAATGGTTTTTGGTGAGGCCTTGCCAAGGTGCATTGAATGTCCTTTCTCCTTCTCTCACTTACTGAAAGAGAGATGTAGATATTACCCCTTCCAGAATATTTTCAGAGTGGCACTTGAATTTATGCTTTCTAGTTTTCTGTATTGGCTCTTGGGCAAAGAAACCTCCTTTGATAGTATGGTCTCTGGAGAAGGAAGCTACCTGGTAAGCCCTGTTGCTGAGGTAAGTAGGGCAGCCTATATAGGTCTATAATGAGCAGAATTGTGAGACCTGTGATGCAGCATCCCTTTATGATCTTACCCTGCCTCCTCAGGCAAATCCAACCTATTTGTTGAATTATGGTTGTTTAGCTCCTGTGGGGAAAGGAGTGTATGAAATATATTGCAATAATTGTAGCAAATGGGGGGGATTAAAGCCTTGATTCTATTTTACCTGTGCTTGGAGAGGGGGAAACCCCCCAAACAAACCATAATTGATGGTGAAAACTAAGAAGCCCATAAAAGCTGCTTAAAGAACAGGATGAAGTTTAAGTGGTTTTGCAGAATAGGAGAGTCTCCAACAATTATTTCTAACAGAAGCTTGATTTACTGGATTGTCAGTTCAGGAAAATACTGATAAATCTACACTTTCCTTTATTACATTTAAAGGAAAGGGCAAAATGACATAAGTCTGCTGCTGCTTTGCTCTACCTATTTACTGATTTGTAAATTTTAAATATAGGAGTAGCTCCTTTGCCTTCAATAAGGCTATTCATCTGCTTAAAGCTGTGACTGTTCCTGTATGCCTTGCTAAATTGCAGCCTTGATTGGTCAAATTTTGCATTATGATTTTTGCTAATCTTTTGTTGGCAAAAGCTCTCTGCTAGATATTACTCAAAGAACGATCTATATATTTGGTGGGCAAAAGGATTGGATATTTTATTGTTTCACTGTCTATGGATGACAGTCAGTGTCTTTCACGTGGCCTGCTCTGGCCAGGGAAAAACAAGTTAGAGATACAAATTCAAATGCACTAAGGAAAATCTTGCAAAAACTGTGTTACAGCAGGTTGGTTTTTTTTCCTTATCAATCTTTAAGTAATACCGGCTGAGCAACATGCCTCTTGCTAGCTTTGAAGAGGCGAGGTAGCTCAGGCTTCAGAATGTTTGTGGAAGGAGCGGATGGATGAGATGAGAAATTAAATCTCATTAAAAGTCTCTCTTCCTGTGTTAGTTCCTTATGGAATCTATAAGGTCTAATAGCTTCATGTATGACTGAACATATGTGGCCAACACTGAATATCTGACTGTCTGGGTCGTGTGTCAGTTAAGTAGGCTTTCCTTTTTGATGACTCTCTTGTTTGAAGCAGGCCAGATTCTGAGTTCCTGGCTTACGCTGGTAGTTAATCAGAAATATAGATGGATGGAAACTAATGGAATTGCTCACATGAGCAAGAGTGGAATCCCACAGGGTCTTGCTGAATTTGGAGATTTAGGGGTGTTTGTTTTTTTAAAAGGGGGAGGGTGACACTATGAACTGAATTATGTCAGTTGGTCTCTTCTTCCTCTAGTATGAAGTAGATATTAGGTAGTAGCATTCATCTTTAATGCTTTAAATTTTTTGCCACGAGAATATACAGTATTTGTATGCCTTGGTTTGGTGCATAGAATGAGTACTTTGATTCTTCCTTAAACAGACATTTATTTAGGAGAGCTCTGCTGTACAATAGTTACTTATTGTGCTCTTATTTTGAGAGCATTTTACTTTTTTCAGGTTGCTTAAAAAACTAAGTATTAGCAAAAAGTCTATGTGGGGAAGACCTTGAAACAGAATGCATATCTTAATGTGTCCAAAATAAGCTTAAATGTTCTGCATGAAAAAATATACAATGTGTGACCTGTACTTTAATGACTTACACTGTAAATACTCTGCCTCCACCCAGAAAGGTTAAATGCAACAACTTCCCAAATATGGCTTCCATGATTACTGGCCTACGGACATGCCAAAGAAGGACGTGGAAATCTGCCAGTCACATATGATCAGGGTACAATCTCTTTTCTTTGTAGTTACACCCAGCTCAGCTCAGTTTTTTTTTGTTTAAGCCACTGACTCAATTCCCTGGAAACCCTAGTGCAGGGGTTAGCATCTGATGTAGGTTGTTGCCTACAAAAGCTCATGTCTCTCTGAACCGGTTAGTCTCTAAGGTGCCACCCTCCCTGCATTCTGCCTGATTTCAGACTAACATGAAATCTATCTCTGTGCCCTAACCCACTAGTATCTCTTCATGCAGCATCTGGTAAGGTCATATACAAAGGAGACCCACCTGATACCACTAAGCTTGTGAATCATGCTAGTATTACATGCAAGTATTTGGGCTATTCTGTTGTTGTTGTTTTTTAACATACAAACGTGACTATTTCTGTACTTTCATCTGATCTAATAAAAAGATATCCCTTAACCTTATTAGAGAAGAAATTCTATTACATTCCCCTAGTGCGAATGTATTATTATAACACTATCAAACAATGAGATGAATACATTATGAAGTGCCCAGTGAATGCCAATATTCATGCAGTATCCCTCTGACGACTGGTGTCAAAGTCCTGGAAAATGGATAGAATAAATACAGTAAAGTCCATTAAAATTCAGCAGAAAACTAAATAGATTTAAGGATTTAAAAACAAAGTACTTGCTTCAGGTATAAGGAGAGGTGATTCATTTCCCCTGCAAGGTGCATAATAATAATGACACAGTGCTTGACTTCTAGAGGTCAAGACTTTCAGAAGGAGAAACTGCAGAGCGTAGTAATTTAGGCGGTACGTGCCTTACCTGAATATAAAATCATGGATGTAATCAGGGCCCTGTGTATTGAGCAATTTTCTTTTTTCTTTTTTGTCACATTGTAATTGGAGTAAAATAGCCTGGTAGAATTATGCTGCTATGGTCTTTTTCTCTTCTATTGTAACTCTAGTTAGCTTAAAATTCTGTAGCTGGTATAAACATAAAACAGAGGAATGAGATCCATAAGCAACTTCTATAGTATTTTTTTTTCAGTGTCATGCAGGCACTGTCCTGAATTAGGAGGCTTTGTTGAGCTGCAGTTCCTGAATTGATTCCCCTCTAGTCCAGTCAATAGTGCATGGGACAGTGGGGCCCTAATATACATTAAACAAAGCCCCCCCAAAGCCCCTCCTCCCAAAAAACTCCAGCCCCTTCCCTAAAGAGTTTTCAGCAGAAGGATGAGATTTTCAAAAACGTTCCATGTTGTCAAGCCATCTTTCAACTTAAGACAATGCTAGGCCTTCATGGACAGGACTGAATTATTATATAGTGACGTGTCGCAGGGCACCTCGGTACCCCTGCTCCTAGAAAGGAGGAACTGCCAGGGAGCAAGGGAGCGTGCCCTGGCCTGACATGACTAGCCCAGCTGAGGCTGGCTCAGGTAATGAGCGCAGCTGCGGGTTGCCGGAGCAACCAAGCGGAGCCAGCTGCCTGTAGGGGGCAGGGCCTGGCCCTTATAAAGCTCAGGGCTGAGGCCAGGCTGGCAGCTCTCTGCCAGCAGCCGGAGAGGCAGGAGCTCCCTCAGCTGAGATATGGAAAGGAGCATGACTTGCAAGTACAGCTCGTGATAGCCCTGAGAGGATGGGCACTATGGTTTAGCCAGGGGGCTTTAGGTTTGTGTTATAGCCAGGAGGCTCTAGTTTACGTTTGGCTCTGTATATTACACCCGGAGGCTTGGGTGAGGCTGTAGGGGTTGGAGGAGGCCTCAACTATAGGGACCCCAGAGAGTGTGGGGTGCCCTAGCGCCAAGAGGGTGCATTATTTGCATAGCGCCAGGGAAGGCGCAGCTCGCACGCCAGTACGTGAGCAACTGGCGGCGAGGAGCGCAGCCAGTGGGTCGCGGGCGCAACCCGTAGGTTGCGGACGGGGACTGAGACCCCGGATTGTGTGTGGGGGAACATAGCCCCCGGCCCCAGGAAAGGGGCGGTATTACTGAGTAGCCCCAGGAAAGGGGCGCGGTGAGCCCCAGAGAGGGGGAACGCCATGGTGTATTATTGAATAGCCCAGTGCGGGCGCGGCGAGCCCCAGGGAGGGGGAACGTCATTGTGCTTTGCTCAGTAGCCCAGTGTGGGTGCACGGGCATAGCGAGCCCGGCCGCAGGCTAGTGCGGCAATACCCCTCAGACCAAGGCAGGGCGCTGCGGTTGCCCCTGAGAAGACAGGGAGTAGCAGCGCAGTGAGCCAGAGTCAGGGAGGGTATCTGTGCGGTTGGCCCATAGGACCGGAGGCTCGCTAGAGAGTCCCGGAGCGGAACCACACCGGCAGGGGAGGCCCAGAGTGGGCTAGACGGGAGTCCCAGCAAGAGGCTGGGCATGAGAGAGGGAGCCCAGAGTGGGCCACATTAGAGAGGAGGCCCGGGAAGCGGGCGTATAGACCGGACAACGTCCATTACATCTGCGAGGCTTGGGGCGTGGTATTAGGGGCTGGTAGGAGCCACGCATAGCCCATAAGGCTAGGGCGCTTGGGTAGCGCCCATTGTATAGGGAGACCCACGAGGGGTCCAGGAGCTGACAGGCCCGAGGAAACACAAGGCAGCCTCCCTATTACATATTCGATCAAGACGTGGCGGGCGAGAATGGAGGGTGCCCTCGGGCCGGAGTAGCGCGGTGAGAGGGCCTCAAGGAGATCACGGCCCTCCGCAAGGACCCCGCCATGACATGACGTAACATAATATAACGCACTGGAGTTAGAAAAGCAAAAGATTCCAGCATAAATTTAGTACATGGTTAATGCTGACTAAAACCTTGGCCTAATATAACGCAATCTTTCTGAGGGTTTGCGCTGCCACTCAGCTCTCTAAAATGTGAGTGTCTTAACATTAAGTAAATTGGATGTGGTGAAGTCTCAAGTTAAATCCATGGAGTTTGGGGCTCTTTCCCAATTTCACAGAAGCTCTTCGTGGGGTGGGGTTTATCTGGGGTTTTTGTTTGTTTTGGTAGGGAACAGGGGGATGGTTGCAGTGATTGTCATTGCTGTTATCCTTGGAAAACTTGTTCAAGGAGGAAGGCTTTGCATTTTCTTAAAGATGTTCACCATTTGATCTGAAGTATCTTAAAACATTATTTTTAATCTCCAGTATTTTCCCTACAACCTGCTCTCATCTGCCAGCTTTCAGCTTAAAAACCATCCTCTGGTTTCAAGATGGGCTGTTGAAAAGGGTATTGAAGAAAGGCAGTTTATTTTTCACTTCCATTCCTAGTTCTGTCATGAATGATGAGAATCATCTGCTCTTTCCCTTATTTTCCATGCTAGGCAGCCTGTCTGAGAAGATGGTGGTCAAAGGTGTAGACATGTATTCATTCAGGCATGCTCAGTTTATTTGGGGTAATTTTTCCTCTGGTGTCTGACTGTGCCTTTTCCTAACAGTGCTAGACCTTTCAGTCTGTACTAGGTGAGTTCTTGATCCTGTTGTGTGAAACGCACTGCCTGTCTACCATGGAGACTTATGAGCAAGAATTCAATGGATTGGCCTGTAGTCAGAAACTTCAGCCTACTAGCTAGTTCCTTATGCCTTCTGTCTCCCACTTGCATGTGACAGGAGTAGAAATAAAATCTTGTGCTTCTGTAGCGTCTTTTCTTCAGTGATCCCCAGGGTATATTACAGGCATTAATGAACTAATGCTCCCAGTTTCCTTGTAGGCTTTTGAATCAATAGGAAAATGGAAGGCACTGATAAGTCAAGGGTCAGATTTTTAGAGGAATATAACCTAGACCTTCCACCTCCCACTTCTGTTTTCTTGTCACAAATCTGTCCTACTGCTTGAGAAGGACTAGCCATAGTTTGAGCCTATTTCTTATGTCCCATGGCAGAAGCGTGTGAAAATAATTAATGTAACATTTCATTCGGACACAGCTGCTTCCAGAAGGAAATACACTGTAAATTCAATCTGGTCTTCTTTGACACCAGTGTCCACTGTCCAATACAACAGGTAGGTAGCAAACACTAGAAATACTATCAGCATGGTGCTGTGACAGCAAACATAACTTTCTTAATTACTTGCTCTGGCAACGTACAGTTTGCCACTCTTGAAATAAAGTAGTCTTAAAAGTCAGAAATTTACGAGAGCTATGTGCCTGAAGGAAAGCTGTAATTTTAAAGCTGTTGATTTAAAGGGACATAAACTAAGTGGGGAAAATAAATTGGGTAGCAAGCAACTTTTAAGAATGCAGGTGACATGCATTTTAATTGATTCTGAATTTATAGCAATCATTTGTCACAAGACTTATGGAAAACTTGTACTCTGTTTTACTTTTGAACTTAAGTGAAAATTATTCACTGACCATGTTTCATGCATTATATTGCAAACCCAAAAGGATATTGGAAGATACTTGTTGCTGAAAACAAGTTGCTAGCAGTTACCATTTTGTATGCCTAGGAGGTTCTTGTAACGCATGTTGTTCTGTGAGATAAACCTATCACTTGTATGTGGAAATGAAAGGCAGTGCATGAAAAATTCCAGTTTATCTGTGCAAACTGTTTCTAAACAGGTTGTGCCATCAAAACATTGTTTTGGGAGATAGTGAGGGAGTCAAAGGTTTTATATATTATTTTAGATTTAAAAAGCAGGCAAAAATGGTGATAACATCTTAAGAGAGACCAGTGTCGTGGAAACACAGGCAGCATACTTTTGGGTCAGGTCAGCAGAAGCTTTTATTCAAAAGAAACTACAGCTGTAGGGGGGATTCCAAAGTCACATGGATTTCCCAAGCACTTGGAAGGGGTCCCCCCCCCCCCCACAAGAGCAAAATCAGGGGGCTTATATACTTTTTAACAGTCGCTTACAACTCACGTGATCATATAGTAAAATTAGCATGAAAAGCGGCTATAATATTACTTCATTATTTTTTTGCTGTAATCAGGATGGGAACTAATGGGGGAGGCGAGGTTAGTTCACAAACCTCCTTCTTGCACCTGGAAATCAGATTTGTACATACTTTTTTGCTATCTTCAAGGCCGTGGTGAGCGAAGCAGTTGCAGAGGAGTTACAAAGAACAAACACTTTCTCTTATCTGTTCTACTATACAGAGCCAGCAATTCTCCACAAAGCGGTTATGTCATCTTATAACTAAAATAATCAAAGTTTAAGGCATATATTTTTTCTGATTCCACAGCCCCCCCCTTTGAGACTATTTAGTCTCACTTTAGCCTTAAACTTCCATTCTCATGAGCCCCTCTATTTCATCATGCAGCCTTTCATGTTTTCTTTCAATCTGCTCACACTTTTGTAACACCATTATTCTAGACTCTGCTGTGGGTTTTCTTGCCTTGCTAAAGCTTCTCCTGCTGGCTTTCACGCAGCAGAGGATCAGTTGTACTAAGACATAAAACATTATCAGAACTATCAAGACAAACAATATTCCATACAGGATTTTCTTGCCAAGGGCCCCGAAATCTGGAAGCCAGGAGGTTAGCCAAGACCACATTTCTTCTAGACCCCAGTCAGTATTTTTTGAGGCCACTTGATGTAAGACCCTTAACTGATTTCAGATTTTGCGAATGTCAGTTTTGATTCGCATGTCCTGATTGACATAGACACAACAGGTGGAGTTTACTAAGGCACATACTCCTCCCTGGGATACCAATAGGTAATCTAGGGCTATGCAGTGTTGTATAGTTACTTGCGAGATCTGGGAGATCTCTTCTTGCAGAGCCTGAATTGCATCTGCAGTGGCATTTTGCATAGTTTCCATTGTGGCTGAAATGTTAATTATGGCTAGTTCCAATTTTTTAATTCCAAGCCACGTTATGAAGGTTCTCACAAATTGATGGAACCCCGTGTTTCTGGTAGCTAAGGGGTTAACCACCCTTTTCATGTGATGGTTGAAATTTTTTACTTGTTCCAGATATATTGCACTATGCATTTTGAAACCAGGGATAACACGTCCAAGAGTGCATGCCCCCACCCAATTCCAGGGCAAGATTTTATGAGCCCTGTTTCCGCAGAGCCAGTAAAGGCCTGGGGCAGAAAGGGTACTCAAATCTGGACAGGTGTTGTGCCATATCCGGCACTTTCGATTGATATGCATCGTATAGGAAGGACCACGTTCAGCTGCTATCCTGCTGGACCGAGATATATTACAAGAAGTAAAATTGGAGTCAATGTAAAATTCCGATCTGTTTGCAATGAGAGCAACATGAGGTTCCTTAGAAAAGTTGTAGACCATGAATCCTGTACAATTGAGAGAGGGTACGTTACCCAACAGGATTCCACTGGTGCTACTAGGGCTATAGATTCATAGATGTTAGGGTCGGAAGGGACCTCAATAGATCATCAAGTCCGACCCCCTGCATAAGCAGGAAAGAGTGCTGGGTCTAGATGACCCCAGCTAGATACTCGTCTAACCTCCTCTTGAAGACCCCCAGGGTAGGGGAGAGCACCACCTCCCTTGGGAGCCCGTTCCAGACCTTGGCCACTCGAACTGTGAAGAAGTTCTTCCTAATGTCCAATCTAAATCTGCTCTCTGCTAGCTTGTGGCCATTGTTTCTTGTGACCCCCAGGGGCGCCTTGGTGAATAAATCCTCACCAATTCCCTTCTGTGCCCCCGTGACGAACTTATAGGCAGCCACAAGGTCGCCTCTCAACCTTCTCTTGCGGAGGCTGAAAAGGTCCAGTTTCTCTAGTCTCTCCTCATAGGGCTTGGTCTGCAGGCCCTTGACCATACGAGTTGCCCTTCTCTGGACCTTCTCCAGGTTATCCGCATCCTTCTTGAAGTGTGGCGCCCAGAATTGCACGCAGTACTCCAACTGCGGTCTGACCAACTCCCTATAGAGGGGAAGTATCACCTCCCTGGACCTATTGGTCATGCATCTGCTGATGCACGATAAAGTGCCATTGGCTTTTCTGATGGCTTCGTCACACTGCCAGCTCATGTTCATCTTGGAGTCCACTAGGACTCCAAGATCCCTTTCCACCTCTGTGCCACCCAGCAGGTCATTCCCTAGGCTGTAGGTGTGCTGGACATTTTTCCTCCCTAGGTGCAGCACTTTGCATTTCTCCTTGTTGAACTGCATCCTGTTGTTTTCTGCCCACTTGTGCAACCTATCCAGGTCTGCCTGCAGCTGTTCCCTGCCCTCCGGCGTGTCCACTTCTCCCCATAGCTTTGTGTCATCTGCAAACTTGGACAGAGTACATTTGACTCCCTCGTCCAAGTCGCTGATGAAGACATTAAAGAGTATCGGTCCAAGGACCGAGCCCTGCGGGACCCCACTGCCCACACCCTTCCAGGTTGAGACCGACCCATCTACCACGACTCTTTGGGTGCGACCCTCTAGCCAATTCGCCACTCACCAGACTGTGCAGTCATCCACATCACAGCCTCTTAACTTGTTCACCAGTATGGGGTGGGATACCGTATCGAAGGCCTTCCTGAAGTCTAAGTATACGACATCCACCCCTCCTCCTGTGTCCAGGCGTTTCGTAACCTGGTCATAGAAAGAGACTAGGTTGGTCAGGCACAATCTGCCCACCACAAACCCATGCTGGTTTCCCCTCAGCATAATTTGCCCTGCCGGGCTCTCACAAATGTGAGCCTTGATAATTTTTTCAAAGACTTTACCAAGGATGGAGGTGAGACTGACTGGCCTATAGTTGCCCGGGTCCTCCTTCCTCCCCTTTTTGAAAATGGGGACCACGTTAGCCCTTTTCCAGTCCTCCGGGACTTGGCCCGTGCGCCACGAGCATTCGAATATTCCCGCCAGTGGCTCTGCAATGATGTCGGCCAGTGCCTTCAGCACCCTCGGATGGAGCCCATCCGGGCCTGCTGACTTAAAGGCATCCAGTTCTTCCAAGTGACTCTGCACCACCAGGATCTACGTATGGAAGTCTGGCGCCTTGCTGCTGCCTCTCTACAACCCCAGTGAGAGACTTGTCATGCCCCTTACTTAGGAACACTGAGGCAAAGAACTCGTTGAGGAGTTCAGCCTTACTCTATAATCTAGAGTAGTTAGGCAATGAGGGTAGTGTCCTACAGGTGTGGCTTTATTATAAGCTCCGGTGTTGTTAGATCTGTAACAGAAAGGCGCCTCTACTCTTGGGGAGATTATCCAGTTAGCAGGGGTGGCCCTCCATTCTTTAGGAGCGGACCGATGGGCAGCTAACGAGTAGTGTCTAACGAAGCCGCCATTTATTGTTCCCCATTGCTGGAGGGATATTGGTACTCCGATCGTTGGGATTCCTTGGTGTAGGTGCGCTGGGCTGTGAGAGCATATCCAGCAGTTACTTTTATTTCCAGCTTGAGCCACCGTATGGGAGATCTGCAAGTACAAATTTTTTTTCCACCCCCCTTGGGCGATACTGAGATACCCAAGTGTGATATATAAGGATATCAGTGCCATTTTTAGATACAGGAGGGACAAAGAATCTTAACAACAAACATAACCAGCACCAGTAAGAAAAAGAACACTACCAGCCAAACCCAGGATGGCAGCCAAAGTCTTTCTTCGTCCTCTGGGCTCAAGTTACCTAAAGGACTGATTATGTCGGCTCTTTGACTTGATTGAGGTGGTGATCTTTCGAATGGGAGCATTCACTTTCTTCGAGGCTGAAGATGATATCTTCGTTGTTCAACTGATGAATCCAGCTGGGCTAAGGTGTTGGGTTCAGGGGAGAGGTTACTAGCACTTGCACCCTGATGCTCCTCACTTGCCTGAGTGAGGTCCTGAGGGTTTTTGTCCTTGGCCTCAGGGAAAGATCCCAACCTTGGTTGGAATACAGCTGCTTCGGGGTCCAATGGAGGTGATACCTTCTTGCAGTGCGAGGCGTGAGTTCACGTTTGGTGACCTTGGCAATGAACAGCAGAATTAGTGGTCAGAAGTACCTGGACAGGTCCTTTCCATCTGGGTTGAAATGGTCTATCAATGGAAAAACGCTTTACGTAGATCCAATCCCCTGGTTCGAGGTTGTGACAGGGAACATCCGGTGGTTGAGGTAAAGCTTCTTGGACCTGTGAATGAACAGACCTGGCATACTTCATTAATGCCTTGCAATAATTTAGTACAGTTTCATCAGTTAATTGGAGGTCTGTTTGGTGTGGGGCACCAGGTGGTGTAGCTGACATCCTCATGGGTTGTGCCATGAGTATTTCATAAGGGGTTAGGCCATGTTTTCTGTTAACAGTGTTTCTAATGTGCATAAGAGCAATGAGCAGTGCATCAGGCCATTTGAGGCCTGTTTTAGCACAAATCTTCGAAATGCGCGTTTTTAAATCAGAGTTTTTATGTTCTACAGCACCACTTGATTGTGGATGATAACTACAGTGCAGGTGTTGCTGTATGTTGAGTGCTTGGCAGATGTTTTTTACTATCTGTCCTGTGAAATAGGTGCCGCAGTCACTATCTATTGTGAGGGGCAATCCAAATCTAGGGATGAATTCTTTGAGCAATTTCTTTGCTGCAGTGATGGAATCAGCATGTACGCATGGGTAGGCTTCCACCCATCCAGAGAACACATCAATAATAACAAGAATGTACTCATAAGAACAGCACTTAGGTAGCTGCACAAAATCAATTTGCAGATTTACAAACGGTCCCCATGGAGGGGGATGGGCTGCGGGTGTTGTTTTTACCCATTGCCCAATGTTGTGAGCTAAGCAGATGGGACAGGAGCTACAGTACTGTTGTGCCATGGAAGGAAAATTTGGGGCAAACCAATTTCTTTGTACTGTAGCAATCATCCCCCCTTTGCTCGTATGGGCCACAGAGTGGGTTAAACGAGCAAGATGTGGCAAAAGCTCTCTAGGCGCCACCAGGCGGCCGTCCGGGGAGTGCCAGAGAGAGTCGGGGTGCAGTGAACATCCTGCATGCAGCCAGTCATTTATTTCCTTTTTTGGGGCCTGATTTTGAAGAAGGGCCAGACTTGAAAGGCTAGCCAAAGGAGACTGGTTTGCTGAAAAACAAACAAACAGAGTTAGGAGCCTGTGGGCCAGAAAGGGCCGCATTTCTGGCAGAACGGTCTGCCAGATCATTTTCTTGTGTGACATCATCAAAGGGTTTCTCATGAGCTTTACATTTAACAATAGCAAGAGGCAAATGAACAGCTTCTAAGAGCGCTTTGACATAACAACCATGACTGATTTGGGTCCCTGATGAAGTGAGGAACCCTCTTTGTTTCCAGATTTGTCCAAAATCATGAACAACACCAAAAGCATACTTAGAGTCAGTATAAATGGTTGTGGTTTGATTTTTTGCAAGAATGCAAGCACGTGTTAAAGCAATGAGTTCAGCAACTTGAGCAGAACGAGCTTGGGGTAAAGAATAGGCTTCCAAAACAGCATACTGAGTGCATACTGCATATCCCGCAAGTAATTTGCCTGCATCATTTCTAAGACGGGAACCATCAACAAACAAAACAAGGTCAGAGTTCGGGATAGAAATGTCCTTGAGGTCAGTTCGAGGGGTTAACAATTGAATTGTGATAGACAGGCAATCATGAGGCTCACCATCAGAGGCAATAGGCAGAAGTGACGCAGGATTCAGAATTGAACAGCGATTTAAGGTTACATTTGCAGCTGACAGTAGAAGTTTCTCATATTTAGTAAGACGGGAATTGGAAATGTGCTGAGTTTTGCCCTTGAGGAGAAGGGCCATCACAGCATGTGGAACTGCAACGGTTAAAGAGTATCCCAAAACTAAAGAATCTGCCTTTTTAACCAACAAGGCAGCAGCTGCAACTGGACGGAGGCAAGGAGGAAGTCCCGCAGCTATGGGATCAAGGGAAGAGCTGTAATATGCAATTGGGCGATGCTTTTTACCATGCAGCTGAGTGAGTATTCCTAAAGCGATTCCTTCCCGTTCATGACAAAACAAGGTAAAGGGTTTCTTATAATTAGGAAGTCCAAGAGCAGGAGCAAGAGTGAGGGCTTGCTTAAGGGCCACAAATGCTTGTTCAGCTTCAGGAGTTCAAGGGAGGGGTTCCGGGGTGGTATCATCAGTGAATGCTTGCAAGGGTTTTGCGAAAGCAGCATAACCCAGGATCCACTGTCTACAATAACCTGTTGCACCTAAGAATCCCCTCATCTGTTTTCTAGTCATAGGTTTGGGAATGTTGAGGATAGCTTCAACTCTACTAGGGGAAAGGTGTTGTTCTCCTGCTGAGATATCATGCCCTAAATAATGTACCTTAGACTTGCAGAGCTGCAATTTAGATTTTGAGGCCTTGTGGCCTTTCTGAGCTAAAGTTGTGAGGAGTGTCAAAGTATCTTGCTTACAGGCCTCCAAAGTAGGTGAGGCTAACAATAGATCATCAATGTACTGAACAAGGGTGGACCCCCCTTTGAACATGATAGGATCCAAATCCTTTTTTAGGATCTGGGAAAACAGGGTTGGGGACTCTGTATATTCCTGAGGGAGTCTTGTCCAGGTATATTGAAATCCCTGATAATTAAATGCAAACAGATACTGGCTATCCTTATGAACAGGGATAGAGAAAAAAGCAGAACAAAGGTCCACTACTGTGAAATATGTAGCATCTGAAGGGATACAGGAAAGAATAGTGGCAGGGTTAGGGACCATGGGGAAAGCGGATAAAACAGCAGCATTTACAGCTCGAAGGTCTTGCACAAAGCGATACGTATCTTTACCAGGTTTTTTGACAGGTAGGATAGGTGTGTTGCAAGGGGAGCGTATTGGGACAATAATCCCTTGCTCAAGGAGTGAGGAAACGACAGGCTTGATCCCTTCCTCAGCTTCCTTTGAGATGGGGTACTGTGGGACATGAGGAAGTGGCTTGGCAGGGTTTAAGATGATACGCACTGGTTCAGCACTCAGCATGTGCCCCACTTTACTTGCATGGGTGGACCACAGCTGTGGAGGTACTCATGCCAACAGTTCCTCTTGCAAGTAGGAAGTGTTAGGATCGGAGTACTCCTGGGTTAGCAAAGCCACAAGCTCGGTTTCCCTATGTTCCGGTACCTTAAGGTAAACACCATCTGGGCTACAATAAATTACGCGTCCCAGTTTACACAGCAAATCCTTACCAAGAAGGTTGACAGGTGCACAGGGGCTAAGAAGAAAGGCATGATTTTCAGACAAAGGGCCAGTAGAGATGGAGACAGGTTCAGAGACGGGATGTGGGATAGGTTGTCTGCCTATACCAACAGCATTTACAGTTTCAGGAGAATAAGGTAGAAAAGGAAACTCAGAAGCCTTTAGCGTGGAGCGGGACGCTCCGGTGTCGACAAGACAGGAGACAGGTTTACCAGAAATAAGGCATTCAACAAACGGACCAGATTGGTCAGTAGCAAGCAAAGGAGCGATGATGTTACTGTCCCTCAGGCTGTTCTATTCAACACTGGGAAAATTGACAGGAAGTGGAGGTGGGGGCTGGGGGCTGGGTCCTTGGCCGGGGCGGTTGGGGCATTCTGATTTCCAATGTCCTTCTTGCTTGCAATAATGACATTGGTTCCCATAGCCTGGGTTTTGTGGGCTCAAGGATCTATCTCTTCCCTTGAATCTACCCGGGCCCCCCCTTCCCCATCCTCGTCCCCTTCCTCTACCTGGACCCTGAAACTGAGAAATTTGTAAGGCCATTAACTTAAACTTGGCATTGTTTTTAGACCGTTTTAATTTGTTATGAAAATGGTTAGCCGCAGCAAGGACTTCAGTCAAATCTTTAGTTTCCCAGCTAATAATTACTGTTTGAATTTTCTCAGCAATTTTAGGGTTAAGTCCCTGGACGAATGCTGCCACTATTGCTTGTTTAGCATTTCTGACTGGGTTATCCATTCCTGAGTATCGTTCAAATGCCTGTTTGAGGCGTTCTAAATAGTCACTGGGGTGTTCATTTTTGTTTTGTTTACAGGTATTTATTTTGGTCCAGTCTGCCTTTTTTGGGCAAACTGTGAGAACTGCCTGAACCAAAGCATTTTTCTTGTCAATAAAGTTTTGGCCAATCCCTGGGTTTTGATCTGGCCAAGTACAGGCAGCGTACAGACGTAGCATAGTTTCCTTGGGCAAAATCGATCGCATGAACTGATTAATGTCAGCCCATGTTGGATTATAACAATTTATAACAGTTTGCAATTCTTTCTGAAATTTTTCTGGGTCTTCCCTGATTTTTGGGGATTTTTGAGTTAAATTGTAGAGATCACCTGGAGTTCAGGGTGCATGCACAGTTACTATATTTTGTCCATCGGTGCCAATGCCTGGCATTTGTCTTAGGGGGTAAACTTGTGCAGCTCGGGATCTAAGATTGATGGGAGATCTTTCCATGCCTATTCCCATTCTTCTAAATACACCTGTGGTGGGTTGTGACCCGGGAGTAAATTGCCACACTGGTGATGCTTGAGTGGCAGATATGGTGGATGAATCCGGACTATTAAGCTCCGTGGATGGATTTACTGAAGGAGCTTCAGCTAATGGGTTACTAGCCTGGGCTGCAGCCTGATGTTGAACCGGTTGTTGCTGATGTGGGAGTCCCAGGAGAGCAGGGTTTGAACAAAGGTCAAGGATATCCTCTGCTGGCTCCAGTGGTGGGGGTGCCCCGGGCAGTGCTGGATACATCGGAGCAGTGGCTGGCGTGTAATTTGGGGGAGCAGCCAATTTCTCCAGAACAGCTTTTAACTGCTGTTTTAATTTTTTTTGAGAGTCTTTTAGGCTCCTAGTTTGAGATTCTGTCCGCCTTTTGGATATTTCATCATACCAATAAAAGAACGCGTTCCACTGGTTTTGTGGTGTTTTGGATCCACGGGACTCTAAAGCCCCTCTTAAGTGCACTATTTTATCCTGATCAAATGTTCCTTCCTGTGGAAAATGCTTTACAGGATCATTCCTAGTATACCAGTTCCACTTATCCAGGTACTTGCAAGCCTTGGGAGAATAGTGTATGTACATAAAGTACGCCGGAGTCCCCTTAGGGGGGACAGGAACTTGTTTAGACTGACTTGTTCCCATTTTCAGTCACACAGGGAGACGTAGGAGAGGCTTATTTAGGATGTCCAGGCCGCTCAGTGCCTTGCCCCGCAGTTTTTCACCACCCAGACAAAAGGCTTCTGACCCGACACCAGCTCATAAAATGGAAATGGGGAGGGAAACACAAGAGGGATCCTTTTACTCCTGTTCTCGGCAGAAGCTACTGGGACAAGGAGTTTGGAAAAGACAAAATCACTCAGACGCCCTGTCCACTGGGTCACAAGGTTTCAGCTGGGCCCCCTTGCTTTTGATGCTACCTTTTTAGGCAGAATCGGGGCGGCTAGACCCAGCCTTAGTCCCAGACCTGGTCAGTGGCTCATTTTTCTAAATGCACACACACACATTTATTCAATAGCCAGATAGAAAAAGACAAAATCACTCGGAACCCCTGTCCACTGGGTCATGAGGTTCCAGTTGGGCCCTCTTGCTTTCAAAACTGCCCTGTCAGGCAGAATTGGGGCGTCTGAACCCAACCGTAGTCTCAGACCTGGTCAGTGGCTCATATTTCTAAATACACACACACGCACATTCATTTAGTCAGCCAGACCTCCTCCCCCACACCGCCTTAATTAATTAACTACAAGCCCGATGTGCTGTTGGATGAAGGTGCCTCAAACAGTTTCTCCCTAAAGAAAACGTACGTTACCAGACACAAAATGGGATCCTTTACCAGACAGAGAATTTTAGCTGGCAGTAAGGTTCAGACTGACCTGTTTTAATAAGGTTCAGATCCAGTTACCACGGCCAAGTTGGGAGCCTACAGGCAGCCCTCCTCCGAAACCCCAATAGAGATTTTGAATTAGGTCTCTTACCTCTCAAGTTTGGCACCTCGGGGTTCGGGGGGAGCAGTCTGCAGTCCTCCTTCCTCAGCCTGTGTTCTGGATCCGAGTCACAGCACCAGGAATTGTCGTGGAAACACAGGCAGCATACTTTTGGGTCAGGTCAGCAGAAGCTTTTATTCAAAAGAAACTACAGCTGTAGGGGGGATTCCAAAGTCACATGGATTTCCCAAGCACTTGGAAGGGGTCCCCCCCCAAGAGCAAAATCAGGAGGCTTATATACTTTTTAACCGTTGCTTACAACTCACGTGATCATATAGTGAAATTTGCATGAAAAGCGGCTATAATATTACTTCATTATTTTTTTTGCTGTAATCAGGATGGGAACTAATGGGGGAGGCGAGGTTAGTTCACAAACCTCCTTCTTGCACCTGAAAATCAGATTTGTACATACTTTTTTGCTATCTTCAAGGCCGCGGTGAGTGAAGCAGTTGCAGAGGAGTTACAAAGAGCAAACACTTTCTCTTATCTGTTCTACTATACAGAGCCAGCAATTCTCCACAAAGCGGTTATGTCATCTTATAACTAAAATAATCAAAGTTTAAGGCATATATTTTTTTCTGATTCCACACCAGTGGGCAACTTTTCTCGGTATAGCTAATGCAGGATTTGACATTAAAATGATGATCATACTATTGTAAAAGAGCATGCATTGAATATTAAACTCTTTTAGAACCAGGTGTGCTGTTTGCTGTGGAGGGCTTAATCATGGCACCCTGGCTGAGAATCACTAGGTTTAGGATAAGCGACTAGCTCTTGGTTGGATAGGAAGGCTTTAGCACAGCAGGGCCTTTAACATGGATTGCCCCAGGTTCTAGACTAGTGTCCTACTTCTGAATGATCAGAGGCCCTTGGATTACCTTTCTACTACACCTTCATGTTTATCTTTCCAGAAAGACAGATTAGCCTGAGTATTGCTATAATGGACTAGCAGTGCCCAGCATTCTTGGGATAGTACTAATCTTTCAAAACCAGGAGGGATGAAGAGCTGCTACTTAAGTGATTTTTATTTTTTTTTAATTACAAACTTTCTCCCCTCTTCTGCTGCATCAGAGATGGCTTCAGGGGTGGGAGAAATTGGGAGAATTCTGTTGCAACTTTTCTAAAATGGCAATACTGTACAGTAGAGGTAACAGATTGATTTGAGCATTAGTGAAAGTATTTCAGGAAAACCCTAGTGCATATCCTGCTTCTAATGAGAAAATGTCAGTGGAAGTTCATTAATTTCTTGGCACTTAGGGGTTTTTGGTGCATCTGTTGCTAGCAATATAGACAGTGGCATGCTACTGAATGTTAGTTCCTTGAATGGAAGAATTAAAAGCAGATGTTGGAACAGAACCACAGTACCTGTGCTTTTAGGAGGACTGTGACAAAAGAATAGATGCTTTCGTTTGTCTGTTTTTCTTTCTTTCTTTTAAGGTACTTCAGTTTCCCTGTCAGCATTAAAAACCCAGCACAGAAGTTAGTGTGACAACTGAACTGGTAGACAAAATATTTGCTTTGGCTGCAGTTTATCCTGGATGTGTATATCTCTATGCTAATGTCTTGAGTTCAGACCAGACTCTCATTGTCAATGACAGCAGGATTAGGCATCCACTGCTGTGGCCAATGAAGTGCATTGTACTTCCTGTTAACACATTAAAGGAAAAGCATAAAGAAAAAACAGGATGCGTTTCCTCTTAAAAATATGGCTATATGAATACCTGCCCCCAACAACAAAGCCCTTCCTTTTAGCATTTAGACTGTTTACTTGCACTTGCCAGGGTCCAGATTTTCATACCTTTATTCCCATGAATAGATTATGTTCTTTTAGGACAATATTAGGGTATCAGGAGCTGGTAAATCAGAATCACCTGTCATGACCTATGGACTGGTGGATGCCATCATCCCTTCTCCTCTGTTGGTCTTGTAAATATAACCTTGAAAATAATTTCCACATAAAACTAATGGTTTTCAGTAAGTTCTACTCGAATCCATGAATATCCCTGGGATGATGAAAACTTCAGTCCTGGTAAAGAAACTGCTTGCAAAAAAATGTGTCTGCTCTAGTTAGCAGGAAAGTGAGGTTTTCCTGGGTTCTCATGCCCTAGGAGTCCAAGCAGTCAGGGAGGTGAGTGCTATATGCTGTAGGGTTATTTAGTATGTTTGTATGGCTATACAGCAGGCTTGCCATGTGTTAAGGAGAAGAAAAGAGAACAAGAGGTAAGCTTTGTACCTTTATCAGTGAGAAGGAGGAGGTTATCCTCCACTATCATTTTATTTTATGCAAAACTTTTTATGTTTGCGAATTGTTATTTTTAGATAGGCAGCTGTGATGGCTAGAAAGGTTTTGATTACTTAAAGACGTTTATTAAAAAACATTATTAAGTGCATTGATCAGAAGGAAGAATTGAGAAACTGCATTAAAGGTTTTTTTCATTAAACTATTGAACTCTCATAATTGTACAAAAATACGCTACTATCAAACATTAGAGTAGTGGGTACTAAATGCACTAACCTTTGTAAATTCAGAGGGTAGGTGAGATCACTTAAAAAGAACATGGGTACAGATACTGATATAAGCAATCTTAGTGATCGGAGGTAAAGAGCCCTGCTTATCTAAACTGGTAAATATAGGCTTCCTTAGCACCTTGGACCTTCCTTGTACATCCTGAAATGGTGGCCAGGAACTTGCTTTTCTCTTCCATCATGCCATGCTGAAAATGAAATGTTTGTTGTTATTTCCTGGAAGAGGCTAGGGAATAAATCAAACTATAGTCCCATCGGCTGTGGTAAAAATGCATGTTAGCTAGGTACAGGTGCAGCCCATCTGCTTATGCTAGCAGGAGCAAATGGAAATGGGCAGAACTGAAAGTATCTTGACTACCTACTTAGTTGGGACAAAACATTTCTGCTCAGGAACCCAAGAAAGACAGAGCTATTCTCCCATGGTACATCAGGAGCCAAGTCTAATGTAACCAAGTTAGCTCAAAGTACAGTGGGATACTGTGTTGAATTTCCATATCAAACCCATGTAACTGTAGTACCAGTGCACATGTGGGCACATAGATATAAGCTGAATGTGGTTCTGAAATATGGCTGCTTGCAGACAGGCTTATGGCTTCAATTGCTAAGGCTGTAGCAAGTCTGATTCTTCACTTGCACACTGGGCTGATCAAACAGCACTCAATCCAATTTAAGCAAAGAACCACAGGGTGAATGGTCCCCTCTCTGCTGAGCCTCCCAGCTGCTGCTTTTCCAGATTTCAAGACCAGGTCACAAGTTTATTCTCCCTTCCCTTCCCAGTATGCATGCTGGGATCAAAACCCCACTCTTTTCTAGCACCCCCAGCAATCATTAGCATCCATTTAGCACAGCACCAGGTTCCTGATATTCTTTTCTCTGAAAATATCAGATGATTTTTGCTGAGCTCCTTGGAGAATTGCCAAATGGAGCACCAGAAAGACTTGCTGATTAGCTTCATTCAGAATTCTTGATTATAAATGGACATACGGGTTGATTTATCAGAAATAGCATGGGGCAATTAAGCATTATTTTTTATTAAACTGGTAGCTTGTTTTTCTTACTTAAAAAGAGAAGGTTGTTGGTTTCATAATGCCTATAATTTGTTTATAGGAGGGCTGTTTTCCCTGTTTTCAGTGTACAGAACCTCCTGCATTATTGCCAACCCCACTGTCAAAAATCATGAGACAAACTCTTAAAAATCAAGAGATTTGGAATGTAGATAATGAGATTTTTTTTTTTTTCCAAGCGTGTGTGGGGAGGATGGGACAGGTATTTGGGAAGGTGTGGGGGGCTGTGGGGGTGTGTGAGGTTTGGAGCCAGGGGGGGTCCCCCTATACTCTGGCAGGATACTGTGGGTCAGGAGTGAGGGGCAGCAGCAGGGGTGGGGGGTGACTTGGGAGTGAGGGGCATGTGCAGCCCCCCCCCTTGCATGACTTGCCCCACTCCCCTCACCATAGATTCATAGATTATAGAGTCAGAAGGGACCCGATGGATCATTGGGTCTGACCCCCTGCCCCTGGCAGGAAAGAGGGCCAGGTGATTGTCAAGCCTCCTCTTGAAGATCTCCAAGTTAGGTGATAGCTCTTTTGGAAGCCCATTCCAGACTCTGGCCACCTTTATTGTAAAAAAAATGTCTAACCTAAATCTACTGTCCACTAATTTGAACCCATTATTCCTAGTTACTCCCTGGGGCGCTCTGGTAAACAGCACATCCCCAATTCCCTGCTGTCCTTCCCTGATAAATTTATAGGCGGCTACAAGGTCACCCCTCAGCTGTCTTCTGTATAGGCTGAAGAGACCCAGATCTCTCAACCTGTCCTTGTAGGGTCTTTCATGGAGACCAGTAATCACGCAAGTGGCCCTCTTCTGAACCCTCTCCAGATCCTCCGTGTCTCTCTTGAAGTGCGGCACCCAAAACTGGAGGGGGAGCATGACTTCACTCAATCTGTTGGTCATGCATCTGCTAATACATGACAAGGTGTGATTGGCTTTGTTGATGGCCTCTACACTGCTGGCTCATGTTCATCTTGGAGTCAACTATGACTCCAAGATTTCTCTCAGCCTCTGAGCTGTTGAGGAGGACATCCCCCAACCTGTAGGTGTGCTGGGGATTCCTCCTTCCTAGGTGGAGTACCTTACATTTATCTTTGCTGAATTGCTTCCTGTTACGTTCTGCCCATTGGTCCAACCTGTTCAGGTCGGCCTGTATCTGCTCCCTGCCCATTCATGTATTAACTTTGCCCCATAACTTGGTATCATCTGCGAACTTGGAGAGGTGCTTACCACACCCTCATCCAAATCACTGATGAAGATCTTAAATAACACGGGCCCAAGGACCAAACCCTGCGGGACCCCACTGCCCACCTCCTTCCAGGCTGAAAATGACCCATCCACCACCACTCTCTGGGTGCAGTCCCTAAGCCAGTTGGCCACCCACCTGACTAAGCATCCACTCCACAGCCCCTTAGCTTTCCTATGTGAAACTGTGTCAAAGGCCTTCCTGAAATCCAGGTAGATGACATCGGCCTCAGCTCCTGTCAAGGCAGTGTGAGACCTGGTCATAAAAGGCTATAAGGTTTGTCAGGCAGAATCTACCTGTGATGAACCAGTGCTGGTTTCCTTTCAGCATCATTTCCCTTTCTGGGCCTTCACAAATACGCTCTTTGATGATTTTTTCTAGTATTTTCTGAGGGATAGAGGTAAGATTGACTGGCCTAAAGTTACCCAGCCCCTTCCTTTTTCCCTTCTTAAAAATGGGCACCATGTTGGCTTATTTCCAGTCCTTGGGACCTGGCCAGAGCACCATGAGAGCTCAAACAGCCATGCCAGCAGCTCAGTTATGACACTGGCCAATTCCTTCAGCACCCATGGATGGAGGTCATCCGGGCTGGCTGACTTGTCCCTATCCAGCCCTTCCAAGTGCTCTTTAACCAAGTCAGCACCAGTCTGGTGCCTTTTGGACATCTGTCTATGCTGAAGGTAGGGGAATTGTCTTGGTCAGTATTAAGGAATACTGAAGCAAAGACCTCATTGAAGAGCTCTGTCTCTTTGTGTCAACCATCAACTGACCTGATTTGTCCTGCAGGGGCCCTGTGCTAATCTGTGCTTTCTTGGGGGCCTCAGTCTACCTCCTTCTCTTCCCCTGCCCCTTCCCTTCCACACACTTACTGGTTTGGCGCTCTTTACATGTGCCAGGAGAAAAAAATCCTGAGATTTGATCTCTCTATCAGGAAATCATGAGTCAGAGTTAATTTAACTTAAAATCAGGAGTCTTGTGATTTTTTTTTTTCCATTAGTTGGCATTACTACTCCTGCCACAAAGGCTTTGTTGGTGGGGTGGTGACCCCAGCTCTGTGTGCTTTGTCACTTAAATATCTTCACGTTATACTAATATGTGGTTGACTTCAATTCCGTGCAGTGAATTTTGTTTTCAGCTCAGCATACTCTAGGGCATTCTTTCTTTTTTCCTTTTTTTCTGAAGAGCAAACTAGTACATGTTTGTATGCAAATCTTCCTTGAGAAACCTTCTACAAAGTGGAAGGGGCAAGCTAAGCACATTCTCTTCATCAAACAGAATAACTGAGCAGAGCTGTTTATCATTCTGCTATGTCCATTGCTGAAGTTTTCTGGGAAGAACAGAGTTGCAATGTTTTCCTCCCAGGGCACAAGAGTTTGTATGAACCCACTTTGTTTACTCTAAATTTCTTATTTCTACTGCTGCCTCTTTATTGTCCTGAATGTTTACTACCTTTATTTTCTTTTCATGGCTGACTTGATACTTTTTGTTAACTTTTCCCTGAATTCATTAGCAAGTGGGCAGATATTTAAATCGGTCTTGAGTCTGTGTAGTTGAGTACATATTTTGGGTATAGGTAGAGGCATTTTGGCATCATAGGAAGTTATGCAAAAGGTCATCTGAATTTTACAGCTATATAGAAGACAGTAGGTTTTTGCCTCATGGCCTGGTATAATTGAGATCCCTTTGGCCTAAAGAGGGAAGAAAAGACCTTGTGCCATCCTTACTCTGGGTTGAGCATGATCTGGACTTTGCTTTTGGGCTTACAACCCACCTTACTAGCTTGTTCCATATGCTCTTTTAATTTTGGTTAACGGTTACTGATTTCCTTCACCCCCCCCCCCCCACTCTTAAACACTTACTTAATACAAGGTAAGCTGATTTAGATAATAGCAGTTTCTATTATACCAGTTTCTAAGTGGTATCTTACCACTTCCCAAATGAGTCAAAATAAAATAAGTGAAAGCTGGCAGTGACGACATGACCTAAATCAGGTGTGCCACAAATTAGCCTCACACCCTCCCTAGGTGCCACTTCAGTCCCCTTCCTCTGCCTCACCTGCTGCTCTGCTCTCTTCCCCCAGCACTGTGCTTCTTGCCTGCTCTGCTTCCTTCTCTATCTAATGCTGTGCTGCCTGTCCCCTCCCTGGTCTGCCCTGTATCACACGCACAGGATACTTGTGTCACATAGGCCACTCCTGACCTAAATGAATCCAGGAGATTAATGGACTTCTGTCCACCAGGTGGTAAATGATGTGAACTTGGTGCATGGCAGCTAACTGGGGATGTGCAAAAAGAAGCCATCACAATTCACTGAATGACTTTTCTCCCATCCCCTTCTCTGTTCCTTTATGGAAGTAAAGGAACACAGGTTGACTGACTCTAGTGTACTTTGAGAATCCACTAGGTATGCTGTATTACCTAAACTCTTGCACAGCATGCTCCTCTTTCCCTACCACTCCAGCTTTTTGCAGGCAGTTACTGTAATGTAGGTACAACAATGAGTAGAACACGTAGCTGTTCCCTACTGCATTCAAGCATTCAACCTTGCCTCCAATATAGCTGAAAAAAGGAATTGCCTCTATTCTAGGGCTTAATACCTGCAAAGAGGGTGCAAACATTTTGAAATCAGACTAAAGTTCATGGGTAATAGCATTTCTTCAGCACTTGTTTCATAGACTGCCTGCTTTCCAACATACTCCTCCAGGTATAATTATTTTCTTTTCCAAACCTCTTGATGTCAGTGGCTCACACTGGACTGTGGTATTTTTTTTTTTCTTTCAGATTCATAGGCAGTAAGAAAACCCCCATCCTGGATGCTGTTTGTAGCCAAATTACCAGTCCTAATAAGATGATTTCAAATCTATTCATCTAGGCCAGGGGTGGGCAAAATATGGCTCATGGGCTGGATCCATCCTGCCAGGCACTTTCATGTAGCCTGTGGTGCCCTGCAACGAATCGTACTACACCCAGCCCTTCCACCCATGAGGATGGGAGCGAGGTGCCTACATCTGCCCTCAACATACCCTATTATGCCTCACTTCCACCCTTGTGGGCAGAAGGACCTGGCCCCACTAGCACCAGGTGGAGATGCTGCTGCAGTCGTCCCCCACATCCTGCTACTTCTGGGCAGTAGCTAGGGGAGTGCTAGGGCAAGGCCACAGCTGGGCAGGAGCATGGGGCTGGGGTTGGTGGCAGCACAGAGCCCATGCCCAGGGGGTAGGGGGGGCAGTGTGGAGCTTGGCTAGGCAGGATGTGGGGGGGTATGGGGACCCCTCTCTCATTTTCCCCCTCCCCCACAATGGTGTGGAGCCCTGGCATGAAGTGGGGGCAACTGCAGGGGGGAGCACTCATGCTTGGCTCCAGCCAGCACAGTGAGGAGTGCAGCCCCTGCCGGGCAGTCTGTATCGTGGGTGCTCCTCACACTTGCATGGCACAGAAGGAAAGCCCTTTCCTACTTTTCCCAACCTTGCAAAAAGGCCAGCAAAAATTGACTAATACTTGTTCTGGAAACAGATTTTCTGATCCTCTTTGCTAGCTATAAAATGCAATGACATGTTTCATTGCAAAATACTGCTATGGCCTAATTACCTATAACCCAATAAAGAGCTGTTTTGAAGTATTAGCATGTGAACAATTTTTTTGTGCTATGGAAAGCATTTATGACTAGAAATAAAAAAGAGAGAAACTACTCTGCATAGCTGGCATCTCTATATGACTTGGGATTAAGAACAAACATTTTAACTGGATCTGGTGAAAAAGCCAGTTATTTTACCCATTCTCTTCTCCTGTGGCCCTGAAATTGGACAAAGCCACCCAACTATGAAACATGCTTTTTGCAGTTCTGCTGCCAGAAATCCTGAGACTGTGGTCACTGCAGAGGCCTAGCAGAGTCCTGTGAGAAGGGTACAGGCTGTATTCTTGTCTGCTTCCCAAGCTGCAAACCTGGTAGAGCTGTGCCCATAGCTAGGGACAGACATTACACATAAACTGGTTTAAGTGCTCAGAATGTGGTTTAAACCTGTAACAGAACAGGTGTTCAGTGCACATAAACTTGTTTGAAAATGGTTGAAACCAGTTTGAGATAAACCTGGTTGAATGTAGTGTTGGACTTAAACCGGTTTGACCCAAATCAGTTATGCAACGTCTGTCCCAGACCCCTTGCTGATTTAAGTTAAACCAAATGCCCCCAGCATCCTGGCATGCTCTCTGGGCTGGGTGGGGCTACCTGCTCCACAGCAGAGCTGGCCCCTCCCCTCTGCTCCCTGGCTGGAGCTCAGCAGAGACTGCAGGTATCTGCCTGGCTTCCTTCTGCTCCTCCCCTCCCCACTCCCTGCTAAGCAGGATTGCCCCATCCCCTCTGTCTTACACTCAGCATTACCTACCAGACCACATGCTGACTACAGTCCATGCTGTGGCAGATGGGATAAAGGCAGAATCAAGAGGTAGCTGGTAATATCCCTCTGTTATTTTTTTAATGGAGTGATAAACACTGAGTTAGGGGTGATAAACACTGTGTTATCAATTCCTGCCTGGCCCCTCACCTCAGCACTATGGAAGGGAAAGGAGGGCTGCTCTAGTGCCCCCCAGTTTCTAGCCTGTGCCACTGCAGTTGATGGCTGCCCAATATTTTGCAGTAAACAAATTCAGTGCTTGGTTCAGTTCAGAGTTGACAATTGTCCAAAATATCACAGAAAAGCACTGAGAGCTAGCTTAGCTGTGTTGGCATAGCACTCTGCTTAAGATAACTGAGCAGTGTAGAGCTTGTATACATGCATGTTTACACTTGCGCATCTGTACAATGTGCACCTCTAGATCAGCGTAATTTTCTTCAATCTGGTATGGAGTTACCCCAGGAAAAGTGAGAAAGAAAATGACTTCAGTGTAAACTGCATTGGTGTAGGTATTGTGTGTCCAGAGCTATCCTAGGGTAGTCATGTACTATAGACAAATGTGTGATTTAGAGTTTTCCCTGCCACATAGTGGCATTGTGAGGCTCTAATAGTGCCTTGAGGAAGCAGTTATTCTGGAAGAGCTGTACACCTGCTCTGAATCCTAGTATAATTTACTTTGGTGTACAAAATAGATGCAAGTGGTATTGCTGTAAATATGTCATTTGTTCATCCCCTTTGTGTGGTGAGTTGTTGAATGGAGCTACTCGGAGCAGTCAGTACGTAACTTGAAAAGTTGCGCTCATTGTTACCTGTAATTGCGTTATGCCTTCTGACTCTCAAGCTCACATAGATATACGTTTAGTTAAAGTTAAATTTATCTGAAGTGAATGTTTGGTCCCCTGAGCGTGATTTGCCTGGAAGACCTTTTAAAATTTGTTTAATATATATTAGTGCTTGCTATTCTGTCTTTTTTTCAGTGTGTTTGGATAAGGATAGTTGAGAAGTTAAAACTAAAATCATGCGACTCGCACAGGTATTTGTATATTGATTTACTGTCCAGTGACAGTGGCATAACAGTGTATTTTAAGAGACCTTTAACAAGTAACAGGCAAAGGTCAAAACATATAATTGAAATATAAAAATGTGCACATGGCATCTGGTTTGCTTTGAATTGTTAGAGTGAGCCTTCACCTCTAACTTGTTAAGTAGCCCTTGAGAGAAATTATCATTAAAATTTGGCAGTGATTCAATTGGAGTATATCTGCGTCATACAAAACAAAATCTTTCTTTAATTGTAAAACACTTCAAGTGCGTGACCGCCTATTCACATCCAAAAAAAATGACTGTTAGTTTGTTCGTTAAAAATAATACTAAGCCAGACATGTTTTAAGTGTAATACTTAAATAACAAAAAGTATTGGCACGATTCCTTAGTAAGTCTCAGTTCACTTACAATAAATCATATATCTTTTAGTAAGCAATGAACAATTAGAATGTGGGTTTAAATAGTGATCCATCAGTTCTCTCTGTTTAAGTAAAATAAAACACTGGGATATGTCAAATGCTCCAAATAACCAGATTTGAATGGGAATTTAGCATCATATCTCTAAAGTGGTTTTGCATATTTGGTAGACCACAATTCAGCTGTGTTGACTGACTTTTACTCCTTTTTTGTGTCTCAAAAGTGGCAATGTGGAAATCGAGAGCCTATTCAAGAAATGTGGATTTTTTCAGTCAAGGGCTTCCCTTTTATATATCCTCCCTTTTTTAATCTGGGAAAGGGAGGATATAAGCTTATATGAACAGAGCTATTTCATTTATTACAAATAAGAATTCTACCATAACAAGGAAACTTTCCTGTGTAACCCATGTCCAGAAGTGAATTTATCTTAAAACATGCACAATTTTTTAAATCAAATTTATATATCCTAGCATTTTTATGTGGTCTGTCAGCTGGAATTTAGAGCAAAAATGGGATAAATGCATTATGATGGGGGGGTGGGGGAGACATGCACTTTAATGGGGGTGCCAATAATTTGTAGCTTAAGAAGAATGTTTCCAGGTGGGAATCTTTCCCTACATGGGAATAGAGAACAGCACATAGAATTTAATAAAATCATGCATTACTGATTTATAATAAGGGGAAGGAACTAGGGCTGTACAAAGCTTTGGTCCCCGATTTGATTCGGCAGAGATTCAACCCGATTAGGTGGCTGAATCTCCAAATCAAATCAGAGGACCTTTTAATCTCTCTGAATCAAATTGGAACCTTCCAAATTGATTTGGACATAGAGATGGCTTTAAATGTTTTTTCTACATACCTCTAGGTAGCAGGCAACTCATGAGTGGGGTGCATGGAGTGTCCCACAAAAGCATGGGGGGCTCCCCAGCACTCTCAGCAGCACTTCCAGTTCACTGTGGAGCCCCTCTGCACTCCCCTGGCTCAGTGACCTGGTGCCTCCTGGGACCTGGGGTCCCCTGCAGCCAATCGCCAAACCAGGGAGGAGCGCTCCCCAGCAGACTTGGAAGTGGACCAGAAGTACTTCTGGTTCACTTCCAGGTTAGCCACTGAGCACATGGAGGGCCCTTGCACTCCTGTGGGATGCTCCATGCACCTCGGCATCTCAGGGATCACAAGCTGAGCCTGCTATCTCAAGGTATGTAGAAAAAACTTTTAATGCTGTGTCCATGTCTGAATCGCTGCTTCTCTGAATCAGCATTGAATCTTTGGATTTGGATTTGACCGAATCGAATCGAGGGTAGTGATCTGAATCAATAACTTGAATCGTTGTCCCTGATTCAGGCTGAATCGAAATCTGAATTGAATAGGGCCCACTTTGCACACCCCTAGAAGGAACATAATGGCAATTTGGAGTAGACCATCTACATAAAAACTATGAAACCATGACTGAAGCTTATGCTAAAACACAATTTCCTGTTTCTATTTAGCTGCACAACAGTCTATATTTCCTATTAATTTCAACCAGGGTTGTCAAACTCTTCGGGCCCCATGAACTGAATGAGTGATATAGTGCTGGTATTGGGCTGGATTGGGCACACAGATGGGCCCCGTTTACTGCATGCTGTATATTTGCTGACCCCAGCAACATGCACACACTGGCTGTGACTGCATGCTACATGAAGCACACACCAAACTGACCCTGTATTCAGAGTACAGGGTCAGGGCTGGTGCATACTGCACGTGGCATGAAGTCTAGCTTGTGTGCACTGCATGTGGCATCTGGGTCCAGTACAAAACCCACAAGCAGCCCCATGGACCAAATGATATGGCTGTGTGGGCCTTACTTAAACTGTTTCTAGACAGGTACCCGGCACAGTTTCCAGTGACAATAACTAGACTTGATTTTTCTCTCAAGTGGATTCTGATATAAAGTACAGCATATGTGAAAGTATCCTACATTTGCAGCAACTGTGTTCAGCAAGTTTAGTATTGGTAAACTTGGAATACGTATAAACTTGTGACACAGACAAAGGCTCAAGGTGCTCATAAATCTAGTCACTAAATAAGGGGTCATAAAAGCATAGCTTTGCTTCAGCAAGATGCCGTAGTATCAAAGTTTTACCAAAGTAGATCACTCACTGAGTAGTCCTGAGCAAAGCTGTATATCATAACTTATCAAGTTCAAAGCTTTACCTTTTTGTATCTCTGCTACCTTGTGAAATATTACTAAATTCCTCAAGATGTTCCAGCTGAATGGAATGGTAACATTTTAAGTCATGTTTTGACCTCAGTCATATCCGTGTAAATCTGGAGTAAATCCCATGACCTCAAGAAGAGTTGCACAGGTACCTATGAGATCAGAACTGAAGTTGATGCATTTCTACTAGGTTTGCTATGGTATAGCGTAATTGAGCTTTGTAATAGGGGACTGGAAATATGTTTTTGTTGTTGTTGCCAACGATGAGACATCGTTCTGAGAGTGAATGAGTTCTGTAGTCAAGGACAGTTCACTGATTTTTTTTTTTTTTTTATTTTTTTTTTTTCTTTCAAAATGAAAGAAATGTTACGGCTTCATATGCAGTTTTCAATCTGTCTGATAAAAAGCTGCCTCAGCTGTTAAATGGCAGTGTTTGCAATGATAATTTGTCACGCCTCTAATGCTGAAAAGGAATTTTAGAACATCTCTGTATGTTGATGTTAAAATTTCTCTCTCTACAATCTAGCTGCAGCAAATGGGTAGAGAAAGAGACACTGTTTTTACTCATTTCCAAGAGCAGAACGTTCATAACTAGAGGGAGTCAGAAATTTTCCAACTAAGCAAAAACTTGTCAAACAATGCTGATTTATTGACCCTAAAAAGTTTCATTTTGAAGAATCATGACTTTGAACATCCCTTGAGTCCAGGGTAGGGTTCCATAATGCCTGAAATAAGATAATAGTAGATAATACAGTGCCCCCTAATGCTATATCATATTTATGTTTACTAGGATAATTTTGAAATGCTTTTGCTTATTTTATGTGACTACCCTCCCTCACTTTTCCCATGCATCTTTAAAAGGTGAAGGCTAAATATGACAAAAATGAATTTCCATCTATTTGTTCATATATTTAATTAGCTTATCTTTGTGTTTGTTTGCATCCTATGCTTCTACCCTCTACTTCCAATGGAAGAGCATTGTTGAGCATAGCTGTGCACTGATGCAACTAGGAAACTACCACAATACTGTGGGATTTAGGTGACCTTACAATGAATTAACAGAGTGCAGTTATGAGCTAAATAGGACATTTTCATTGCACAACTTCTAAAAAATCTATCAATCTTTTATATTTCATCTGAAAGGTCTCTTCCCCCCACATTAATTTTTTTTTCTTTTATGATAAAAAAAACCCAACATGTATTGGGTCATTTTCTTCCTCTTGCTTTTTCCATAAAATGGAGGAATGAAAGGAAAAAAAATGCGGGGAATGGAATGGAAATGGGAAACAAAAAACATGTCAGTATAAATTGTAACCACAAACTTAAGTTAACTTTTCTGGAGGTTTATTTTAATTTATTTTGAGTTTATATGAGAAAGGTTTAGTATTTCATTCTTTTGTTTTTAGGTATCACTATTTAATAAGATTAATAAAACCTGAGAAGCTATTCAGATGCAAAAAAAAAAAGCCAACTAAATCTGAGAACTACTGTGGGCTTGCAGATCCTGTGTGAGGAGAAAGAGAATAAATATTGTGCATACTATATTTGTTTCAAATTTATTCTCAACTCTATCAATGAGATTAGATTGCAGTTATTTCAGGTATCTGTGTCCTACTAAGTGTGGATAAAAATAGCTGACCAAGAAAACTGTTTCTGAGTTAACCATATTCAATCTCCCTTACTGACTTCTAACTTGGCGACGTGTGAAATTTCTTTTTACTGAGTTCAGTAATTACAGTACAAAAACCCAATTACATGCTTAGTTTTTAAAGAGAGAACCTGTTGAAGTGCTGAAACGTGGAAAGTAATGGTCTTAATTTGTTTTCATGGTGTTAAAGCTCCACTGAACAGAACAAACCACCAGAGAGCCTTTCTTGTCTGTTCTGGGCAAATGGAGGAGAAAGATTAAAAAAAATGTTAGCAAGTTAATTTTTTAACTGAAAGATTCTAGAAATCCTGTAAATAATTTTTATAGCTTATTTCACTCCCTGTTAATTATGTGCTTGTCATAGCTTCATTACCCCTGTGGGGTCAGGCCAACTCTCATGATCCAGGCCAACTCTCAGGATCTCAATATTGTGCTGTTAGACAGGGGTGTGTGACACAATTGCACATATACAAACACACAACTCAATTAGGTGCATATACACCCACACTACCAGCTCAGGCACATACACATCCAAACCAGTGTAGACACATGCATACCTATCACCAATTCAAGCACATACACTATACAACCCAAAAGTTAGACACAGATCACTAATTCGTATATCACATGCGCACACACACACACACACACAGGTAAGTTCCTAGCTTGGATGGTACAGTGTGTATGTGTGTGCTTGGGGTACCTGGGATACTTGGGGGGAAGGTTCAGGTGAGAGCGAGAGAGTTAAAGTGTAGGGAGTGAAAGTTGCCAGGACCAGGATTAGAGCTGGTGGACTACAGAGAAGCTGGCTGAGGAACTGAGGCTTGGGGTTACTTAAGGTAGACTGGGGCTGGAAACTGAGGCAGACAGCTGAGATATTGGGGTGGGGTGGGGGAGGGGGCAGATAAGTGGTGGCAAGGAGGAGACAGCCAGGAAAGAAACTGAGGCAGAAACCTGGTTGCTCTGGGGAAAAAGAAAAAGCAGTAGGGATAAGACAGTGGCAAAGAAACAGGGTTTGGAGGCAGAGAGGAGCTCAGGACGGCTGGAGCCACAGGACCATGGGACAGGTGTTGGAGGTGGCAGTGAGCCAGAAGTAGGAGAGGGAGAAATGAGACAGAAGTTAGAGGGGCGAGGAGCAGAGATTGGAGCAGGGTCAAACCATAGTAAAGTAAAACCCAACTTCCAAATAACAGTTTTATTACACAGACAACACTCTACACAGCTCCATGAAGTTATTGGCTCACTCTCTCACTCACTCTCTCACTCACTCACTCACTCACTCACTCACGCTGGAAAGGGGTCCTTGTCCAGTAGGTGTTGTCCAGAGGGGGGTTGCCAGCAGGGCCTCTGGGTGGATAGGTGTTGTGGTATGGTGCTGGTCCAGATGGAGAGGGCGTCCCACTGGGTCTGTCTTCACTGCCCCTTTTTATAGGGGCAGACCTTGTGTGACCCTAGTGACAGGAGGCATGCCCAGGCAAGGGTCAGCCCCTGGCGTACTGAGCATGTGTGCTCCATGCAGGGATGTGCAGTTTTGGGTGTTTGTAATAGTGGGGTGCTATGGTAGAGTTGCTCGTTCTGCAGGGTCTTTTGTCTTTCAAATGCTGGGTTCTTGTCTGTGTTCCTGTGTGAGGTCCGTGGTTACTGGATGAATCCATGTGAGCTGATGGCCCAGTCATTACAGGCCATTCAGTAGAGGCCTGCTACCATTGTATTTCAATCATTTCCAATCGCCCATTCATCCGGGAACCAATTTACATGGGAGGGATACGTGAATCATACAGTTGCAGCACAGGGGATGCCCAGGCAAAGGACACAAGGTGGAGACTTGACATATAAAATGGAAACTTGACATGACTTTGGTTCACTTACAAACACAGGCCTAAACCATACAATATCAATATGAAACAATAAAAATCAATACAAAAATGATAATAATACAATATACAACAGTAAGAATCAATACAAACCTAATAATAATACAATATAAAACAGTGGATATCCAAAACCAAAAACTTGCTACCAAAATAAAAATGTTAAAGCTTATCCTAAGTCTGAGCTTGCTTATGCTTGTCTATAGGGAGGGAGAGAAAGAAAAGCCAGAAATAATTGGGGAAGGGAAGGGAATGCATATCTATCGTGAGTGTGTGTGTGTGTGTGTGTGTGTGTGTGTGTGTGTGTGTGTATTAAAAAAGAAAAACTGGGGGGTTTTGCTACAACACCAGCATCAAGCATTTTTCACTGATCAGAATTCCTTGTATTTGTAATTATTACCATGGCTCTTTACCAACAATGCAATGCCATGAAAGAAGGAAAGTTTGTCATCACGAACATACTTGTAATAATAAAGGCACATCTTAATTTTGGTGTTTCATGAGGAGTCTTCCTGTAGGAAGAAACGGGCATGGAACTTTTTGAAGCAGCTATTGTCGGGTACGTGTGTGTCCAGTTTCCCAGAGTGCTTCGCTTCATAGGCTGACAGTATAAATACTACGTTCTTTCTAAGGATCCTTTAGTTCTTTTCTACCACCAAAAGTCAGATTTTGAGTTGGGCTCTGAAGCAAAATCAAGAATGAAAGATCAACACAAACCTGTAGAGCCCTGTAACTAACTCTCTGAGAGGAAGTCTTAAAGATGCATCTTTTTATATTTGCCTGTCTAAAACAGTGAAAAGTCATTCCCAGGCCCATTTTATCTCATAAAAGGAGAAGCTTTGAGGGTGAAAGGTATGGACACTTGCTACATAGTATAGGGTCTGAAAAATAGCATACATCCCATAAGTGCACAAAATGTTCCATGGCTGTGGAGTTATATGTACTCAGTTGGTGTGGAGCAATATATTAAATGATCAAGAATAACTGCTGTTAAGGGATGTGATGGCAGTGAGGCTAAGGTGCCTCACTGCTGCTATGTAAGCACGAGTTCAAACTCTGCTCTAGACTCCCACTTCTACTTGACCCAGCTGTAAATAGGTCTTCTGGGTGGGGAAACCAGAGGGCACCAGCATCTCACATGTGCTGTTGGCTGCCAAAATGGGTATATTTTAACAATACGAGCTCAATAGGGCTTTTGTCACATGTGTACCTTTGACTTTGAATGGCTAGTAAGCAACTGGGGGTTTTTTTTTTGTTTTTTGTTTTGTTTTTAAATAGGGCTTCCTGTGTAGGATAGACAGACTATTACTGATTTAATCATCCAGTTCACTTGAAAACAGCCCTGAGTCCCTTTTGATTGTGTGCCATGTTGATTTCTTTTTCTCTGATGTTCCTTGTGTGACCCTCTCCCTTTTGAAGAGACTCCTAGGAACCAAGAATAGGGTAGCCACATTTCTTCAACCTTTATCTTTCTCACAAGTCCAGGCACAAGCATTGGGAGCTGTCTATGCCTTTTCTAAAGGGCGCAAACCAAGTGCCCTATTGAGATGAAAGTGTCAGAGCCACATGTAAAACTCCGTAGTCTTTCTAATATCTGAACTTTTTCTCTTTATTAGCATATTAGCTCTCATCCACTCCTTCATGGCCTAATTACATCCTAATTACTGTAACCTCTGTATCAGAAGTCTCCTTTACATCTATGTAGTGCCGTTATTTCTGACCAACACAGCTGCTAAGATCTTCAGCCTTTTCTTATTACTCCAGTCTTTTTGAGTCCGTCCCCTAGGTCAAGCTCATGTTTCTTGTTTTGGGGTCTACTTATCTCTGCCCCTTCTGTTCACCCATCCTTGTCCATGTTTTTGCATTGTGCTCTTTCTCTCAATTTCCTCGCAACCTCCACTGTCACTTTTCTGAACAACACCCCCCTCAGCTCCCCACATGTGCTGCTTCCTCAACCATATTGTCAGGTACCCTTTCCTTAGAAAGCACGTCTTTTGCTTAACTTCTGTCATATTATTCCTGGCTAAGCCCTTGTCCCATTTCGGACTTCTCACTTTTAAAATCCTTAAATTAATGTCAGATTGTCTGTTCACGCAGGTTCCTATCCTGTGTACAGGACTTCCATCTGACACAGGAGGTACATGGTCCCACTAGGGGGAATGCCTTACTGGACCTGGTATTGGCAACGGGGGATGACATGGTAGGAGACCTACAGATCGGTGGTCACCTGGGGGACAGTGATCACCAAATAATAGAATTCACCATAAGACATCAAGTGGGTAAGGTAACTAGTAGGGTGAAAGTGCTAGACTTTAGGAAAGCTGATTTCAATGAACTCAGGCGTTTAGTCAAGGACGCACTGCAGAGTAAGAGTTTTAAAGAGATGGGAGCCCAGGAAGGGTGGCTGTTTCTTAAGGAAATGATCCTTCGGGCACAGAGGGAGACGATCCCGATGCGGGGAAAAAGGGGGAAAGGGGCCAAGAGGCTTCCTTGGCTGACCAGAGAAATCCAGGGCAGTCTATGGGCTAAAAGGGGGGCATATAAAAAGTGGAAATGGGGAGAGATTACAAAAGAGGAGTATACCTCCTCTGCTCGCGCTTGTAGGGAGGCAGTTAGACAGACCAAAGCTGCCATGGAGCTGAGGATGGCATCCCAAGTTAAGGATAACAAAAAATTGTTTTTTAGATATATAGGGAGTAAAAGGAAGGCCCAGGGTGGAATAGGACCTCTACTAAATGGGCAGAAGCAATTGGTGATGGACAGGGAGACAAAGCTGAACTCCTCAATGAGTTCTTTGCCTCAGAGTTCCTAAGCGAGGGACAAGACAAAGCTCTCACTGGGATTGTAGAGGCAGCAACAGGACTCCAGACTACCATGCGTAGACCCTGAGATGGTGCAGAGGCACTTGGAGGAACTGGATGCGTTTATGTCGGCAGGCCCGGATGAGCTCCATCCAAGGGTACTGAAGGCACTGGCTGACGTCATTGCACAGCCACTGGCGGGAATATTTGAACACTCATGGCACACGGGCAGGTCCCAGAGGACTGGAAAAGGGCCAATGTGGTCCCCATTTTCAAGAAGGGGAGGAAGGAGGACCCAGGCAACTATAGGCCAGTCAGTCTCGCCTCCATCCTTGGCAAAGTCTTTGAAAAAATTATCAAGGTTCACATTTGCGAGAGCCCGGCAGGAAAAATTATGTTGAGGGGAAACCAGCACGGGTTCGTAGCAGGTAGATCATGCCTGACTAATCCAGTCTCTTTTTATGATCAGGTTACAAAACACCTGGACGCAGGAGTAGGGGTTGACGTTGTTTACTTAGACTTCAGGAGGGCCTTCGATACGGTATCCCACCCCATACTGGTGAACAAGTTAAGAGGCTGTGACTTGGATGACTACACAGTCTGGTGGGTGGCGAATTGGCTAGAGGGTCGTACCCAGAGAGTTGTAGTGGATGGGTCGGTATCAACCTGGAAGGGCGTGGGCAGTGGGGTCCTGCAAGGCTTGGTCCTTGGACCGATACTGTTCAATGTCTTCATCAGTGACTTGGACAAGGGAGGGAAGTGTACTCTGTCCAATTTTGCAGATGACACAAAACTGTGGGGAGAAGTGGACACACCGGAGGGCAGGGAACAACTACAAGCAGACCTGGACAGGTTGGACATATGGACAGAAAAAAACAGAATGCAATTCCACAAGGAGAAATGCAAAGTGCTGCACCTAGGGAGGAAAAATGTCCAGCACACCTACTGCCTAGGAAATAACCTGCTTGGAGGCATGGAAGCAGAAAGGGATCTTGGAGTCCTAGTGGACTCCAAGATGAACATGAGTCGTCAGTGTGATGAAGTAATCAGAAAAGCTAACTGCACTTTATTGTGCATCAGCAGATGCATGACGAACAAAACCAAGGAGGCGATACTTCCCCTCTATTGGGCACTGGTCAGACCGCAGTTGGAATACTGCGTGCAGTTTTGGGCACCACAATTTAAGAGGGATGTGGATAACCTGGAGAGGGTCCAGAGAAGGGCCACTCGTATGGTTAAGGGCTTGCAGACCAAGCCCTATGAGGAGAGACTAGGGCACCTGGATCTCTTCAGCCTCCTCAAGAGAAGGTTGAGAGGTGACCTTGTGGCTGCCTATAAGTTCATCATGGGGCACAGAAGGGAATTGGTGAAGCTTTATTCACCAAGGCGCCCCCAGGGGTTATAAGAAATAATGGCCACAAGCTAGCAGAGAGCAGTTTTAGACTAGACATTAGGAAGAACTTCTTCACAGTTCGAGTGGACAAGGTCTGGAACAGGCTCCCAAGGGAGCTGGTGCTCTCCCCTACCCTGGGGGTCTTCAAGAGGAGGTTAGATAGGCATCTAGCTGGGGTCATCTGAACCCAGCACTCTTTCCTGCCTATGCACGGGGTCGGACTTGATGATCTATTGAGGTCCCTTCCAATCCTAACATCTATGAATCTATTGCTAGCATGGGGCAATTTCTTAGGTAAAGGATATTTCATTACCTCTTCCTTCTCTTACAAACAGTCCCTCTCTTTCCAATTTTCATTCTAATGGGACATCCAGTTTGTCAGTACTGGATACTGAGATGCCCAGAAATAAATGCACAATTCTATATGTAGTCGCATCAGAGCTGTACGTGGAGGATTGTTGTAACTCTGCTGTGTGACATGCAGTCACTGCACATGTAACAAGTTAAACTTCATGTTTGATATGCTGATATACATATCTATATTACTGGTTTCCCAGTCTTTAAGTATCCATATTACAAGCTGGATCTTGATTTCTGTCTACTTTTCTAAGGCTTACTGAATGTTTTTCCCTCACTGATATTTGCAAGTGGGATAGACTAATACACACTTTCTGTTATTTACTCCATATTATATACTGTTAAAAGAAGCTGTACACAAGGTGTTCTGGGACAAAGATTCAAAGGATCAGAGGATAATTTCCCCCAAATATAGGGGCTCCTATTTTTCCCACCTTTTCTAGTCCCTCCTTCCACACTGAGACGGGTGTGCCAATAATGGCTAGCATTATAGATATTTGGAGCTGCAGTGTAGTTCATGCACAGCTGTAGAGAGAGCTGACAGAAATTATTCAAGCTTGTATTTTTCTAATTTATGCTAGCAGCTTTTTGGACTCTGCAGCCCCCAGAATTCAAACAAAGCAAAAATACCCGTTTCCTTGCAGCTTCTGTTCCATGCCTCTTTAGGGGAAAAACACAGAAAATGCCCCAATGAGTTATACAGCACTGTCCATTCCTGCAGCTCCATACACTTGGGGAGGTTCTTGTCATCTCTAATTGCTATGTACATGTAAATACATTATGATTGTACAAGAAATTATCTGGTGTTTACCTGCAACACTTCAGACTGAATACACAAAGTAGCAGTTTGATCTCTGAATGAAATGTTCATTTAAATTGGATCTGGACTTTGCCTGTCAGCAATAGTATAGATATTACAATCCACATGAGGTCCATGTGAAGGGATAATATCTCAATCCACTAAGCTAATAAATGTCACAGGGGTTATAGTATTAGATGATGAGATGTTCTGATGAGGAACTGCATACAGGTTTCTGAATAATGATTAGGTACTCGCTCTTCAGTGCCAACAATAACACATTATAGCATGTTGCTCTTTCCTGTTAGTGGTGTGCGTTTCCTTTTCAAGAAAAGGAAACATTTTTGAGGCTTTTTAGGTTTTAAGCTTGAAAATGCTCAAATAGGCTTTTTCACTTCTTGTTTTATTGCACTGGCAATTACCATTTCTGTTGTGGGGAAAATCATTTTTGTTGACTGCCATGCAGTTGGTTTGAAAACCACCTAAGCTTTAGAGGGGGTTCTCTGGATGAAGACTTGGCAAAGCAATGTTAACCTCTTAGGGAGAAAAAATGGAATGCTCTTCAACTGGGAGAAAAATACAAGTACAGATATTGAAGCAAACACAGTTTTGATGATTCAGGCTTCAAGATCTCTTAAAAATATGAGATCCAAGCTGTGAGAGGGTGTATCTCAAGTCCTAAATTTAATTGAAGGGAGAATGAAATGGAAATTTTGTTTCTGCCAAATCTTCCATTTGAGGCAGTGTTGCAGAATTCAGAAGGCATGTGTAGTACTGTCTAAAAAGCTATATATAAAAAAGCTAGAGGGGTTCTGTGAAACAAGAGCAGTGCAGAACAATGAGGTAGCTAAGTGCAGTGGAGTGTGCAGTAGTGTACAGTATAATTGTGAAGACAGATCAAAAGAACTTGACAAAAATGATTGACTTAAAACAGTGGAAAGAAACTGTGAACAGAGAGCTCATTAATATGGAAATAATTTTTCCCTGTTAAAGTCATACAGACATTTGGTGATTCCAGAAATAATGATGATTTTATATTGTACGGTATCAACATCACCACCAACATATACAGTTAGAGGATCTACGTGCTGCAGTTGTTCTGTCCACTTATTTTTTAGTATTCAGTTTTTTGTGGTAAAATGTGCAAACTGATTTGTATAGCTAGAATATGAATTTGTATGCGACATATGTCCTAACCTTTCATCAGACTGAAAGTTCAAAAAAAGTCAGGTTTTGATTTATTTATTTATTGATTTATTTTTTTTGTTGTTGCCACTTTTAAAAATGAAAGTCGCCAATAAGAAGACAAAGCTTAGAAGAAAAACACAATAAAGACACAAAATGCTTCAGAAATGTTCAGGGCAGTAGCATAATGAAAAGGGCAGGGGGTACAAGCCCCAGGCACTGACCCTGGTGGGGTTGCAAAGGTAACAGTAGCCGTGCTGCTGGTACAGCCATCACAACACCACTAGCACTGAAGCCACTGATGCTCCCCTGTGTGTGGAAGCTGCCCAGAGCGCTCAAGCTCCCAGTTACACCTGTTTCAGGGTGCAGAATTAACAGAACCAGAGCAGAGGGAACTAACATAAAACTACTGTGGGAGAATCTAAATATTTGTTCATAATTTAGAAATCTGTTTATACCATTTGCTGTGATCATAAGACCACTGAATTCTGTGGAAAGCCTCTCACGGACTTCTCTGAGATTTGGATTGGGCTCTTAGACTGAGCGAGGAGATCATTTCAGAGTGTTTATACTTCTGTAACAACATCCCTGAGTAAACCATCTCGTTCAAATCCTGCCACTTAAGTTAAAGGGTTATGGAGTTGGTCAAGTCTTGTAATCTCTTGGAAAATGTCTGATGCTCAGTACAGTCTAAAAGCAAAGAAAATCGGGTATGAATTAGTATTATCCAGAAATGTGCTAACTTCTGTTAGAGGCTGGAAATTAAACAAGCTTTCCCTTTAGTTTCATAGCAAAACTAACATAGTGTTCCCATGAGCCCCCTCCAGCACATCACTGAGTAATTACACTTCAGTATGCTGAGAGGGAGGAATGTTTTGCATAAAAGGAATAATATGCTGTTACAAACTCAAAGCATTAGCCTTATCAGTGAAGAACTGGTTATGTAGTGCTTGCAGTGTCTAAAAATGTGGCTTGTGTTATAGGTTCCAATTTGCCATGTTTAATTCAGGGAAAAACAATGCAAAGATGATAATGTCTTTGTTAAATAATCTTTTTTCAATGTATGTTAAAATGAGCCCCTCCAATTCTGTAACTTTATACCCTTTGTCAGAATTTATGTATTTTGAAGTATAAAACATTAGCTGAAATATGTGGATTTCTTTTGTTGTCCTAAAATTTATTATGTCCTCTAACTGGTACCAAAATTGCACTATTCCAGACTCTCTTCTATTTTTAAGGCATACTCCTTGGTCCAGTATTGTTCAACATAATCTTTAATGATTTGAATAATCAGATCAAGTGCATGCTTGTCAAATTTGTGGATGACATCAAGTTGGGTGGAATTGTGGGCACTCCAGAGGGCAAGCCTAGGATCCAGAACGATCTGGATAGGCTGCAATAAGTGAGATGAGATTCTAGAAGGACAAGTGCAAAGTCTAGCATTTGGGACTGAATAACTGCGTGCATAAATACAGACTGGGGATAGACTGGCTCGGCTGCAGTACTGTAGAGAAGGAGCTGTGGGTTACAGTGGAACATAAGCTGAATATAAGCTAACAATGTGCTCTTGTTGCAGAAATAGCCAGCACCTGCCTGGGTTGTATTAACAGAACTGTTGCTTTTCAAATCAAGGGGAGTGATTTTTCTGCTCTCTTCACTACCAGTGAGGTCTCATCTGGAGTACTGTCCAGTTTGGGCCCCCCGCTTCAAGAAGGATACGGACAATTTTGACAGAACAATAAAAATGATTAGGGTCTTGGAGGCAAGACTTGTGAGGAGAGACTGAAAGAACTAGGGTTATTTAGCTTAGAGAGGAGAATATCGATTATTTGCCTTGTAAGAGGTCACATTGTTCTTCTGCTTTTACCTGCCTGTCTCCTTGCATTGTGAATTCTTCAGGGTCTGGTTCACGTCATCCTTCATGATTGAATAGATCCTGGCCCGTGGAAACCACCTTCAGAAAAAATAATATATTCATTAATAAGAAAAGTGTTGCCTCTGAGGTAAAATAAACTGAGCAATGTGCTGAACTGGGAATGATTGGTCCTGAGCATATTCATAATTCATGAAGAAGGGGAAACTTTCTTTCCTGTCTTTGTTCCTATTTTTTGACTTGGTTATTTCTTAATTTGAGCTCATTATCTGAGTTGTCAATTCAGTTTCTGATAGTTTTACAACCTTGTTAGAATATCATTTAGAACAGGGTTGTATCTTTTAATCATTGTAACCAGCTCAGCTTTGTGCAGTTTTAGAGTAAAGCTTTTACATGTGCATTCTTTATCAGGACCCTATGTAGCATTAACCATTTACTACTATGTCATGCTGCCATCAGGTGAACTATGGCTTGCCAAGACAACTACTTACCTCACTCGTATCTGTTCAGTCAAATGAAACTGAATAGTGAAGTGGATTCTGATGCTGAGATTTGAGAATCTGAGGATTACATGTGACTCTGCCTACTGTATAACGCAATTGTTTTACTCTATAACACCTCTTGCATAAGAACTTACTTAGAATCATTTATCTTTGTCATTCTTCTATTAAGCTATTCAGTTCTTAACTGCTGTTCTTTGGAATCTAATTCAATTGCATTTTTATACTGAAGAAAAGAAATGGTAACAATATTGTTAACAATTGCCTGTCTTTCAGCAGTCTGTAAGAGGTCATATTTTTATTCTTTCAGCTTGCTCCTATGGTTGAACTTAAAAACAAATCTTTTCTGTGCAGCTTTCCCTCTCTTCAACCCCTAACTCGGGGGCGGGCAATTATTTTGACTGGAGGGTTGCTTAATGAGTTTTGGTGAGCTGTTGAGGGCCTCACAGGTAGCCCTGCCCCTTGATAGGTGCCCCGCCCCCTGGTTGCCATCTTGGGAGCAGAAGTCCTGCTCCTAACCCCGGGTCTTTGACACTGGAAGTCCTTCCCTTTTCCCCCAGAAGTACTCCTTTTGGGAAGAGGTGTTTGCCATCTTGGAACTTGAACCCCTCCACCCTCCCAAATCATACACTAAAAATCAAACATCTATTATTACATTTTTATTTCAAAAAAATATTTTTGTCTTTATTTACATGTGTTTGCATAGTATATATGGAGGTGATAGCAAAATAGCCTAAAATAAAGTCTTACTCTTGTATAGTGTGTGTGGGGGAGGGTGTGGTTGTGGAGTTTGAGTGGGAGGATGTGTGGGAATAGCGGGGTGTGTGTGGGACATGCACACGTACCCTGGGGTGACAGACCTCCCTGCATGCAGAGCAGGGCAGACAGGTGCCCTGAGCCCTTGGGCTGTGGCTATTGCTGGCAGTGGCTTGTAGCACCTGCAGCCCTGGTTACTATAGCCTCCGCTCTGCCTTTCCCTAGTGACCAGGGATGCCTGGGCCCAGGCCTGCCATGTTCCTTCCCTTGCCATTGCTATGGAAGCCAATAGGCCCCTGCAGCAGTGGTGGTGGCTACAGTGCCAGGGCTGGAGAGGTAAGTGTATGCCAGCTTCTGGGGCCACTGCACCCAAGCCTCAGGATTAGTGTGTCTTCACCATGTGGAGGAGAAGGGATGCAAAAGAGATGCAAAAAAAGGGATGCAAAATTGCTGGTCCAGGGGAGGCCACAGGCATGTAAGTAAGCCAGTGGGTGCACCCCTGCTGAGTTGGTCAGCACCCCCCTCCCAAGAGCCCACATGCCCTGTGGCTCCTCTCTGCCACCTCCAACAACGTGCAGCGCTAACCCCTACTCCAGAATGGCTCGCACCTGCTCCAGACTGACCCCAGCCAGAGCGGACCAGCTGAAACCTGCACACAGAGCTCTGACACTGGCTTGCCCTGTGCCTGTTCCTCACTGCCCACCCACACTTAGCAGCAGCAGTAGCTGGGCAGTAGCTGCTGCTCAACAGGCTGTTTTTGCTGCAGCGATCTGGATCCTACCCCAGGCTGTCCAGCAGCTCCTCTCTGCCAGCCTGACCGCTGCCTTTCGGCCCCCTCATGGGACAGCAGTTGCTGTGCAGAGGAGCCACAGGACAGCCCAAGTGTGGACTCAGGGTGGCTGCAGCAAGAACCGCTTGGCAGTGGTGAGGGGGATGGGTTGCCATCACCTGGGCTTCCTAGAAAGTCAGTCTAGCTGTGGAGCTGCCCCAGCCTCTCTGTATGCCCAAGGCTGGTGGGATGTGCCATGGGTTGGATGGGGCTTGGGCCAGGCAGGACTGAGGGACCTCGCTGTGGGCCAGACAAAGACCCTCTGGCCTGTGGCCTGAATTTTGCCAACCCCTGCCCTAACTCTTCATCTAGTGTTAACTTTTTAATATTTAAGGTTTTACCAGAATGCATCTACACATACATACATACGTATACATGTGTGGATACATACATATAATCAGGGGTATAGGTTGAAGCTGTGTTGGTCTAAGGACATGGCAAAGAAGAATTTTTCCAACTATTTGAGTTTGGTCTAATAAAATGTATCAAATTTACCCAAAGAACCTTGTCTGCCTATGTACATATAATGTATTTCTTCCTTCCTTAAAATATGACTTAAATCTAAAACAAGAGACTATGAAAAAAAGAGTAATTTATTTTTCTTACTAATAGAGGTCCCAGTGCCCTATTTTCTTTGCATTTCTTTTCCCTAAAATAATTACTCAGTCACAAAAACCTTGAAGAAATTTTCAAAGATTTAAACCTTATGTTTATGGCTGGATGGAATGATAATTAAGGACCTATATAGGAGTGCATATGAAGGTGAAATTCAAAGGGTAGGAAGGTTGTATTGCTTTGCAAACAAAATTATGCAAACAATTTGGAAGATAGGGTTAGGTCATCAGGTTCTGCATGAAAATTGTGGTGGCTTGAGTGCATAGCTGAACTCCTGAATCCTGTTGTGATGCAACAGGAACATCTTCAGTTTTTCAGGAAAAATACAGTTGGAATTTTTAATAGCTTCATAGGAGGTATTATGAGACATTTGGTCTGAAGATAAAATGTAGTGTGCTGAATAAGCGGCTATATCATATGTCAAGGTACAGTCTAAATGTGTTTTCTCTGCTGTTTTTCATGGTCATGGCTTATGCAAAGAGTGTTTTGACTTGGGGAACCCTGGGTGTGGGGTTAGCTATTATTGTATCCTTGGTCTACAGCAGGACAGCATCATGTAAGAGTGGAAACACTTTAGGGTGGGTATTTGAATCTTCATGCTTGATAAATGTTAGCAGAACAGAGAAGTATAGGAATTGGACAGGGGCAGAGATGCCAAGAGTTGGTGAACTGTTTTTGCAGAAAGTTGCTCAATAAACTAGCCTGTCAGAATCCAGATTAATACTGGCATGAATCTTTCAATCTTTGCTTCCGACTTCAGAACCAAGTGAACTGAAACAAATTTGAGTATAGCTACATCTATTAGTGACATACTGCAGTTAAAGCATAGCTGCATTTCTGTTTATACAATCCAATTTAATGTATGATAGCCAAACTGTCATTTATCAGCTTAGAGATTTATTGTTTAAACCAGTTTATTGCATATCTTATTACTTTTCAGACACTTACAGGTCAGTGTACAGATCTTTACAACTCGCATTACTGCAAACAATAGTGATTTTCAAAAGTGAAAAGAAGTTCACCTTGACACTGATAAAATAGAAATGTAGTCCTTGCTTTGTAGTGCATGAGTTTACATTTTAAGCTGTAAATGAAAAAAACTCAGGAGAAACCTTGATTTTCTGCTGTATATATATTAACCCATTATTTAATGATGCTTCTCTACACTTTGATCCACATTTTCTTTTGTTTTGAAGTACCAGGTAACATTTATCCAAACAAACTTAATAAGCTGCTTCTACAGAACAAAGCTACCAGACAGTATGCTGTTTGAATGCTGTCATCTAATTAGGTTCTGGAAATCTGTGGCATAAACTGTCCATTGAGCTCTAAATTTACCTGTGTGTTATCACTTGCTGCTACATGATTGCAATCAAATACCCAAATGCTGAAGGGGACCAAGATAATGCTGTCTTAAGAACTTTGCATTTATTTCCTTTTATTCTCTCATTTGAAGTTTTTTATCCCATTTTTTTTGTTGTTGTCCAAAGTTGAACCTCTGGCAGCATGTAACTTGTCTGGCAATAGTTTTTAGCTCCCATACTAGCCAGTGTGGTCACAAGTATGTTAGATGCTGGCAGAGTGGTTCACAAATACATGCATGTTTAGACCTGTTGGAGATGCAGTAGCATAACTAGGGGTGGATGTGCAGGGCACAAGCCCCAGGAATTGACTTAGAGGGGCTGCCCTCAAGGTGACCTCTGCTCAGCATTTCTCAGATCTGTTGGGCATAAATCAAGAGGTGGAAGGACATGTGTAGTAGATGTTGGTGCCCACCAGCTCTGTCCAGGGCACAGAACTTACTAGCTATGTCTCTGTGAAGAGAAATAATAAAACTGTTCCAAAGAATGGAAGCTTAAATGTATCTGAATACTGTAATTGTACAAATATGTCCAACATGTGATTTATATGTTTTTTTCATAAGTAGGGTCAGAAGGGACCTGAGCAGATCAACAAGTCTGACCCCCTGCCATGGGCAGCAAAGAATGCTGGGGTGACTGTGAAGTAGCGCCTCCTAACATTTGCCTGAATCTACTCTCCATCAAGTTGTGGCCGTTATTCCCTGTTACTCCCAGTAGTGCTCGGGGGAACAGGGACTCTCCCATTGCCTGCTGGTCCCCCTTGGTCAGTTTGTAGATGGCCACCAGATCCCCTGTCAGCCTTCTCTTGTGGAGGCTGAACAGGTTCAGGTCCCATAGCCTCCCCTCGTAGGGTCTGCCTTGCTGCCCACTGATCATGCAAGTGGCCCTCCTCTGGACCCTCTTGATGCTGTCCACATCCCTCCTGAAGTGCGGCACCCAGAACTGGACGCAGTACTCAAACTGTGGCCTAACCAGTTTTGCATAGAGAGGGAGGATCACCTCCTTGGACCTGCTCGTGATGCATCTATGGATGCATGACAAGGTGCGGTTAGCTTTCCTGACTGCATCCCCACACTGTTGGCCCATGTTCATCTTGGAGTCAATAATGACTCCAAAATTCTTTTCTGCCTCTGGGCTGATGAGAAGGGAGTTCCCCAGCCTGTAGGTATGCTGCTGGTTCTTCCTCCCCAGGTGCAATACCTTGCACTTGTCTGTATTGAAATCCATCCTGTTCTCATCTGCCTACCCCTGTAACCTGTCCAGATCTGATTGCAGCCTGTCCCTCTCCTCTAGTGTTCCCACTTCTCCCCACATCTTATTGTCATCCACAAATTTTAAAAAAGTGCTTTTCATCCCCTCATCCAAGTCACTGATGAAGATGTTGAACAGTGCAGGCCCAAGGACCAAGCTCTGAGGAACCCCACTACCCACAACTCTCCAGGTCGAAAATGACTCCTCCACCACCACTCTCTGGGTGTGGCCTTCCAGCCAATTAGTGAGCCATCTGACTATGTAGGTATCAACAGCACAGTTGCCTAATTTTTTAATGAGAATGGGGTGAGAGACAGTGTCGAAGGCCTTCCTAAAGTCCAGAGAGACTATGCCCACTGTGACACCTGCATCTAAGGCTTTTGTGACTGGTCGTAGAAGGCCACCAGGTTGGTCTGACAGGACCTGCCTCTGATGAACCCATGTTGATTGCCCCTAAGCATAAACTCCCCTACTGGTCCCTCGCAGATATGCACCTGGTTAATTTTCTCAAAGAGTTTCCCCAGGACTGAGGTAAGACTAATGGGCCTGTAGTTTCCTGGGTCCTCCTTCCTCCCTTTTTTGAAAATGGAGACCACATTGGCCCTTTTCCAGTCCTCTGGCATCTTGCCAGAGCACCATGAGTGCTCGTAAAGCCATGCCAGGGGTCCGCAATGCAGAGAGGGCGACTTCTTCCTTGTAACCTGTGCACGCGATGACCAAATCAGGAATACTACAGGTAACTTTAAGAACAGTGTGCAAATGTCTGTTCAAATTAGGGTCTCACTTATTTGTTAGGGCCATCTGTGCCTGTTATCATATCTGACATTAGGGTTAGGTGATGTACAAACATTTTAAGAAATATTCCCTATTCTAAAGAGCTCATTGGTTACATGAAGGATGGGAAGTGAAATGAATTGTGCAAGCCAACTGCACCTTGTTGTGCATCCAAAGATGTACCTCAAGCCAGTCCAGAGAGGTGATACTTCCCATCTACGCGACATTGGTCTGGTCAGGCCACAAATGGAGTACTGCGTCCAGTTCTGGGCACTGCACTTTAAGAAGGATGTGGTCTGCCTTGAGAGGGTTCAGAGAAGGGCCACCCACTTGGTTGGAGGGCAACAGGGCAGGCCCTATGAGGAGAGGCTGAGGGACCTGAACCTGTTCAGCCTCAGCAAGCGGAGGCTGAGGGGGGATTTGGTGGCTGCCTACAAACTTGTTAGGGGAGATCAGCAGCAAATAGGAAGGGCCCTATTCCCCCCATAGCACCACCTGGGGTGACGAGGAACAATGGCCAGAAGCTGCTGGAGAATAGGTTCAGGTTAGAGATTAGGAGGCACTATTTCACTGTTAGGGTGGCTAGGATCTGGAACCAACTTACTAGGGAAGTGGTCCTCGCTCCTACCTTGGGTAAATTAAAAAAAAAAGTTGGACGAACACCTGTCTGGGGTCATGTGATCCCAGCATGTGCTCGTGCCAGTGGCGAGGGGTCAGACTAGATGGACTGTCCAGGTCCCTTCTGACCCCAAACTACTTTTTACTCTGACAATAGTTCAGACTCTAGCTAATGTGATCCTAAACCAATAAGATTAAAAAAATATTTTAAGTAAATAAAATTAGAATTATGACTTACTTTTGATCATAATAAAGCTTTATTCATGCAGTTTTAGATTATTTTATCACTATTAAATAGATGTGATTTAAGAAATCAGCCCAAATCCTGAATGGGGAAGAGCCCAACAGGGAAAAAATTCAATGACTAAAATTACAGTTGTTCAACCTTGTTAGTGCTGGTATCACTACTACACAAGCAGTGATGTGCTTTTTATCATTTGGAAAAGGAGATCAACTGCTTACTCTTACTAAAATGTTACGTTATTCTGCCATCATGATTCGTACATTAAAGCTTATATGAACAAAGTGTTGGACTGTTGCTATAAAGCACTGATAAGATTATTTCTATCTAAAATGGGAGTAAGATTGAATGAATTAAGAGTCCATTTGATGTGGACTCTAATATATGTTCCTACTAACAGAGGTGTACCTTACTAAAATGAAATAATATGCTCATAGAGCAGCTTTTGTCGCAACAAATTTTAGAGTAACATGAGGTGCAGAATATTAAAGCTCCATTGCTTTGATGTATAACACTAAGCACAGTAGCTTTGACATATTGTATTTTACCATGGTAACAAATCCTACTTTCAAATATTTCATCAGAACAATATAGAATTGGACTGTACATCAGTGTCAACATGGACCATGCTTTGTATTATGCATCAGCATGTCCATATGTAATTTAGTGTAATTCATCTCAGAAGGGGCAAAATGTATTTAATATTAATGATATTAGATGGGAGAGACAAATAGGGAGACTAGATACAAACTCACCATGAGTTGTGTATACAACTATACTATATATACTGTGTATAGTAACTTCTGCATTTAGGACGATGGATTAACCTACTTCATTGTTTATATTATGTCAATTGTGTGTTCAAAACAATTGACTGCACAGAGATCAATTTTACCATAGTGCATATAAGAACAGCAGTTCTTGACTCTTGCCACCCAAATTTTAATAGGAGAATAGTACCATGAGCCAAAAATATGACTCTTCTCTTTCCAAGAGAACAGAAATAACCTTGTTGGATAGTCCTGCAGCCTCCTGCTTGGTATAAAGACGGAAGAGCTAATGATTGTACAGAACTGAAGAATATCCCATCAGGAGGGAATTAACTAATCTAAATTCTCTCTAGAGTATGGCTGGATAAAGAAAGAAAGTGTAAGATTTAAGTTTATAGCAATCTTACTTTTTGGGCTTGCCTTTTGTTTTAACGGAAACAAATATTTTTTAAAACAAAAAGAGAACTTGTTTGTCTGTTTTGTGAAACTTGTCACCAGCAGTGGCAGTAATAGTTTGTAAGCGGTTAACCAGCCATGGATTTAGTGTCAACACGACACTTATTTTTTGGTCATAAAATGTAACAGTGCTGTGTGTTCTAAGAGTTCTGTATATCTTGTCAGTGTGGAAGGTCACAGGTTTCACAGCCTGCTGGCTTGTATGAATCAGAATTTTGTCTATAACAAATTTCTCCATGTAAAAATTGAAAAAAGTCTTGATGTGGAGCCTGGGTATAAGTGTGTTGTGCATTGTAGTAAGTCTTGAATTCAGAGTTGGAGGTGGGTGGGATGTGGCATGCTTTGAGAGGGCTTGGCTGATATTTCTGAATTGTAAAAACCTGAAGGCTTGCAGGTCGGAACCATCTATTCCTCCCACTGGGGAAAGTCAGCAATTCACAGACTCTGTTAATGTAAATTATAGTTTTCCTTGCCCCTAGATGTACTGTAACATGCTAATCTGGATTTTTGGTACCTTATCTTGTTCTGATTTTATTCATGCACTTGTTAATGTGTTCTTGAAAGGGCAGATTAATTGGGCAAGATGCATCTTGTAATAAATTAGTCACCCTGAGTTAAGAGGTAGACTCTGATTTTGCGAGGAAACCGAATTCAACACTACAACCCTGAAAGCCATTTTTTGGAAAGGGCAGGGGATCTGATGAAGGGGCAGACCTCTTGAGACAAGACTGAATAGCTAGAGATCAGAGCAGAACATGTGTGCAGTCTTTACTGGACTGGAACAGATGGGCAAAAGAGTCTCTCATCCTGCTGCCCACTTAATATCCGTTGAGGCTGTGACCAAGGGTGTGGATTCTGGGTTTCAACAAGCCAATCAGTTAATAATTCACCTTTTATGCTGTATTTTCATGAATTCTTTGGTTATGCTTCTGAATCATGCACCCTAAACTAAACGAGAATTCCTATAATGTGAGAACATCAAAGGAGGTGTTTAGAGGCATGGTCTTAGATAACCCAGTGTAGACAATGTAGTAGAGAGGGGTAGAAAGGGTGAAATGGGTAGTTCAGTTACTAGAGTACCCAGACTTAATCCTGATACTAACTGCTGGAATCAGCTCTAGACTTCAAGCCTCAGATTGGTGCCGAGACAGAGATTCTAATCAATATTTGTCATGTGATAGCTACTTGGCATGAGTAGCTGGTCTCAAGGTAATTGCACAATACCTCTGGGCTAAGGACAGACATTACACACAAACTGGTTTAAGTGGTCAGAAACTAGTTTAAACCTGTAATAGAATAGATGTTCAGTGCGCATAAACCAGTTTGAAAGTGGCTGACCCCAGTTTGAGATAAACCTGGTTGAATGTAGTGTCAGACTTAACTGATTTGCTTCAAACTGGTTTATGCAGTGTCTGTCCCAGACCCTTTCCTGGTTTAAGCTAAACTAGACACCCCAGCATGCACTCTGTGCTGAGCAGGGCTGGCCCCTCCCCTCTGCTCCCTGGCTGGAGCTCCAGCAGAGACTTGTAGGCACAGCAGGGTCTGCTGGCTTCCCTGTGCCCCCCTCACCCGCTCCTCTCACCACTCGCTGCTTAAGCAGCAATCCCTTCCTCCTCTCCCCCACAGCACAGACTGTAGCCAGCTTGTGGTATGCTAGCTAATGCTGTGTAAGGCAGATAGAACAGTGTCCACTTAGGGCTTTTTAGTGGTAATCAACAGCTCAGATGGTAATGTCCCTCCATTCCTTTCTTTGGAAAAGCTGTTTAAGAAGAGCTTGTAATGGGTGAGACTTTGTCTTCTGATGAGGTGTTAAATGCTAATAACAGAGTTGATAAATGCTCTGTTATCATAGCGGGGGGCTCCCTAACCACAGTGTGCTGCCAGGGCCTGGCCATGCCCCCCTCAGCTCAGCCCTGTGGAAGGGAAAGGAGGGCTGCTCTAGCACTCCCTGGTTTCTAGCCTGAGCCACTGCAGGCATGTGCCTGCATTTCTGGGATGTCTGTCTGGTTACAAAACTGATTTAGTCTAGCCAGGTTAGGCTAACCAGCAAAGATTGAATCCATTCAGGCTCAGGCTTTTTGAATGTCTGTCCCTAGTCATAATGTGTAGAGGGGGCAGAATTCAAGAGTTTTTGGTAACAAATAGGGCATTGGGCTTGGTGTCCTTTCATGAAAAGCAACTTGGTAGTTTAACAACTAAGAGTACACAAATGCATATGAGTATTAGCCAAAAAATAGCTACCATTTTGATTCTGAAAAATGAATCTTTGCAAGCAGCTGTTTCACAGTGAGAACTAGAACTGTTGTCAGTTTCCGGAAGAGTGATCTTATTTGTAAACAGTTAGTAGAGACTATTTCTAATGGAACAGCTGTGCATCGGACTCTCTGTAGCATTGTTTAATATACACATCCATATTAACATTTTCAGGACTCTTATTACAGGTGATTTGGACATGGGTTCTCTAATTCCTAGGGTTGCTTGTACACATGATGCCATTTCTATGTACATGTGATAAAAATGTCACTTTGTGTGGCTTAATGGTGTCACACTGTACACATTCAAGAGTGTGGGGGGATTTAAATGAGTTTGCATTATTGCAAACTAAACTACATTACAAATTGCAATGATGCAGCTCTCAGCTTACACCTCAGCCTTGGGAGAGGTGGGCAGGCTCTGCAGAAAAAAAGGATTGGGCTCCTCACAGCTTTTCCCTTCTGCAGGCTCCTGTGCTGGCAGGACTCCTGGGGCCGCCCAGGGATGGGCTTGCTTGCCCCTGGGGCAGCATGGGAAGGCAGCAGGAGGGCAGCTGGGTTTGCTGGCAGCCAGAGAAGGCAGCGGGATTGGTGCACAAGGTGCTGGAAGCATGGGTGGGTTGCTAGCAGGCTGGGTGCTGCCCCATCTCGGGGTCAGGGAAGAGTTGAATCAGCCTGGGTGCTGCCTCCGAGCTGGGGCAGCATCCAGCCCACTAGCAGCCCTCCTCCTTGGGGCAAGGAGGGGTAAGGGTGTGCTGCCACCATAGAGGGAACAACTAGGGCTCCCGCAGCTCAGTGGCCACTTGTTACTCATCGTAATATGACAGAAAAATTGAAATGGTGGGTTTCGATTAAAAATGCTCCATTCCAATTTGGGGGGTATAGAATAAAGCCCTGAGAACTAAACCCCCATCACATGTACAAGCTCCTTAGATGTGTAGAAAAGGAAGCAGCCTTAGATAGCACTTTTGGGGCGCTCTAGTTTCTTGTCCTTGAAAATAAATTGGTAAGGCTTTTTAAAAAAAAATGTTTTAAATGTATTGTCTTTCATTTTTAATCGCATCTTCCTTTCCTCATTTGTTATGAGAGATGTGACCAAATGTTTTGCAGCTTGCTATACAAGTCCATTTGTACCCTAATATGGAATACAGCATTCAGTTCTGATCTCTACCTAGCACAAAAAGATGTGTCGGGAAATAGCGGATGCTGAAAAATTGGAAGCAAGGAAAGATTTCCAGTCTTTTCAATATCTCCTTATTGTTTACAGAGGAGACAAATAAGAGTCTATAAGATCAAGAGACAATTAAATGAAAGACCCATGATCCATTTGAAAACTGGTATAATTAAGTAGTTTTAATAAAACAAATAAGTATGCTCTGAAACCAATTGCAAAATGATAGACATCAAAAGCACACTAGGATTCAAAAGAGGATGAGGTGTTCATATAGATCATGTAACATGCATAGTTACATTTCAGTAGGATAAAAATATAGAATCACAGAATCAGAGAAAATTAGGGTTGGAGGTCATCTAGTCCAACCCCCTGCTCAAAGTAGGACCATCCCCGCCTCGAATTTCCGTCGATCTTCTGCCAACACTCCTACTAATGCAGCCCAGTATGCCGTTAGCCTTCTTCACAACAAAGATGCACACTATTGGCTCTCATTCAGCTTATTGTCCATTGTAACCCCCAGGTCCTTTTCTGCAGAGGTCCTGCTTAGCTAGTCAGTCCCCAGCCTGTATTAGTGCATGGGATTGTTCTGTCCCAAGTGCAGGACTTTTACCTTGTCCTTATTGAACCTCATGAGATTTTCTTTTGGTCCAATCTTCCAATTTGTCTAGGTTTCTCTGAATGCTACCCCTACCCTCCAGCATATCTACTACCCCCCCCCCCCAACTACTACAGTCAGGGATAATCTGTTTAAATAGCTTAAAATTCAGCTATTCTGTAGTTTTATAATTTTAAACATTCTCTGCCATTTTTTTTCTATGAAATTCAAGCTGAGAAAATGTAGAATCTTCTGAATAGCAAACCATTTGCTCATGAAACAAGAACCTCTCCTATTGAAAGGGTTCTACACAGTGGAGTACTGCATTAGCTGGTAAATTCCTGGCTATGTTTACTTCAATCCTAACATATTGTTGGCAACCCAAATTGCATTTTGTAGCTCAGTGTATAAATAACCTTGGGGAAAAAGTATTCCTCTCAGTCATGTTAAAGTCAGGTAAAAGCTTCCATTGCCCAGCCACTCGGTTTGAATCAGTGGTCTCCAAATTTTTTATGGTGAAGATCACTTTTTGGCACCCCAGGATCTACCAGGCCCCCCTGCCTGCCTTTGTTGCCCCTGTCCCCCCTACCCTGCCCCTCCCACCTCCCAGACAAGCTGCCCAGGCTCTGACCGCACTTGCCCAGCCTGGGCAGCGGGGAGCGTGGCTCAGTCCAGCTGCATGCATCCTGCCACTCCTGATCGTGGAGCCTCTGACAGACTGAGATCGATTGTCAGTGACTCCGCGATCGACTGGTTGGTAACTACTGGTCGGAATGGACAGGCAGTAAGAACTCCCCTAGATCAGGGATTCCCCAAATCTGACAGATTGTGCACCACCAATTTAAAATGATATAACCTTAAGTACTACCAGCAAATTTTTCAGTTCAACCTTAAGTACCACCAGAAAAATGTTGTCATATAAATTTATTATAATAAATCTGTTAACACATATCACTGACAGGTTGTCTGTGTACCACTAGTGGTACCCCTACCACAGATTGGGAACCACTGCCCTAGATAATTTGACAAAATTTAGACATGTACTGGCTCCAAGGATTCCTTTGGGTGAAGATGTGCAAGGTGCATGTTCCATTCCATGTGGTGTGGGTTGTTGTTGTTTTTTTAAAGTTCATACTATATAAAGTTCCTATTCTTCCAAGTGGAGCTCAAGTCCACAGATCCAACACCTGTGCTGAGCCTCACTGACTTCAGACAACTCTACACAGAGGAATATGCTCGTGTGGATATCCAATTGCAGCATCAGGGTCCAAGTATTATTTTAAATACATTCTTAAAACAGCAAATATTAAGTAGGCCTCTACTTGTCTTCATATAGCCCATTCAGTTGAATTGAGGGCCTTTTGGGCATCTCATGGTGTAGTTATGTCTTGCCTTTGGGAAAACTGGTAGCAGTCTTGTGATGTACAAAGGGGGTTTCTATACCTTTAGCTAGATCGAGCCATGTGGATGACAGTATTGACTTTTAACCTTAGATCACTAGGGAGAGATTTTGCCCAGTTTATTTTATTGATGTCATTTATGCAAGCTGGTGCATAGAAACTCCTGATCAAAAGTTCTCATTCAGTTGGGTAAAATTGACTAGGGTGTTTCTTGCTTCATCTGGAATTATGCAGTGTCATTAGAAAGAAAGGTGTACATATCCGAGGGTTGTTCCTATAATTAACAAATTTCTTCTGACACTCCATTCGGAGGCCATCTGACCTGGGGGTTTTATTACACTGTCATTGGCTAATTACACTGAAATTTTGATTTTCTGTGATTATCATTAATAACTGCCCTGTTGGTTTCTTAGTGTTCCCAGCATTAAGTTTTAATATATTTTGGACACTGTGCCGCCTCTGTGGTCCAGGGGCAGGACCCGGCATGGGAGGGCACAGCAGGATGGGGAGGCTTGGTGCTGCCACTGTGAATAGGAGAGCCGTGCTGCCATGGCTGTCAAGGAGAGGTGCCCCTTGCCTGCCACTGCAGTGAGGGTGAAGGCAGAACTCCATGTCGCTGCTGTGGCACCCCACCTTGGCAGCCGTGGCAGTGCGGCACTCCTGGCATTGAGGCTTCTTGCCCATATCCAAGGACTGAGGCTCCTTGCCTATATCCATTCTCCCATGCTGGGTCCTATCTGCTGGGCCACAGAGGTGGCTCCTCCCTGGTACCAGTCCAGCCAGGTTGCAGCCGCGCACCCTGCTGTGGGTGCAGAAATCTGTGGTGGGGGGCACATTCGCCCCATACCTCTCCTATAGGTTCAGCCCCTCTCTGTGAGTACACACAGTGGTGGGGACCCTCCCCCCCTTCCCACCCAGGACGAGCTCATGGCTCCAGCTCACTCTCTGGCTGGGCCCTGTGGCTTTGCATTCCTGCTTGTTCCAGCCCCAGCCCAAGCACCATGTATTCCCCTGCCTGGGCAGCACTACCAGTCCTAGTCACCAACTTTGCCCCATTCCCTCCCACCCTGTGTGGTCTTTGTGTGAGCCACTGCCTCAATCTCCTCATAGATTGTGCCCCCCAACATGTTGCCTCTTCTGCCCGATAGACTTAGCTGCAGGAGCTGCTCTCCACCATGGTGGCTGTCTGTATTGCTAGCCACGTGCATCTGTACACATGCACATGGCACCTCCTGCCTCTGATTGCCCTCCACCTGCTCCCCCCAGCCCCAAGCAGCCCCTTGCAGGCTGAAACTCTACCAGCCTGCAAGGGGAAACCTGCGGTTTCCCAGGTTTTTCTCCTTTAAAGGAGAAAATCTGCTTTTGTCTGCATTTTTCCATGGGGAACAGAAAACCCGGATCCCTGCTTATGACTAATTCTGAGAATTAATTAACTAATTCTGCTGTTGTGAAAGCAGAATTTCCTGTCAACAGCTCTCCACATCCATGTTAACAAGACAATTCTCCAGTTTCCTGTCTCCCCCATGTTAACTTGCCTTGTGTTCCATAGTTGTCTGCTCAATACATTTCCAGCCATTTGAAAGGTACGCTGCACCTGTTTTAGCCATCTTAATGTAATCTTGCTAAAGCAACTCTTTTGGAAATTGCTCCAATGGACTATAAGATGGGGTTTCGTAAACCAACTGCTGAGAAAGCAGAGCCTGATGCTCTGTGGACATCTGGTTTAGTACCCAAAATTGAGAATGTGAATGATGACCGTAAGCAGGTTCCCCTCTGCAGTTCCTGTACATCAGGATTGAATAGTACAAAAAAATGCATATTTTGTATTTATTGTATACCTGGAGCTGTGGGGAACTCCTTCATAGACAAATACTTGCAGAGGAAATTCACTTAGATCTTTCAGGATTTCGTGTTTTGGTGTGATGCAGTGATCTGGAGGCTAGATTTTGGGGAGGCATTTTATTTTTTATATGCAAGTAAAAATTACTATTTTTTCCCCAGTTAAACTATTAAATTATTTAGAATTTCATTCAAACTTTTTGCTGTCAGCTTTAATTTTTTTGTGAGTGGGAAGAGCCAGCAGACTGCATTACAGTTCCCTGGAGCAAGCAAACTAAAAAGGCAAGCAGCCAGAGATCACTGGTTTCATGGCTAGTGTCTCCCTGCAACCTGTCAAGCATTCTAATGGCTAGCTGGGGAGTTGAGATTTGTGTGGGCAAAGACAGAACCACTGAACAGCTTGGAGCAGCCTCTGATATGACTAATTAGTCTGGAGCATGCACAAATAAAATATGCAAAGACATTCATAGTAATCTGACTTTCATCTAGTGGCTGGAAATCATATTTTTCCCCTGTTCTGTTGAAAGAATTGTCCCTGGTAATAATTTTAGTAGGTGACTGGTAAATAGCCAAGATCCTGGAATATTTTCAGTTAATCAGATTCTAGCTTTCATGGAGGCTAAAATCTATATCAATAGTTTATAAATGAATGCTTAGAAAAATGTTACAGTCTACCTGGATTATATGGCTGTGCAAAACACAGTGGGCACATCTACATGTGTGCTTTTATGCGCAGTAGACTATTTTACTGTTCATTAAAGTGTCACATAAGCCATGATGTTAAGCTAATGCACAGTAAAATAGTCTACTGCATATTAAGCATCACTTAAAAATGTACAAATGCACTACTGTACATTAGGGCAGCCTAATGTACATTAATTTAGTGCCTCACATTGGAGGTACTAAATTTAATGCACATTAGAAAAGGTGCATTAATGGATGTGTAGACATGCCCAGTAACGTGCAATAAATTAATGGGGAGAAACTAACTAAATTTATGTCCACATTCAAACCCCAAAGTGTGAATGTGGCAGATGTAGGCATGCTTGAGGTAGCTCAAGACTAGCTAGCTTGGGTGCTATACTAATCTAGCATTGGTACCATGGTATTCAGCCCTGTTTTAGTAAGCTTGCCTGAGACCATAAGCAAGTATTTTGGTAGATGAAGCTTGTTTTATTACACCTGAGCTAGCTAGGAGTTTCCAGCTAGGGGACATCTTTTAGTTGCAGCATCAGTTGAATCCTTCACTGTCCACTAAAGTTTATCTCTTTTTCTAATACTTTGATCAGCCTAAATTTTAAGAGTTCCAAGCCATTAGCTGCAAGCATGTGCAATAAAATGGTCAAATGTGGTGTAGAGACATTAAAAGAATACAATCTCCTTGCAGAGACAAATTTCCTGATATTAAGCATTTCTTTCTAGTTCTAGTTATTATCTACCCTACCCATGTGTAACACTAGAATTTCCTCTCTCTTTTCTTGGTACTTACTATGAACATTGTGCCAACTTTAGTGTGTGAGATAGTTGAAATTAAATTATATCCAGACTGGCAAAAGAAAATGTAATTTTCTTCCAGAGTACTGCTTCCTGTCCCAGGTAACTCATGAAACATGCATTGCTCTGCAGTTCTTTTCAGTAGCAGGGTGTCAGAAATGTCACAGTTCATCTTTTATAACAGTGCACGATAATATGTTTTGTTTTGTTTTTTCTCTCTTCCTCTTAAATTCCTGCAGGTATCCTGCCTGACACAGGCTTGGGAGACTTCCCACCCCGGAGTCTGGTGCCTGTAGTGCAGCGGTGGGCAATTATTTCAGCTGGAGGGCCACTTAATGAGTTTTGGTCAATGAGCTGTTAAGGGCCACAAGGCTAGCCACACCCCTTAACAGGTACCCTGCTCCCTGGTCACTATCTTGGGACCGGAAGTCCCACCCCTAACACCTGACTTTCGCTACCAGAAGTCCATCTCCTTGTCCCCTGGAAGTACTCCTTTTGGGAGGGGAAGATTGCCACCTTGGAACTAGAAAAGAACCAAATCGGAGAGGGCAGGGAGCAGATTCAGGCCGACCTGGACAGGTTGGATCAATGGGCAGAGAGAAATAGGATGCAGTTTAATAAAGATAAATGTAAGGTACTCCACCTGGGAAGGAGGAACCTCCAGCACACCTATAGGTTGGGGAGTGTCCTTCTCGGCAGCTTGGAGGCCATGAGCCAGCAGTGTAACAAGGCCATCAACAAGGCCAATCACACCTTGTCGTGCATTAGCAGGTGCATGACTAATAGAACAAAGGAGGTGATGCTCCCCCTCTATGCGGCACTGGTCAGGCTGCAGTTGGAGTACTGTGCCCAGTTTTGGGTGCTGCACTTCAAGAGGGACGCGGGGAATCTCAAGAGGGTCCAGAGGAGGGCCACTCACATGATTAGTGGCCTTCGTGATAGACCCTATGGGGGGAGGTTGAGAGAGCTGAATCTCTTCATCCTTCACAAGAGATGGCTGTGGGGAGATCTTGTGGCCACCTATAAACTTATTAGGGGAGGTCAACGGGGAATAGAAGTGCTGTTTACTAAGGAGCCCCAGGGAGTGACTAGGAATAATGGGTGTAAACTAGTTAAGAGTGGATTTAGGTTAGATATTAGGAAGAAATTTTTCACAGTAAGGATGGCCAGGATCTGGAATGGGCTTCCAAGAGAGGTGGTGTTATCACCTAGCTTGGAGGTCTTCAAGAGGAGGCTAGATAGTCACCTGTCTGGGGTCATCTGACCTCAGTCCTCTTTCCTGCCAGGGGCAGGGGGTCGGACACGATCCATTGTGGTCCCTTCCGACTCTACAATCTATTAATCTATGAAATCCAACACCTACTGTAACATTTTAATTTTACTACAAAAAAAGTATTTGCCATGATTTGTGTTTGCATAGTGTGTATAGAGGTGATTGCATAATAGCTCAAAAATAAAGTCTTACTTTGTATATTGTGTATTGGGGTGTGTGTGTGTATGATGGGGGCTGTGAGGGTGGGGGTGTGCATGTGTGTGTGGGGTTTGTGAGGGAATGTAGCTGTGTGTGGGGGGAATAGGATATGCTGTTGGGGGTGGAGGGTGAGGGGGGTGGGTTTTGTTGGGTGTGAGGAAGGGTGGAAGGGTGTAGGGCAGGGGCAGGCAATTTTTTTGGGTGGAGGGCTGGTTACTGAGTTTTGGCAAGCCATTGAGGCCACATGGCAGGCAGTCAGAGGCAGGTAAATATGGATTTCCTAAATTTTTTAGTGGGCCCTTCAGGCCAGATAGTGGCCTGGTGGCCCGCATCTAGTCCATGGACTGCATTTTGCCCCCTCTCCCGGTGTAGGGACACCCTCCACACCCTGTCCCACAGGCTTACAGCACCTGTCACTGGTAGCAGCAGCAGGCAGTGGGCCCTCATGGCCTGTGCAAGCACTGCTGCCTGGCAGTGTGCAACTCTGGTCAGAGCTGCATATGGTGGCAAGGAGCAGAGCGAGGCCGGTCCACCTCTATCGTGTGGGGCTCTCCATGTTGCACATGTAGCTTCCAGTACTTGTGTGCTACCTGGTGAAACCCTGCGTGATGGAGCCAGGTGCTTTCCCTGCTGCCTGCTGCCATGTTCAACTTACAAGTCTACACCAGGAAGCAGGGGGCGGGGCTCCCTGCCACTTCTGATGGTTTCTCCCAGTGATGAGAGCACGGAGGCGGAAAGGGATCTTGGAGTCATCATTGATTCCAAGATGAACATGGGCTGACAATGCGAGGTCACAGTCTGCACGGTTAACTGGACCTTATTGTGTATCTACAGTTTTCTTCCTGCCCAGGCAGGGGGTCGGACCTGAAGATCTACGAGGTCCCTTCCGACCCTACTTCTATGATTCTATGACCTGCAAATGGTGGCAGGCAGAGGAGAAGGCAGCTGTCTTCATTGTATGGGGTTTTCCCCAGTGATGCACAAGTGCTGGGCAATGCAAGTGCACCTCAGGGAGCCCCACATGATACAGGTGAGTCAGCTTACTCTGCTTCTTGCCACCATGAGCAGCTCTGGCCAGAGCTCCATGCCACCAGGTAGCAGCACCTGCATGGGTCACAAGCGCCCTGAGGCCCCACTGCCTGCTGCTCTGCTGGTGGTGGGGGCTGTGCACCACTGGGGGGGGGTGCAGTATGGGAGGCCCCATACCCTGCCCACCTGAACTTTGCACCTGAACTTGACACTCCTGCAGGCCCCCTAGGTGCAGGCTCCACACTCCCACCAGCCCCAGCCCCATGCTCCTGCCCAGATACAGTTCTTCCTCCCCTTCCCTACCTGCTGCCCAGAGCAAATGCTGCAGCAGGGAGGTGAGCCAGAGCCTCTGGATGCTGGGGAAGCCGAACAGGTCCCCTGGCAGCTGCAGCAGTGGCAGCAGCAGCCCTGCCTGGAAGCTAGGTGCTGACTCGGCTTGGCTCTCCCATGCACCAGGGTGGGAGTGAGGTGTGCAGGCTGGGTGGGGTACGATTAGCTGGTGGATCCTTGTGGGCCAGATGAAATTGCCTGGTTGGCTGAATTTGGTCTGCGGGCTGGATCTTGCCCACCCCTGCTCTAGTAGATAGACTGGCTTGTCAGTGTTCCCTGACTTTCTCCACCTCCTATCTCTTGCATGCCATAACTTGTTAACTGTATAAAAGAGAAGGCTGTCTATGGAAGCTGGGGTGGCCTGTTCCTTGGTACCTGTTACCTCTTCTCATCTTACCACATGGCTGTACTCCTTCTTTAAGAGGGCCTTGGTTGTCTTAGGGGCTAGACTTGTGAACTGCAGCCAGCCGATAGTCATGCCCGTGCCTTGAAGATGTCAGTCCATTAATAAAACTGGTCCCAAACCTTCAGGAACTCCTTTAGTAACTTCTCTCTGACTTAACAGGTCTCTTTCATTTATTTCTTACCCAGTTCTTTACTCCCTATACAAGTCTTTCACTAAACCCCATCTTCTCCAGGTTAAGTACTAATTTCCCATGTGAGAAAATGCTTTTCCTGAACTCCATAGTCTGTATGGAGTACAGACCTACTGCATTTCGTATGTCTAGAGAATCAATTATAAAAATACCAGGTCAGCCTGGCATGGTCTACCTTTGGTATAATTGTTTCATTTTATCCTATATTACATTTCTTTCTTTCTTTAATTATTCTTTTCTTTTAATATTTTTTCTAAAGTTTTGAATACCCTTGAGATTGTAATGGCCTGTAGTTGCCCAAATATTTCTGTCTCACTCATTCTTCTTCCCCACCTCCCCCACTTTTGAAATATGGGTACTACATTTGTTGTTTTCCAAGCATATGGTACAACTGAAAACTTGATCAGCAAGATATCACTACTGAATCTGAACTTGTTTTAGGATATACTGTAGTAAAAATATTTACTTCTTTACTGACTTTGATATCATTGGAATCCTTTAATATGAATTGCCTTTACCAAAGAAGTGCTATTTTATCTGAGTTTACAGTTAGCTCCTTACTGTAGCTAATTTAGCAAAATTGCATTTAAATGAGTCCCTGATGAGACCTGAAGTTCACATTTTTCCTTTAATAGACATATTAGTGCTCCACCATACTAAAATACCATAAATGGAAAGAGCCATAAATGGCTCTTTACTCCTTGCGTGCAAGACAGTTATTATATATCAGTCAGTGCATTATATTCCTTGTCTCACCTTGGGGAATATCTAGAGTAGTCATTGCATTTTTTCCACCTGAAAGACAGGATTTTTAAATTGGATAATTTTATACTTATATAGTGCTTGGTGTCCTTTATCATAGGAGTCTTGGAAAAAGCTTCTTTCAAACAAAGTTATTAAAAAAATAATTCCATACAAATAAGATGTCTATCTTTAGGCTGGAGCCTTTGAAAGTTAAACTGTTTTTATTTCTGTCTTGCTGGTAGGCAGCATGTTGCACAATCCTGTGGGATCCTATGACCAGGGAGCAGAGTACCTTAGGTTGATAGAAAACACTGAAGTGAATTCTCCCCTCCTTGCCCCTGTTTGTACTTCCGTAAAAATATCTTTCTGGTTATTAATAACTTCTGAGGCCACAAATCTTGCTTTTCATTTACTAGGCAGTGTTCTGTGGTTCCTGAACTCCGTAGTCTGTATCGCAGAGCAGCAGTGTTCTGTGTCGGTGAGAAAATCAATATGTAAAAATTTGTATAAGAGCAACATTTCCAGAAACAGGCAAGGGAAAACAAGGGTTAAGTTTCACTCTGGGTAGCCCATTTGAAATAAAGTCCTGGGTTTGTGGTAGTGGGGGCCATTAAACAATTGGAAGGGAAGTATTGATTTGGAAGATGGTAGACATCATGGCTAGGGACGGAAGTTACATATAAACGGGTTTAAACCTGTAACAGAATAGAAGTTTCATACACACAAACCAGTTTTAAAATGGCTGAAATTGGTTGAAGATTAAACCTGTTTGAATATAGTATCAGTCTTAACTGATTTGGGTCAAATCAATTTATGAAACTTCTGTCCCTGACCCCTTCCTGGTTTAAGTTAAATCACAGTCCCTCAAGATCCCAGTATGCTTTCTAGGGCTGGGCTGGGCTGTGCTGCCTACTCCAGCAGAGAAGGGTTGGATGAAGGGAGGCAGGAATTGCCTTCCTCCCCTCCCCCCAGCATAGATAATCTGCTGCCTTGGGACAGAGAAGAGCTTTGTGCTGGGTAGGGAAGGAGTCGGTGACTAAGGAAGCATGCATGACTTGAAAAAGCTGCCAAAGGTGGAGCCAGTGCTTAACTGACTGGCTTCTGACAGATCCAAGGTGATCTATCACCATTGGGATCCTACATTTACATAGGTTGTTAGCAGAGTAGAGTTCTTAACTGTAATATTTTGTATGAAGCCATCTCATTGTAGGGTCTGTAAGCCAAGAAGTGGAGAGATTACTTCTGTTGGTCCAAACATGCAGAATATAGGTTGGATTCAGTTATCCAAATCCACACCCTCATCACCTGCAATCTTCTATAACAAAATATAACAAAAAAGTGCCTTTTGATGGGGAAAAAAAATGTCTTGTGGCTTCCCTCCTGCTGTTTCTACAGAAGAGGCTTTTGAACTTTGACATGTTTGTATTCCTTCAAATGATCCTTGGTACACAACAGTGAAATTATTTAAACGTGGCAGGATTTTATTTGCTGTCTAAAGTGGCACACCTCAAACTTAGTAAAAACTTTAATATCAGAAAAAAAAAAATTCCCTGCTAGGTGAAAGTGCTCATAACATCTCTAGTGAAGAATCTGAAGTTGAAAATAGATTTTTTTTTTCCTTATCACTTATTCTTATTAAGGGGATGTCTCTGTATCCTGGAACAGTGGAAACTTTAGTTGCCCCCCACCCTACCATTAGAAGGCACATTTCTTACACACATGAAAATAGTAGCCATGGGGAGGATGCAATTCTGGAAAATGAGAGCCTGTGTGAGTAATAGTGACTCAAGATGCTTGGGGCTAAATTGGTTCAATTACTTGTGTTCCATTTGAAGCAGCAACAATGTTACCCACAAAATCTGAGTCTCAAATCATTAGGGAAGAGAGATTCCTGTAAATGGGTGGGATAATAGAATTGTAGCAATTAAGGGGGAAATCATGTGACAAAGCAGAGCTGCATCTCTCGGTGAAAGCAGCACTTGGGTCCTATATAAGGAAGAAGAAGTAAACATGTTTTAATGCACTGTTCAGATAAAGAGCAGTGACGGTGACCTTCAAAGCAAGTTTGACTTCTTGCCTACTGTTCCAAAACACAACTGCTTTTCTTTCTCTCCTAGAATATTTTTAAATCGCAATCCCAGCCTTTGCTACACAGCAAAATTAGCAAGCATTGGAACTAGCATTAGCAAAAACACCCTGCGATAAGCTTCAATGAGATAACTGGGATACTTTCTTTTCATAGAGGCTAGTATTTAAATAATTCAAATTCCAAGGCCTCCTTGAAGAGCAACCATCTGCTCTGGTGTGACCTCAACACTAGATATTTACAAAAATTGGCTGTGACTTGTTAAAGAAGTTGAAACATTTTGTTATTGGAGATGTAAGCTTCTCTTGAAGCTCTGCAACCTAAAAACTGCAGCATCTTCTTAAGTCCAAGAAAGAGAAATTTTAATAGTAGCTCACTATAAATGAAAATTAAGCTGATTAGCTTACTTTCCTTTTCCAAGCTTCTAATAATGCACAAAGGAAATAATGAGTGTGAACAATAAAAAAATGTTAAACTTGAACTTGTCAAGGAGTTAGACTTCTTTTACTGTTTTAATTGCCTTTAACATGTGCCTGAATTCTAATCTAATGGTACTTGCTTTGAGCATGATAGCCTCCTGGTGTGTATATAATAAAACTCCTGAAGGAATGGAGCTTCTTCTTGGGTAAGGCTATATCTGTACTGCCTCCTTGCTGAGCCTGGGACTGCCACTAAGGAAATAACCTCCCCCCACTCCATTCACTTGGAATGATTCTTAGCGTATGCACTTGCTTGGGCAAATGTGGAGTGGGAGTGAGTGATGGGGGTTATTTCCTTCATGGCAGTCCTGGGTCTGGGAGAGATGCAGTATAGACATGGCCTAAGATTCATAGATTCATAGATGTTAGGGTCGGAAGGGACCTCAATAGATCATCAAGTCCGACCCCCTGCATAGGCAGGAAAGAGTGCTGGGTCTAGATGACCCCAGCTAGATACTCGTCTAACCTCCTCTTGAAGACCCCCAGGGTAGGGGAGAACACCACCTCCCTTGGGAGCCCGTTCCAGACCTTGGCCACTCGAACTGTGAAGAAGTTCTTCCTAATGTCCAATCTAAATCTGCTCTCTGCTAGCTTGTGGCCATTGTTTCTTGTAACCCCCGGGGGCGCCTTGGTGAATAAATCCTCACCAATTCCCTTCTGTGCCCCCGTGATGAACTTATAGGCAGCCACAAGGTCGCCTCTCAACCTTCTCTTGCGGAGGCTGAAAAGGTCCAGTTTCTCTAGTCTCTCCTCATAGGGCTTGGTCTGCAGGCCCTTGACCATACGAGTTGCCCTTCGCTGTACCCTCTCCAGGAGTTCTCTACCTTTGACTCCTTCCAGAAAATCCTATCTCATAGCTTTCACTATTGGGTGTTTTTTTTTTTATTCCACCTTACAGAAAAGTACAGAATATCTGTTCTGTTGCAAAAAGATCATGACAAGTTAAAAAGTTTTTGATACTACGGATTCCTTTTTGAACTCCATGGGTTTATTTTGTGAAACATTTTAGGTGTTAGATTTGCAAACTGGTAACATAGTGTGGCACCCCACAACACCCTGATTTCCATGACACCCTCACTGAGAAATGCTGACCTTCCAGAATCTGCCACAATACAAATGCATAGAAGCATACTCCAGAAATGATTTGACATCTCTTTAATCTTTAAAAGGGGCATTTGAATCAAATGAGAGATGAACCAGTTAAATTGCAGATTTTTTTTAAATATAAAGGATTGTTGGGCATCATGCAATGGGATAGGTAAGTAATTCTAAGAAGAACTTAAAATATTTTTTCCTTCAGAAAATTAATAATTTATTAGTTATCCCCTGTCTTCCTTGAAAAGTGCAAATGTAAAATGAGTATATGGGTTCAATATATATATTGTGTGTGTGTAAAACAAGGAATATTTTAAATTGTTCCCATTCAGCATATTGTGAACATAACATTTCACATAGAGCCACAATGCCTGTCTTTACTCTCACCTGGGTGGTTCAGGGGATGATGCTAAAACTGTGAACTGTGGGGCAAAAATGAAACGGGTCAATGTTAAAATCCTCTGTCTCCTTCTACCCCCTGTTTATTTTTTCATGATCACAATGAATTAATCAATATGGTCAATAAACTGAGTGAAATTATTTGGCTTCTGTTTTTCTTTTTCACTGAAGTAATGCAGATTTATTTGCCTGAAATATTTTGCAAATTCATGTTGATTTTGGTGAATGGCTTGGTTGAGGAAATTTTTTAATTTTGATGTTTTTCAAAATAAAATGCCTTGATTTTTTTTTTTTCCAAACCCAAATAATGCTTTGATTCTAGATTGACCTTCATCTGCTTTTTAAACATTTTACAAAGCTTTAAAATGTTTCAACCCAATATTTTTCAGAACAGCGAGCACACTATAGCCAGTTATTCCCACTGCACCAGTAATCACTAATCACTGTTTTCATTAATTGGATCCTAATTTGCTACGGAGGTTTGCAGATAATATTTTTGTGCTGTAAGTGTACACAGACATACTAGCTCAGAGAATTTTATTATAGTAAGCTTACTGTATGTTCTGCTGTGATTATTTGAACTTGTATTTTTAACTTCTATACCATTACCCCAGCAGAAAAAAAATCACCTTTTGGAACACTTGCTCAGGGCACCACTGAATTCAAATGAGATGCATCAATTTTTACATCAGCTGAGGTGCTAACAAGAGCGCACTTCTGATGAGGTTAGTTGCTTGCTGTTATTCGTTTAAACTGGAATATTGGCATGTCTATTTGTCCTAAATGCTTTTGATCACAGACATTTTCTGACCCATCTCAAATTAGCTTTGCTTTGAACAGATTTGATTGTCATATTTATTAACTGGCAGCATGCTGCTACAAAAGGAGATTATTGTTCTTTATATTGACATAATCCATGGGATTCTATAGGTATCTGTAGTTGGCCTTTTTACTGTTCAGCTACATTTTGCCAGCGAGACAGTGCATTTGCAAAAAAGGTGCTGGTTCCTATTGCTCTGTTGATGACAAATCTGCATGGTGCTGTAAACCAGATATTGATTTCTGTGGTCTGTGCTAGAGACTTGTTCACTAGATACAAACTGTGGATGCCATGGCATTTGTTTCAGGTGAATGCAGATATAACAAAGCCCTTGCTTCTGGGGCTTCCCGCAGCTCTTGAAAAATGTGCCAGCAATCAAGATGTATTCTGGGGGCCTCCAAATCAATACTGCATCTGAAGTTTAGAGCTGTGAGTGTCCTAATTTACTGTGACCTTCTCTTCAGTACTCATTGCTCTGTGTTTGAAAAGATTTTGATTTTCTTTTTTTAGCAACGGTGTAGTTTGGCATCTCCTCACAAAAATGATGCCCTGTCCTTATGCCATAGATGTAGAATGTCTAATTTTCTATCAAACTTGCAGCCTTCAGGTATCGCCCTTGGATAACTTTCTTGCAGTTCACTGGGTACCTGTGTGTCTTCCCTCATTGTGGTCTGTTCAAGGACATCTTACCTAGGTCAGGAATCTGTACTACATCTTTCTTGCCCTGGCAAGCTTCATTCCTCCTCCTCTGCTCCAAGTTCCTATTTTGCAATACACTTCAAATTCACTGCAATTAGCCCAGTACATTTGAGCTTTTTTCTGCACTTCCAGCACTCCTCCCTCTTGAAGGACAGTAACCCAGGTAGCCAGTGACTAACCAGTATCACAGAGCAAGGATCTATTCATTTAGAACCAAAGCATTGCAGAGATGGTACGATACAATGTTGTTACACATTGCTTTTCAGCTGTGTCAAGTGCTCTTACGTGGGGAGTGTCCACATGTTAAGGCAGGAAAAGACAAGCTAAGTGCCCTCTGAGTGTCTTGGAGATGGTCCTTTTCCAGTGAGGATTATCTGTAGCTCATTTTGGGCAGCTAGTGCTGTGGTCATGTTAGACTGCACCACAGGGCCAAGGCAAGTTGGGAGCTGTCCTTCAGCATTCCAGGAGGTACCGCTTCCACCCATCCCCACATGGATGCTCTGTCCTGCCCCAGAGTGACAGTGGGGAAAGCTGGAAGCTGGGAAAGTCCTAAATGTAAGAATCCCTTCCTCTTCCTTCTCCCTGCTGAGGTACATCTTCCCCAAACAAGTCCAATTCTAGGCTTCCCCCTACCTCCCTAGACCCCTCCCATTCCTTGCAGCTCACCACCTGATCCCCATATCCCCTATCTCCACACTTACCTGTGCCTTCTGGCTTTGCCCCAGTGAAACAGGCAGGGAAGCAACCCAGCCTGGAGAGTAGTGATGGTGGATAGGTGGGTTCCCCTGCCCTGCTTGCTGTTCTAGGGTAGTGCTGGAAGCTACAGTTAAGCAGGATGCTGCTGGAAAACCAAAGTAAGGAGGGGGTGAACAGGGATCTGGGGTGGCTGGAGAGCCAATCTAGGCATACACGTATAAAGCTATGTCTAAGTCTGAATCATCAAATCTTTCTGAATTGAATCGGAGGCTTTCTATTCGAATGGGAGAGATTTAATGCATCTCCTGATTCAATTCGGATTCAGGGATTTGGCTGCCAAATCTCCTCCAAATTGAATCGGCAACCAAAGCTTCACACAGCCCTAGTACTGAGCCATGTGCCTGCTCACCAGCCCTCTAGGGGCAGGTCAGAGCAGTGGATGTTAGAGAGGGTATTACTGTACCTCCTTAACATTTGACAACTCACAGTACATGCTAACTTCAATGTAGCCTAACATTCCTTAGAGTTAGCATGTGCTAATTGTACCATGCAACTATACCCATAGAATAGCAAACATACAGCTTGCATACACACTAAGTTTACCAGGGCATTCCTACCTTCCACATAGTTGCATTCTGAAGTTTTCAGTTCTTAGGTCTTCATAGCCAAAATTAACAGTGGGTGGGGTGGGATTCAACTGTTAGCTGTAGATAATGATAGATAACCCCACTCTTAGAAGCCAATGATACCTGCAAAATCACTGTGGTGTGCTTAGCAGTAATTGGGTTTGACTACTGATAGATGCATCTGGGAGTTCAAATAGACTGCTTACATTCACACTCAAGCTTGAAGAAGTCCATGGATGAGGGTATCTAGTGCCTGAGATGTTGAAGATTCAGATAATGTTCTTAACAAGGTCAGCTTATGTGGTGACATTCAACAATGAGACTTCAGATTTAAACTAATCAATATTTCTAGGATAGATGCTCTGTTTCTCAGCATATAGTGCATACTTCAAATATATTCAGTCTGTTCTGGTAATGGGTCTTTCTCAAACCCAGCGTTCTATGCATCTTTAGTCTGTGAGTGAGTTTTTTTTCTGTCAAGTGGCTTGAGATCCTTCTTAGCTTGGCTTTCTCTCATGTCCCTGACCTACTTTGTAGTCCTTCTCACTATACGCAGAAAGTACCGCTGTCTTCTGGCTTCACATTTGACAAATGAATGCTTAATATCTAAATAAAATGCTTGATTTTTTTTTAAGTTGAATTTTTGGTAATTTTTAATATTACCTGCAGCATAGTTCAAAGGATGCAAGTATGTGCTCAAGTTCTCTTAAACAGAGAGAGACTGAAACACATGCTAAACTATTTTTATGAGTCATGGCCTGTGTTACCAAGGAGTATAGTGTGTACACTTTGTGTAAAATTGAAGTAGGTCTTCAAATATAAAGGTCTTTTGTGTATGCAATTTTAGATTCTGAAACAGGGTCTGTGCAGCAACAGGAGTCCACTCACTCCATAAACAGTTTTTTGTATTTGATGTAATTTTAAAAGGCTTTTGTAGCTCAACATTTACTGTTGCTATCAATTTAAGACATTTATTCTCATAAATATTGGATAATTCCCTTGTAATTGTTACAGTATGACAGGACAAGGGCTTTTCAAAGAATTTAAATTGATCTAATACAAAGGCATTTGATTCACTCTACTTCTGCAAGTATGGCATGAAGGCCTGGCTAATTTATATTAAAAATAATAGGAGTTAGATAGGGCCCTAAAATGATTGTGGAATCATTGTGGAGATGGCCTAAGAACACTATAGCAGCCTTCACTTGTTTCACTGGGCTGTAGTAAAAGCAGTAAGAATAGACCATTTTGAGATGGACTGTTCTATAACATGCAGCTTTCAGTCAAAGCACTTTTAATTATTGCTCTGAGCAGCAGCTTTTTTATTTAATAAAAATAATCACTGTAGGCTTTATATAAAGCATGGTTCCCAATAAAACTGGAAGGAGAATATAGTTGAATTAGATCTTGGGCAGACTAGTTAATTATAAATGACAGCTAATAAAGGGATATGAATGACAGAACTGAGTTACAAGAAAAATGAGTGAGAATCTTAATTATTTCTATTCCTTTCCTAGCAAATGAGGACAGAAATTATTGTACTTACAGGGGGAGTCTATGTTGCTTTGTTTAAAATATAACCCTCTTTACATAATTAATTATTCACTGCTCAGCTCTGGGGTTTGGCAAGTTTTGTGCGCTACAAATTTGTTGTGTTTGGAATTGATCTGTTGAAAATGTACCAATATATTATACAGATGTGGAGAATGTAGTTGGGCCAATAAATAAATATACAGCAAACAAAAGCAGGAACATTATTGGAAGAAATCACTTCTGCATTAGGTGTGGTGTTTATAAGAATAATTTAGCACTATTTATTTACAAATTATGCCCAATAACTTTCTTATGCTGTGATTAATTAAATCATAAGATTTCCTTATAACCTCTGCATCTATTAAACATAGAAATTAATTTTCTCTAGCAACTCATTAAGCATGCAGTGTATCCTGAAATGCTATGGAGTTTCATTTTAATCAATTATTCTTTACTTTGCATTGTGGATCTTTATATGCACATCAATCAACTATAACTCAAATTGACCCAGTGGGGAATTACTAGTAACTAATGAATCACTTACCAGTGTTCCTAAAAAATATGTGTGCTGTCTATGTAATACTGACAATGTCTGCTGGGAGAATAAAACCATTTCCCACTTAAAACTTAGATACTCTGAGTACTGTATTGGGCTCTACGCTTTTAATAGCCTTCCTTAGTTTGCATAAAATTCTTTGTAAAAAATGTCTTCATTTGTTCAAAAGTGTAAATACTTCCCTCTTTCCATAGAAATAGCTCAGATATGCTAAAAATAATTTTAATCCAAGTGTTATCGAAGAGAAATGGGTAGAAACAGAAGCCCTGACCTGAAAACCTTGCTCTCTGGATGCCGCAACGAAAGCTCAAAGTTGCAGAAAACAGAACTTAATCACTGACTGCATAATATGTAGCAGCACCCTCAAATAACGTCGCCTATGAAGAGATAACGGTGCTCTTGGCAGGATTGGACCTGGGGTTTATTTTAAGAATCTATGACTTATCCATGTTTTTAGTGTCCAAGTTTATTTCTGTATAAATGTGGACCATATTCATTCTTTACTTAAATAGTGCACAGGTGTGCTATGTTACCAGATAGCTATTCATTAATTTGATTGGTTCTTCTGACATCAAGTGTCTCTGTTAAGTTGTAGCATGTGTCTTCAGGCCTTGCAGGGAGCAGAAGTCAGTGGTTCAGAGACTGATTGATTGTATTATAAATATAACTTTGTATTTACATGCGTACATTAGTCTTGAAATGAACAGCCTCTTCTTTTGCAAACCCTAGCCCTGCACAAATAATCAATCCCTTTTGGCAACTCTTCCTCAAGAACTAACTGTAATTGGAGTTCAAGGCAGAGAGCAAATGTCTTGTTCTGAGGATAGCTCTTCTCTTCTAAAGTTGTTTCTAGCTCTTCTTTTCTAAAGTTGCCAAATCTTCCATACATCTTAAAACAAAACAAGACATGATATGTTTTAAGAGCCCAAACCTATGTGCATGTTAAAAAGACCTTGGATGATTATATGTAACTGCCCTCCCCGGGATACTTGCTTCAGTGAAACAAAAATATTTAACCATTTTCATGCACTTAGGTAACTTGCATTATCCTGTTAGAAAGTGGAGTCAGGCATTTTCAGAAAAAGTATTTTTGCTCCTGTGAAACAGGCCCAGTCCAATATTGGATAATTGCTTGCAAAGAGGACTACATTTTATCTGGAAAGAGGAACTTCTTCAATACAAAAATATGTTAATTATGCAAATAGTAGAATAATGGTGTTTTAAATACAAAATCTACTTTTTATGGTGAAATAAAGGGATTTTTGAGCTGTTCAATAGTTTTTGATGTATTATCTAAGATTTGAAATCACAAACAGACACGGAGCTAGATTGCTGAAATTTTTCAGCAAAGTATTTCTACACTAATTAGCTCCCACGAGGTGAGATATTTGAACAGAGAAGCCAGCTTTGCCTTTTCCTTTCCATTGACATTCAAGGAGTGTATTGTTTAAAATCTGAATCCCTAGCTGATAGCTATAAATGATTAATATGCTATTTATAGGATATAATTTCTTCAATATACAATGGGCATATTTGAGTCATCCTTTCAAGGCGTTTAAGTCAAATTACATTGAAAGCTTGCTTGTTAAGTCTTATACTGAGTAAAATCATCAAAACAATTAAACATTATAGTCCTGTGAAGCTGTATGTCCTATGCTAATACAAATAAAATCTGTTCTCCTTCCATCTCGCATGTCAAGGATAAACTGCAAAACCACTTGCATTGATACATTAACACTTCAATTGATGCTTCAAAATGAGGGGGGGTAGGGGTTCTTGCCAAATGTGCTGTAGCACAGAGAGACCACTGTGGTGTCAGATCCTTATTTGGTGGAAAACAGTTGTGCTCTGCTCACTTTCCTTCAGCTGAGTGTCTGGCTCAGTGTTAATACAACAGTGAGGCTATGCTGATACAAAGCTGCAGTTTAGATGACAGGGCGGTAATAGGGGTAGACTCTGGAGAAAACTGAAGAACTGAATTACAATAATTTGGTCCATTTTAAATTTTGTGCAGTTTTTAGTATTCAGTGATACCTCTTGTATGTAGTAGTATCTGCAGAGCTGGCTTTTTAGGGTACCTGCAGACATTACACTTAAATCAACCTAACTATGGTTGACCAACAGTTAAGTTGATCTAAGTGCTGAACTGTACATATGTTCGGGGAGTTTAGACTGGGCAAAAAAATGGCCAGTCTAATCTAATTTGACTCGCCTAAGGAGGTGCACTATATAGATCAGGCCAACTTGCACCAGCCTAATTCAGCATCTACATATGTTTGGAGTGTAGTCCTGGGGCTGGGAAAGCCCAGCTGCTTGCCTCAGCCCCAGGACTATGCTTTTTCTACCCTCCTGATTCCTCGAAGGCTTTCATTTATGCTCCATTTTGATCCCTGATGACTCAAAGTACTTGGGTTACATTGCAGTTTTCTGAGAGGAAAGGCTGCAAGACCAGGAGAGCTAGATCTACAAAGGAACTGTCATGGACGTTAGGAACCTGGTTGATGCTATGGATCCAAACTTTAGATGCACAAGACTCTCACTTGGCTTCTGCCTAACTCCAAAGATCCCTCACATTCCTTTTTAAAATCACTTAACTTCCTGAGGTGCTAAAAGGTCTGCTTTTGGGAAAGTCCAGAAGTACTTTAGTCTTCGGACAGGAATGAGTAGCTCAGGACCTCTCAGATACCTAAGCCTTGTCTAAGCAAGGTTACCTTCTACTTATTTTACCTCAGGGACTCCAAACCAGTAGGTGTTTGCTTAGCAACCCATGATTAACAGGGTGCACAGGGGTTAGAAATAAGTTTCTGTCCCTCTGGCTCTTAGGGCACTCTTTTCATCAACATATTTTAGGTAGCTCCCCACTCTGCTGAGTAGAAAGTCCCTGCTCAGCATGCTCCTTTTTGTGCATTCCCTTCTTTGGTACTTAACTCCCCCCAGGCATTGCACAAGGAGTCCAAATATCCAACCTGGAAGTTCTGAGTTTCGCTACACAGCTAAGCAAATTGGGAAGCTCAGCACTCGGTGTTGCAATGCCACCATCTCCTTTGTGGATCTAGCCCTAAGTCTTCAGCTTTCACAGGCCAGGAAACCTCTCTTGGTTGTTTTTGTTCAGTTCCGGTTCTTTATGTCTATGAGATCTGACTGGCAAATATTTTTTAATTAACTTAGCATGATTCAATCCTGTCATCCTTGGCATTGGGGCACCAAGTCATAATTTCTGAATTCCCCTGTAAAGTCATGTTGGATCTGAGATGACAAATATTTTATGTGGATTGGAAAAGGCCACCTACAAATTCCAGTCTTGTGTACAACTGTGTTCACATTCAAGGGCTTTTACTTTGGATTTCCAACACCCTTCCTTGCTTTGTTACATGTATTTCCCCCTAAGTAATAATAAATAAATAAACACATAAATAAGAGATTGCAGTCTGTATGGGCTACAGAGGCTTGGATGGGGTAGGGGGCAGGGAGGGAGGAAACCTTGGATCTGTGGTAGCCTGTTAAAGCCTCTGTTTTTAGCTGAATTTTTAATGGCTTGTCTTTAGACTTTCAAATTCCTGAAGAGAAGTTGAATACCTGCATTTACTCTAGCTAGTGACGTGTAACTTAGATTATGGTTCTTCAACCTATGTATGAGTGTAGACTCAATGTATTGGTAATGTGAGACTGGTCATATGTCCCTAGCTGCGGAGACTTGTGAGTAGCAACCAGAAAGCCATATGAAGAACCTCTATGGTTAGGGAGCAGAAGGGTACCTTGTCAGAAGAAAGGCAGTCAGACATCCAAAAAGATGTTTGACTTTATTGCTTCAGCCAGGGTTTAGCAACCCATCAAACATCCTGTAGTTGAAAGAAGCAGCCATATACCTCTCCTTTTTCCCTAGGCAGGAGTCAGCAACAGGGGCTGACAACTCAATTGCAGCCCTCTATCCAGTCAAGGTCAACAAGCAGCCAGAAATGCCTGGACAGTAGGCTGGGATGCATTAGTGGCAGCCAGGAGCATAGCAATTCTTAAAATCTTAGGTCTTATTCTAAATTGCAGACTTGTTAATCCTAAATTGTGGCAATCAGGCTGTGTGCTCTTCTTGTGGGGTTCCACAGGCCTTGGTCCTTGGGCCCGCACTGTTCAACATCTTCGTCAGCAGCTTGGACAAGGGGGTAAAAAGCACCCTGTTCAAATTCACAGATGACACTAAGATGTGGGGGGAAGTGGGCACACTAGAAGGGAGGAATAGGCTGCAATTGGACCTAGACAGGTTACAGGGGTGGGCGGATGAGAACAGGATGGGTTTCAACACTGACAAGAACAAGGTACTGCACCTGGGGAGGAAGAACCAGCAACATGGAGAGACTAGAGAAACTGGACCTTTTCAGCCTCCGCAAGAGAAGGTTGAGAGGCAACCTTGTGGCTGCCTATAAGTTCATCATGGGGGCACAGAAGGGAATTGGTGAGTATTTATTCACCAAGGTGCCCCCGGGGGTTACAAGAAACAATGGCCACAAGCTAGCAGAGAGCAGATTTAGATTGGACATTAGGAAGAACTTCTTCACAGTTCGAGTGGCCAAGGTCTGGAACGGGCTCCCAAGGGAGGTGGTGCTCTCCCCTACCCTGGGGGTCTTCAAGAGGAGGTTAGATGAGTATCTAGCTGGGGTCATCTAGACCCAGCACTCTTTCCTGCTTATGCAGGGGGTCAGACTCGATGATCTATTGAGGTCCCTTCCGACCCTAACATCTATGAACATACCTACAGGCTGGGGAACTCCCTTCTTGTCAGTGCAGAGGCGGAAAAGGATCTTGGAGTCATTATTGATGCCAAAATGAACATGGGCCGACAGCGTGGGGATGTGGTCAGGAAGGCCAACCATACCTTGTTATGCATCCACAGATGCATCTCAAACAGGTCCAAGGAGGTGATTCTCCCCCTCTATGTGACACTGGTCAGGTCACAGTTGGAGTACTGCGTCCAGTTCTGGGCGCTGCACTTGAGGAGGGATGTGGACAACATGGAGAGGGTTCAGAGGAGGGCCACCAGCATGATCAGGAGTCAGCACGGCAGGCCCTACAAGGAGAGGCTATGGGTCCTGAACCTGTTCGGCCTCTACAAGAGAAGGCTGAGGGGGGATCTAGTGGCCTGTTACAAACTAGTCAGGGGGGACCAGCAGGCATTGGGGGAGTCCTTGTTCCCCCGAGCACTACCAGGAGTGACTAGAAATAATGGTCACAAGCTGGAAGAGGGTAGATTCAAGCTATACATCAGGAGGCGCTACTTCACTGTCAGGGTGGCTAGGATCTGGAACCAACTTCCAAGAGAAGTGGTGCTGGCTCCTACCCTGGGAGTCTTTAAGAGGAGGCTGAATGAACACTTCACCGGGGTCATTTGAGCCCAGTACTCCTTCCTGCACATGGCAGGGGGTTGGACTTGATAATCTGCTCAGGTCCCTTCCGACCCTACCAACTATGAAACTTGTGCAAATAAAACATATAATATAACCAGATATGCAGATTAGATATTAAGCGAATGTTGTTTCCTCATAAAATCTCATTGCCTTTAGCTTTAATAGGTGCAGCTGTGGTTAACTTGGTTTCCTGTTCTAATTTGCAGTTGCCAGTATTTGAGTCTTTCTTCCTTCAGTTTCTCTGCTGTTCAAGTTCAATTTATTGAAATCTGACCATGGTTTACTATATATAGCTCTCAGGCAGTCCATCTTTGGAAATACAGGGAAGGGCCACTACAACTGACCATGTAAGTTAGAAAGAATCTTTGTGTCGGATAGTGAGAGAAGTTCCAGGCTCAAAAGATGAGGTAATATAGGAACCTAAAATTAGGGATTGAATATGAAAATGTTTCATAACAATCTACTTCTATCTATGTGGTATTGTACTGTACGCTTGCTGAATTTGGATATGGAAGTAAAATTACTTAATACAAAGTTGCCTATCTCCAAGCAAGAAGGGCTAGCCTGTTCACACCTGATATTGTGATAATGGCCATTTTGGCCAATATGTTGAGCACTTAATGAGGGGCCTTCACAGCTAAAAGCAGATTCTCCACAGCCTGATGTGGAGAATCAAACACTCTGATGAGAGCTTCTTTGTCCACTGTGCAAGAGCACAACATGTAAGGCACACTTATCAACTGGTGACACTAGCGTATCCGACAGTACTAGCTCTCTTGGACGCACCTTCTCATTATTTTCACCTGGGGATTCAACTCATAGGCTTAATTCATTTTGCCCTGAAATGCTGTCAGTGAAAAGCAGGGCACTAGCTCAATTTCTGTAGTTTCTTAAGTGCTGAGGCACTGCTGGAGCAATGAGAGCAGCCATTTCTTTTCTTTATCTTTCTTTTTTTTTAAATCATATTCTTTGTAGTAGCTATAAAAATATGGTACAGATCCATCTAAATATGCATATCCTAATCCTTATCCTAATCCTGATGCTTACGAGCTCAAAAGGGCTTTTGTAGAATATACAAGTGGTGATAGCATTGGAAGCCTTCCTTTCTGTGTTTGTAAGATGGCTGTCTGAGAGGCCGACATATAGTACATCTACAAATCCTTTAATAAATGATGCATAAGTTATTTTTGACCTTGAATACTTAGAAACATTTCAAAGAAAAAGGAAGGAGAGGAGGTGGTCTGTTTTGCATGTGATTGTACCTTGTGCATACATAAAAAATAAATCAGATTACAGAATAAATCTGTAATTAGCCTATTTTAAATTATATTAAATTGTAGTTAATTGTTAGTTGTTTATTTAATGGAATAATAAAATCTTACCTTTGTTTAACACTGCATTATTGTTTTAATAAAAAGGAATCATTCAACTCTGTGATTTTTCCAATCAGTAGTAGCTTTTTTTCTTTAAGGAAAATATATCCAGTTTACTTGATTCAGTATCTTCTAGGGAAGATTAGTAGGATCGCCATCAGAGATTTCACATAACTGTATTTCTTTGAAAAGCTACTTTTAATTTTCATTTTAAAAGAAGGTGGTAGAGCCTGCTCTATAGTGTTTAATCTCTTGGTAAGAGAAAAGAAACATTTCTGTCCATGTATATCTTTTGGTCAATAGCTGAATTATTTTTAGCTTTGAGTAGTCACTGCATTTCAAGAAAAACATGAATTGGAAAGAGTCTAGGCAAAAGCAGCAAGAATTAGTCTAACATGATTTACAATAAATCTTAGAAGAACTAAGATTATTTGATTTAGAGACAAGACTGATGGAGATTTTCTAACAGCCTTCAAATACATGAGGGGTTATTAAAAAGGGGATGGTGGCAACTATTCAGAGGAACAGGACAAGAAGTAATGGTCTTCAATGGCAACAGGGGAAATTTAGGTAGGATGTTTGGAAGAACTTCCAAACTATGGCTGCTTGCAGACATGGAAAAAAACTCCAAAAAAATGGAGTTTACTTTACACTTGGCACACCCCTGTGCTGAGCCCAGTGCATAACCAGAAGAGGCATTGTGTTAGTTAGATGCCACTTTCCCAACATCTGTATAGATTGGGTGCTTTAGTGGGGTTTTTTTGCCACTCAGCCTTAAATAAAAGCACCAAAAAGCCCCACTGAAGTGCCCGATCTCCACAGACATTGCAAAGCCAGGTCAAAGTAATGCACTGTGGCTTTCAGTAAAGCACATTTTGGGGGGGGGGGTTATTTCCACATCAGTCAGTGCCCTATGAAAATAGTTAAACACTGGAATAAATTAACTAGAGAGATGGTAGAATCCTTTTCACTGGAAGTTTTCAAGAGAAGATTAGACAAACCCTGGGGTTACTTAGGGGTGAAGGAAAATCTGGGGAACAGAGGAGGTGAAGGAGCAGAGCCAGGGGATCAAGCCGGGGCATCAGAGAATGAGCTGATCAGGCTAAAGAAGCCGGGAGGAGCAGCAGAGAGGTGAGGTGAGGGACAGTGGAAGAAAAAGCCAAGAGCTGGGAGGTAAAAGTTGGAGGAGGAGTAGGAGGCTGGGAGGTAAGGAGCCAGGAGACGGAGAAGCCAGAGGCTTCAGGGGCAGAGAGAGAAGCCGGGAGGATGCAGGGGGCAGACAGAGAAGCTGGGAGGTGGTGAGGGTTGGAGCCAGGAGGCAGAGGGCAGAACCGGGGATGAAGATGGGAGGCAGGTCAGGGTTGCAGAGAGCTGGGAGGCACAGGGCACAACTGGGAGGAGCTGGGATATGGTGGGGGTTGAAAGATCAGAGAGCCGGAGAGAGAGAGACGGGAGGAAGGTCAGAGGGGCAGAGAGCAGAAATTGGAGCATGGCCAAGTGGTCAGTAAGACTAAACCCAATTCAGGATTCCAGGATAACAGTTTTATTAAACAGGCAACACATTATACAGCCCAGAAAGTTATTTGCACACACACGCACGCTTGCATAATGGTAGCAGGAGAGGAAAGGCTTAATGGAGGGATTGAAGTCAAGGTGGGCAGAGACAGAGCTCAGGTCCCTTGCTTGGGGGAGGAAGGTGGGTGATAGCTACCTATCCAGGCTGCGAGTTGGTCCTCAATGGTCAGTCAAAGTCTTCTCAAGTCAGGTGTTGTCCAGAGAGGGTCACTGGCAGGGTCTCTGGGTGGATAGGTGGTGTAATGTAATGCTGGTCCAGATGGAGGGGGCGTCCTAAGGAGGTCACACTCTACCACCCCTTTTATAGCGGTGGGCTACCTGTGACTCCAATGGGAAGGACATGCCCAGGCAAGGGCCAGTCCTGTTCATATGAGGTCATGCAGTTCCAGGTAGAGTTGCCGGTTTCTATTTTGCTCTTTGTTTCCATGTTGCTGGTTTCTTGGAGGGTCTTTGTCTTTCAAATATTGGATTTTGTCTCAAGTCCTGGGAGTAGGTCTGTGGTTTCAGAGAGAGTCAATGCAAGGCGATGGTCCAGTTGTTAATTTGATGGCCCGGTCATTAAGTTGATGGCCTGGTTATTCAGCAGGAGCTATTTTTAGTTCTGCTACCATTATGTCTCAAGCACCCTCATTCACTCTCATTTAACCAGGAACCAATTTACATAGGAGGGCTAGGTATGAGTCACAGTTACAACACAATTACAATAGGGTATGCTGGGGTAGGGGACACAAAATGGAGATTTAACATTACAAGATGGAGATTTGACATTACTTTGGCTAACTTTACATAAACAGGCCTAAAGCATACAATATCAATATAAAACAGTAAAATTCAATACAAACATAATAGGAATACAATATAAAACAGTAAAAATCAATACAAAAATAACTGAACACTATTTACAATATAAAAAAGGGCTTGCTACAATAATGGCATACAAGAACTTAGCTTACCTATGACTACCTATAATTACTTATAAAGGATAGAGGGGGCAGAGGAAGAGTCAGAAATGGTTGGGGAAGGGGAGGGAATATGTTTTTACATTTAAAAAAAAAAAAAGAAAGGAAAAACCTGGGGGGTTTGCTACAATATGATATATCTTGTTCCTCCTGTTTTTTAAAGTATACAAAGTTAATTATGGTATTAGTGAAAGGGAAACATCAAAAGATATGCTTCTAGATAAGCTTTAAAAAAGAGAGAATTCTTATCCTTTTGGAAGTCTGGAAAACTGCTAAAATCTCGTGATGGGTCTTCATGCACTGCCGTATCAGTACTTTATTTAGCATATTTTATAAAGCACCAGTCACTATAGTATCTAATGCCAAGTTGGAACTCAAAATGCAGAAGTCTGTAACACATTCATTTTGATAGGCACTAGAAACCAAGTGGACTTAGTCACAGAAGTCAGCTAGGTCATAGTACAATGTTTGGTTTGGTATCATGTTTCTTTTCAGGTTGCACTGAGCATTCAAAAAGGTGTTAGGCAAAACCTCAAAACAGCAAGTTAGATTCAAATGGTGCTGAGAGGATTATGCAGTCTGAACTGAATTTAACACAAGCATGGGCAAAGCTGGTAAAATGGCAAAGATTGTGAATATAAGCTGGATGCAGTTTAACAGTACACAAACAAGTTCTGTTGGTGGTTTTATTCATTTCTTATCTACACTTTTCTTTGCATCAGCAACAGTGTAGACAGGCATCTTAAAGTTACACCACTTTGGGCAAGGATCATCTTTGAGCTGTGCTACTCAGATCAAGTTAAGTTAACTTCTTGCTAGTCACCTGAGGGAAAGCCATCAATTTGTAATCCTCCATTATCCTAGGACACATTACTCCTAGGTGGACTAGCTATGGTCATCCTGGACTGACAGCTGGGGATGGCAGGGCAGCTGGTGAATGGGGAGGAGGGGAAAGGGGTGAAGTGAATCAGGAGGGCCAGAGGGAGGGGGCAGGGGAAGCAGGTGGGCAGGAAGCTACCAGGATGCCACTTCATTCACCCCCCCCCCCCAAATAATCTCTTCCACCTAGGATTGCTGGATGCCTTCCCCCCAGCTCCTCATCACTCCCCTGGTCACGCTTTCTACCCCCCATTAGCCCCTCTACCCCTGAATCGCCCACCTTGCTTCACTGCCACCCTGCTTCAGCACCAACTTGATTAGCCCAAGAATGCTGGTAATGGCAGTTGTGGGGAGGGAGGGGAAGCTGGAGGGCAGCCATGAGGGCTGCTGCCACCATCACTTGGGCTAATTGGGGCAGCAGAGTGGTGATCTGGACAGTGTGCGGGGATTGGGGTTGCATGGGCCAGTGGGGGTGAAGCAGGCAATTCAAGAGTGCTAGGTAGATTTAAGGGGTGATCTAAATGTTCTTGGGGGCCCCTTTACCCTCCCCCCCCTCCAGTCTATACTGCAGCTAGAGAGCCAGTGAGCAGGGCAAGTATAGAGCATGCTTTCAGCTCCTAGCTATGCCACTGCTCATCAGCCCTCTTGCAACAGGTCAGAGCTGTGCATGTCAGAGAGGGTAGCAATCCTTAACGTGCAACTACTCAGAGCGTGTGCTAATGAACACGGTCTAACATTCCTTAGAGTTTAGAATGTGCTAACTGTAACATGAAATCTTGCCCTTAGGGTTTGAACTGGTGGAATTGGACAGGTTCATGCGAGTGCATAAGGATCAGCAGTAGTTCTAGTAAAAATATTTCCTATTTAAACTTTTAGTTAGAAAATTGGGTCTTCAGCTAACATTTTTGGATAGCATCTGCTTTTTAATGGAAAAGCATATTTTTTTATGTCAAAAACCTGAATGCCTGAAAATGGAAATATTTTCATTGGTGTTATTAGCCTGAGCTCAATAGATGGACTATATTTTCCATGGCTAGTATACCAAAAGGTGATCGTGTTTCTTAAGAACCAGAGTGTAACCTGGAAACCCATAGATTCATAGATGTTAGGGTCAGAAGGGACCTCAATAGATCATCGAGTCCGACCCCCTGCATAGGCAGGAAAGTGTGCTGGGTTCAGATGACCCCAGCCAAATGCCTATCTAACCTCCTCTTGAAGACCCCCAGGGTAGGGGAGAGCACCACCTCCCTTGGCAGCCCATTCCAGATTTTGGCCACTCTAACTGTGAAGAAGTTCTTCCTAATGTCCAGTCTAAATCTGCTCTCTGCTAGCTTGTGGCCATTATTTCTTGTGACCCCCAGGGGCACCTTGGTGAGTAGAGCCTCACCAATGCCCTTCTGCGTCCCCATGATGAAATTATAGGCAGCCACAAGGTTGCCGTTCAACCTTCTCTTGTGGAGGCTGAAGAGGTCCAGGTGCCCCAGTCTCTCCCCATAGGGCTTGGCCTGCAAGCCCTTAACTATATGAGTGGCCCTTCTCTGGACCCTCTCCAGGTTATCCACATCCCTCTTAAAGTGTGGTGCCCAAAACTGCACGCAGTATTCCAACTGCGGTCTGACCAATGCCCGATAGAGGGGAAGTATCGCCTCCTTGGTTTTGTTCGTCATGCATCTGCTGATGCACAATAAAGTGCAGTTAGCTTTTCTGATTACTTCATCACACTGACGACTCATGTTCATCTTGGAGTCCACTAGGACTCTGAGATCTCTTTCGGCTTCCGTGCTGCCGAGCAGGTCATTTCCTAGGCAGTAGGTGTGCTGGACATTTTTCCTCCCCAGGCGGAGCACTTTGCATTTCTCCTTGTTAAATTGCATTCTATTGTTTTCTGCCCATTTGTCCAACCTGTCCAGGTCTGCCTGTAGTTGTTCCCTGCCCTCCAGTGTGTCCACTTCTCCCCACAGTTTTGTATCATCCACAAACTTGGACAGAGTACGCTTTACTCCCTCGTCCACATCACTGATGAAGACATTGAAGAGTATCGGTCCAAGGACCGAGCCCTGCGGGACCCCACTGCCCATGTCCTTCCAGGTCGATACCAACCTGTCCACCACCACTCTGGGTACGACCCTCTAGCCAATTTTCCACCCACTGGACGGTGTAATCATCCAAGTCACAGCTTCTTAATTTGTTCACCAGTATGGGGTGGGATACCGTATCGAAGGCCTTCCTGAAGTCTGAGTAAACAATGTCTACCCCTACTCCTGCGTCCAGGTGTTTTGTAACCTGGTCATAAAAAGAGACTAAATTAGTCAGGCATGATGTACCTGCTATGAACCCATGCTGGTTTCCCTTCAGCATAATTTTTCCTGCTGGGCTCTCACATATATGAGCCTTAATAATCTTTTCAAAAACTTTGCCAAGGATGGAGGCGAGACTGACTGGCCTGTAGTTGCTTGGATCCTCCTTCCTCCCCTTCTTGAAAATAGGGACCACACTGGCCCTTTTCCAGTCCTCTGGGACCTGGCCCGTGCACCACGAGTGCTCAAATATTCTTGCCAGTGGCTGTGCAATGATGTCAGCCAGTGCCTTCAGTACCCTTGGATGGAGCTCATCCGGGCCTGCTGACTTAAAGGCATCCAGTCCTTCCAAGTGACTCTGCAACATCTCAGGGTCAATGCTTGGTAGTCAGGCACCCTGCTGTTGCCTCTCTACAATCCCATTGTGAGACTTGTCTTGCCCCTTATTTAGGAACACTGAGGCAAATAACTCATTTAGGAGTTCAGCTTTGTCACCCCTGTCTGTCACCAATTGCTTTTGCCCATTCAGTAGTGGTCCTATTCTGCCCTGGGTCTTCTTTTTACTCCCTATATATCTGAAAAACAGCTTTTTGTTATCCTTAACTTGGGATGCCATCCTCAGCTCCATGGTAGCTTTGGCTTTTCTAATTGGCTCCCTACAACTGCGAGCTGAGGAGGTATACTCCTCCTTAGTAATCTCTCCCTGTTTCCACTGCTTATATGCCCCCCTTTTGCCCTTAGGCTGCTCTGAATTTCAGTCAATGGGTGAGTCACTCTCAAACTATTGCATTTCCAAATGTTGTTGTTGTTCATTTTTGGACATTTTTTTTGGACGATGGAATATCTGCTAAAACTCCATTTATGAGAGAATCCCTTTTGACTCTCTATAGTCAGTAACGAAAAAAGCATAGGATTACTAACTTCTTGTTAGACAGCTAAATTATGCCTTCCTGCCCTAGTCATTAATGGAATAGTTTCACTGAACTACTTTTCTGAAAGCTTTCTAGTTTTAGGAATTTTGTCATCTGTGATACTTACTTTTTAGGCAAATAATGCCCAAATAATTTTGTGAGTAATAGGGTAAACTCCATTCTCTTTTCCTTTAAATCACTGCAGTTCCATAGATTTCAACAGTGTTTATGCACAGAAAAGTATGTAGCTTATTAGGTTTAGGAAAATGATTTGGGTTGAATCATGTCATATTAGACCTCTTCTGACTTGCATTCACCCCATATTAGACCTCTTCTGACTTGCATTCACCCCATATTAGACCTCTTCTGACTTGCATTCACCCCTTCAGTGATGTGTTCCCAGCATGCGTGAGACTCTTTTAACATTGGCAACCCTTCTGTGCAACCAATTTGCAGAATTGAAGGAAGTTAATTGTAGGTATTTTTGGTTTTGTCTTTAAATGTAAATTTTCATATTTTGCCTTGGTGTGGTCTGACTATAACTAAAAGCAGTAACTCAGAATGCTATAGAAATCTAACTACTTAATAGGTCAGGTGCAAGACAGTTTTTAAAATTAATTTTATTACATTCTCTTTCATTAACCTTTATAGTTATTTAAAGTCTCCATTACTTATGTGTAATGGAGATAAAAGCTAGCTAATGACTGAAGAAATAGAACTATTTATATGTTTTTTCATGTGGTAATTTTGACCCTTATAATTTGAGGGTTGAAACAAACTTTATGGAGTAGCTAAGATGTATTTTAGAAAAACACACTTTCATATAAAAGAATTTCATATAACACACTTTTTTCTGAGGTGACTTGAATTCTGTCTAACTTGCTGCAAGAAAATAATTACATGTCAACCTAAATGAGCAAGTGCAGGAGCCATGAATTATTGCCATTCTGGTGTAGTTATTGGGATACATCGAATAAGATAAGTGATGTATGCAGGAGGCTGTCATACAGCAAATAGAAAAACCGCAAAAAAATACTCAAATGATATTAGCTCCAAGCAAAACATGCTTCATCAGCTTTACAGCTTTCATTACCTATTGGTAATGATCTCTCTTCAGTCATCAGAAGACAAAGGACAAATTAAAAATCCCACTGAATGTGTTATACAATTTAGGCTTACAGTGCAGTATGTAACTTAGAACCCAAATTATCTGTACTGTGGATCTTATGAAGATCATATTCTCACACTGGCTCTCTCTATCTTCCAGTCTAGTGCACAGCACCATGGAATACCCAACACCTAATAGGTTATGACAGTTTCAGCATCTTCCCAGTCGGAAAAACATGTATGTCTTTTCATATACCAATACATTTGACCTAAATAGGTTTTCTAAATGTACAAATGTAGCAATGAAACACAGTTTGGGGACAGACATTTTCCAACTGTGTCCATTCAGTATATGCCAAGCAGATATGGGTTTGCATGTTTGGATCTTAGATGCTGGTTTATATACTATGTTCTACCTAGGTCCCATGCTGGCTATGTAAAAGGACCTATGAATAGAGGTCTACCACACATGAGGTCGCTGCCAGCCAATTTAGCATGCAGATCGCAGGGCCAGCAGCCATTTTCACAGGCCAAGTGCAGGCCCCCTCCCCCTCACACCTCTGATTGGCTGAGGTGCCCTGGTGGCCTTGCCCCTTGTTGCTGATTGACTGAGAGGGATGTCTGTAATGTGGCCCCATCCCTCGCCACTGATTGCTGGAGAGGGATGGGGCCATATGACGGACAGCCCTCACAACCACTCAGCAGTGAGGGGCAGGGGTGCGGCAGCCATCCTGCCATGCCAGCAAGCCCCCATTCCCCTTCTCCCCCAAGCGGCCATGAGGACTGCTGGCTCCCCAGACAGAGCCAGCCAGCACTTCATTTTTAGTAAGTTTTTTTTTTTTTCCCCCAAAGAGTCTACCAAAAGTGCGGAGCCTATGCTTTTTTTTGTAGAACTCCACCCAAAATTGTGGTCTCCATGAAAATCATGAAATCGTGATTTTGGTAGCTCCCTACCTATAAAATCAAGTAACATCTTTTTAACTGAATTGCATGAAATCAAAATCGTCTCTATAGAGTAACTTCTTTTTTTCAGCCTTGAGGACATGGGATAAACTTCTTAAACAGGCAAAAAAAAAAATGTTATGTTCTTATACAGTAAAAAGAAATGTATGTACAATCAACTGTATTCCTCAAATTGAATATAATAAACTCTAGAAAATAATTTTTAAGGCCTGAAAGGACCATCTGGTCCGACCTCCTGTGTATTATAGGTCATAAAGTTTGTTATATGTCCCTATATTAAGCCCCAAAATATTAGACCAGAGCATTTCCGTTTCCCAGAAACATTACCTGCTGCATGTGCCATAGGCATCTCATAGGAAAGACCGTGATACCATAAATGCCCCATACGCTGCAGTGGCACAGATGGATCAATCCCATCTGTTCCCAGGTATCTCTGTTCTCATGTATTCTGAGGCAGGTACAGATTTGAAATGTTTTCATAGCCTTGACATGCATTTTCACCTGTTTTTTGTGAGGTGCTGTATGTAGCATGAATTGGCTTGTTAAAATTTAAGTTCTTTGTTCTTGGCTCTGGAGACTTCTGTGCTCCTAGAATCAGAATGGGACACAAGCAGGCTAGAGAAACATAGTACAGCACTCATCCAGTCTGATCTTTTCTCTTCAGACTCTGGAAAACCATAGAGGACTCTTAGGGTCAGAAGGGCTGAGTTTTTGTGGAGACTGGAGATGGAGAACGGGGGTCTGCAGCAAAGGGGATATTTTGGGAATGGAGCATAAATCGGAAGGAAAGGTGGGACATTCAGCTGGCTGGAAGGAATTTGTAGAGGGAGTGAGGGACAAAGGATTGGTGGGGGAGTGAGTTGTTGTGGCTTGCAAAATGCATTGTACAGGCTAAAAAAATGAAAATAATGCAGGAAATGCAATGTAAATTAACAGCTAAACAAAAAATACTGCAGAATAAGAATGAGGGGAGAGAAATTCAAGGGAAGGCAAAAACACACTGGAAAACATACGAGAGAAATATGGGATTAAATACAGACAAGCAGACATCTGAACTGTTGAAGGGAAAATAGTGAGGGAATAAATGACAGGAAAGAGTATTTGTTAGTCTAAAACAGCTGGTAAAAGCAAAACTGGGACAGAGTGGATGTGTGAATCAATTTCACATTGTCCTACATAATCAGAGGTATTTTATTGTCCTTTTTCCTTTGTTATCCATCCTTTTATCTTCCGTCCAGCAGGCAGGATTGTTTGATAACTTGGCCCCATTTTAATACTGTTTTAGTGGTCAGAAGATTGCTGGTCTTGTGACTATAAGCAACAGGATTATTCTGGTTTTAAAGTGAGCTTGTCAGAAAAGTGACTGAAGATGGACTTCGGAGAATGTGCACTGTAGCTAAGTCTCTCTCAATGATTTCTACACTGCTTTTGTTGTCTGCCCAGGGTACAAGTCCAAATACGATCGTTCTAAATGCAAACACTGCAAGCTCAATCTAGTCTTTAAAAATAAAACTTTTTCTGCTTCATACATCATTACCAACAATAAAAATTCCAGAAGCAGAAGTTAGCTGGCAATTTTATTGATTTATGAGGCAGAATAGAATACAGCTTTCTCTTCCACAGCTTCATTGGCTCTGCAGTGAAACTAGTAAAAACATGGATTTTGACAAAATCCAGAGTAGAGATGAGTTAGAACATAGCCAGGGCAACCAATGCCCTTTTCTTCTCTCTGACTCAAAGCAATAAGTACAGGACATAAAATTGCTTATTGTGGGTAAGAACATAACCCCCTAGTGGAATTGATTCATATCTTAAAATAATTTAAACAACTGCCTTTAACAGCCTTGGAGAGAGAATGCTGAAAACCCTATTTTGCTTTGTCCAAATATATGGGGTTTATAGCTACTCAGAAGCTTTGTGTCACTGCAGTTTTTAAGGACCTCTTTTTCTGAAAAAGTCTCCAGTTTTGTTGTTCAGCCTTTCAAAAGGAGAAGATGGTCATTTAGGAAGGAAAGCTTATACCTGAAGGGAGATTGGGCATGGTCCAGTAGCTAGCTCACAGCATTGGGAGACACCAAGCCAATTTCCAGCTCTGCCATCGATTTAAATAGCCTTGAGAAAGCTGCTTAAACTCTTTTTGCTCTGTGCCTTAGGACATCTTTACACAAGCTCCAGGGTCGGGTAAGAGAGGGCACTTTAATTAGAGCCACTCTAATTAAAGCATCCACAGTGTCTCATGTGTTCAGCATCCTGTTTCAAAATGGCAGCGGGGGTGCTTTAACTAATGAGCATCAAATGAGCTTTAGTTAAAGCGCCCCTGCTGCCATTTTGAAGTGCAGGGACTTGAATACATATAACACTGAGGCTGCTTCAATGCATTTGGATTGGAATGTGTTGGAGCAGGTGTTGGGTATGCACATATCTAACACTGAATAAATAATAAAGAAAGGTTGATAACTGAGATCTACAGATGGAAGTGCTATAGTGGGATTGCTTGGTTTGCTCTGGCCCCTTCATGTCACTCTGGTGTTGCCCAGGACCTGAAACTGGCCAGTATCCTTATCTAGGAATAATGTTGGCATAGAGAAAATCCTAGGTGTAGAGCTGCAAGGCATGGCCAGAGTGCTGATGTTCTCTGGCTAGTCTTAGCTGGCAGATGGCTTTGTAGGGAATGCTACCACCTGGCATGAGCTAGAGCAGTCCTTTCTGTTTTTAGTTATATCAGAGCCAACACAGATGAAGCCAAAGATTCGGGCATCTGCAACTGAGCTCTCTTCACCACTGCATATTGTTCTGTGTATTTTACAGGTGCTTGAGTTCGGGACTTTTTATTTCTATATTATTTGTCTGTCCATGCTTATGGCCTCTTGTATTTCCAGTGATCACATTTCCATTGGTTTTCCTGTGTCAGCTCATTTCTTTCCAAGAGCTCTAATGTTTGGTCTTGTTCATGTCCCAAATTCTGATTTTTTTTAACATACTCCTTTCCAAGTCTGTAGTACCTGAAAAGGAATCATTTGATTTTGTTTCTAGATTTTTTTTCTCTTTCCTTGACACTATGGGGTCTGTTCCTGTGAGGTGAGAGAGGATCTGGGGGGACGTGGGGTGGGCATGGAGGGTGGTGAGAGGTTGACTGCCAGTGCTTGAAGGTATCAGAGCTCTGTTAGTATTCTCCTGGATGGACATGAGGCTGCTGCACATGGGACACGTGCTAAACACAAGTGCTCTGAACTTGGTCTGAGTAGGTTACAGAGACACTGGGCAGGTTACATTCCATCACATAAATCATCCACATGGCTCAGCTGCCTCTAAGCCTAGTGCTGACACCTCAGACTTCCTTGCAAGTTTGGCTTATTCTTCTCCATGCTCATTCTTCCCCACGGTTTTACTTGGCTAGGGACAGACATTACACATAAAGCGGTTTAAGTGATCGGAAACTGGTTTAAACCTGTAACAGAACAGATGTTCAGTGCACATAACCCAGTTTGAAAATGGCTGAAACCAGTTTGAGATAAACCTGGTTGAATGTAGTATCAGACTTACCTGATTTGGGTCAAACTGATTTAGGCAGTGTCTGTCCCAAACCCCATGCTGGTTTAAGTTAAATCAGACTCCCCCAGCATGCTCTCTGGGCTGGGTGGAGCTCTCTGCTTCACAGCAGGGCTGGCCCCTCCCCTCTGTTCCCTGGCCAGAGCTCCAGCAGAGACTTGCAGGAACAGCAGGGTCTGCTGGCTTACCCCTACCCCCTTTCCTTTGCCTCCTCATCACTCACTGCTTGAGCAGGGATCTCTTCTTCCTCTCTGCCACAGCGCGAACCATAGCCAGCACGTGGTATGCTGGCAATGTGGTGTAAGGTTCCAGCAGATATTGCAGACACAGCAGGATCTGTCTAGCTTCCTGCTGTCCCAGCCTTCCCCCTCAATGCTCCAGCAGCAAATCCCCTGCCCTTCCTCCCTCCCATCTCCCACAGCATGGACCCAAGCCCCATGGACCAAAGGCATGCGGTGTGCTAGCTAATGCTGAGAGGTGTCTGTGTGTGTGTCTCTCCCCAACTACACTGGAGCAGGCAGACAGAACAGTGACTGCTTAGGGCTGTTTGGAATGAATCAGTAGGTCAGCTGGTAAGCTGTTTAAGAAGTTTGAAGTAATGGAGAGAGGCCATTGCTCTGCTAATCAGGTGATAAAGACTGTTATCACTATCAGTCTCCAGCTGGCTTCCTTGCCTGTCAGTTTGCTGCAGGCAGTATGATGAAGCAGGGAGGGAGACTGAAGAGCTCTGTATCATCAAGATATGCATGCACTGTACCCCCACCCCCTTTCCCTCAGAGTGCTAGCCCAGGGTTGGAGGCTGGCAATACTCCTGCCCCTTGAGCAGCCAGTGGGGAAAATTCTGTGACCATACAGGCAGACCCCTAATGGGAGTCCTGCCAGAGCCTGGCCACACCCCCCTCAGCTCAGCTCTCTGCAGAAGGGAAGGGAGGGCTGCTCTAGTGCCCCCTGACTTCTAGCCTGTGCCTAAATTTCCTCAGTCCAGAGAGATTGTCTGTTTGGTTTCAAACCAGTTCAGCCTAGCCAGGTTAGACTAACCTGAAAAGATTGAATCAATTCAGGCTCGGGCTTTTTGAATGTCTGTCTCTAGCCCTTGAGAGCAGTTATATGGGACATACCTAGCTGCCACATTTCTGGGTACAAGCAAATGTATGTGGGATCCTGTGGCTGCGGTATTCAGGAGTAGCTCTTCCTAGACTTAGACACGCTACATCTGTGGTATAGGCATATGTAAGAATTCTTAAATACAATTCCTTTTTCCTTTAGTTGGCACAAGAAAGGCACACATTCAGGCAAAATAATAAACACACAAGTGGTTTCTCTGTTTCATTTCCCCTTCCTTCTTCCCCCTTCCCCCCCTCCACTCCTCCCCCAGCACTTGATTTTGGAGCCTAGGTCAAAATCTCATGTGGAGTCCAGGTCTCCTTGTCCTATGTATGGCTTCTTTACCAAACAATGGGTTAAGTGTATCTCTCTCTCTCCTGGTCTAGAAGTTGAACAGGACCCTTTTTGTTATGAAATAATACCCCTATTTTACTCCTGCCCAAGCTTTCATATCTGTAATCCATCTCCTGAACTCTAGTAATGATTATGTTATGGGGTTGCTGCTGTTTAGTGTCTGTGACATTGTAGCAGCTGAACCCAGGGGTAAAAAGTCTTGCTGGTGGAAATTTTGCTACCGCCAGAGTTACACTAGCTCCCCCAAGCTAAGGCAGCTAGGCTAACAGAAGCCATCTTCTTCTGGCAGGTGTGCATTCACACCAAAGGTTTTACCGGGGGGGCGGGAAGTCACCTCTGTAGCTTGTTTTATACCTCCAGCCAACATGGCTCTGCTGGTACTTTGTAATGTTCTACATTAATGACAGGCATCAGTTCTGCTTCTGGGTAAACTTTCCCTGTGGAGAAGCTGGAGGAAACTGGTTTCCCTAGTCTTCAGCCATCACACTGTTACAAAATGCTACCAATCAAATGGGAGTCTTTCAGGTTAACAACTTCCTAGTATCAGGATGGTATCCCCATCCTTTGTAGTTACTGTCCAACTTGGAGATGGGAAGGCAACCAGCCCTACATTCAAAATGGAGTTTTCAGCTGAAACGACACAAAGCCCATGGTGTCAAATAAATTCATATGCTATAGATACATAGACTTCCCAAATCATCACATAATTTTCATACTTTGTCCTTCAAAAATAAGTGCTATCTGGGATACTTCTCAATGGCATGAAATATTTGTCTTCCCTGTTTAGTCAGAGAGGCACACTTTAGCTTTGTACAAATGGAAAGATTTATATACTGGGCTGTGTACTAGTGCCACTTTTTCATTCTTTAGGGAAAACACATGGGATTTATATTAACAGCTGTGTAGTACATTTTGGGCAGCCTTTACCCTTACAGTTCCGTGGATTTTTGCCAGTCAACTACTGATAGAAAACCCACTTCACAGAACAGCTGTGGCTGCTGGTTTTGTTTTGGGATTGAGTGGTTACCAGAAACTTCCTACCCAGATAACTATTTTGATTGAGAATATCCTACCAACTCTACCAGGTCTCTCAAAAACTCAATTTCAGAATGAGAGGAATTTCTAAATAGATCTTATTATAACTGTCCTAGGGTACCGGATAGTGGAATGCAGACTGTAAAGCATAAAGGGTGAAATTTCCCGTGTATGGCTCTGTAACAGTTTATGCTTTTTAGTGACTTGAGCTTACCAGAAGTTTTTTTACAACGTGGGTAGATAAAACTTTTTCAGTAATAATAGTCTATCTTTCTTAAATGAACTTCAGTCTTGGTTCTAGAACTTATGTTCTTGCAACACTTTGCATTAAAGCCACACAATAACTTTACATGCTATATATGAGGAAATTTAAGTTTTTCACTTACAGCTCTTTAACTCCTGCCTCTTGTATGTTCACTATTATATGCTTGTATATTTGCTTAAATACTCATGAATCTATATGCCCAAGGCACACTGATATTTCATGATGTCTGTTTTTGTCTTTCCTGTATTCTTGTGCTTAACTATTGTGATGATTAAGAAAATATCTTTCCAGACTGTTTTAATGAGACTTGCAGGTTATTATATATTATTCCTCTTTGGGAAACACCTCAGCATAATAATTTTTTATTACTGTAATGAGTTACTTGGTTGAGACATGTGCTAAAGAATCTTATATTCATTCTTGATTTAGTACTTATCTTATAAAAATTAGGTTCCCAATATATTTTTTTGGAGGCATCATGCTTAATTTTACTGAGTCGTAGGGAAAAATTAGGGTTGAAAGAGCAGGATAGCCCTTCAACTTCCTCCCACAGACCAAGTTTCTGCCTAATGTTGTCCAAATAACCACGTGTACTTTGCTTGGCTCCTTGGAAAGGTTCCCCAAGGTGAGATTTGTATGTGCTATGGACTCTACTGGGTTCCTTAAAACTCTGGCTTCTTATGATTGTAAGGAAAAAGTGGGAAATTTTTTTTTCCAGGTAGTGGTAGAAATTAGGGCTGTGTGAAGCTTCGGGTACCAATTCGATTTGGAGGAGATTCAGGCCAATTTGGAGATTTGGCCAGTCCCCGCTCACCGCTGCAGGGAGTTGGACCCAGACTCCATGGCAGTCAGTTGGGGGGGGGTGGGGAGGGAGCTGGATGAAGCGTGTGGGGGGGGCACCCTGCCAGGCCCCATCCCCTGACTGCTCCCCCAGCCCCCGCCTGCTCTCCTAGCTTGGCCCCAGCTCCCGGTTCTTTAAAAAAAGAAGCAAAAAAAAAAAGCCCTGCACTCACCGGCTGCTGTGAGGTGGAGGCGGGGGTGAGGGGTGTGATCCCTACTGCCCTGCATGGCATGGGAGGGCTCTGTCACGGTGGGGGGGGTAGCCTCACACTCACTGGCTGCTGCAGTGGCTGTCAGGGCTTCTGGGGGGTTGTGGCAGAGCCCCCCATGCAGTGCGGGGCAGTGGGGGGAAGGGGAAATCACCTCCCCACCTGGCAGCAGCTGGTGAGTATAGGGCTTTTTTTTTTTTTAAATAGCCAGGATGTTGAGACCGGGTGGGGCAGCCATTGATGGGGCTGAGAGCGCGGGTGGGGGATGGGACCTGTTTGATTTGGCCGATTCAGTGGCAGCTGAACCTCCAGATCGGATTCAGCCAAATCAATTTGAATCACTGAATTGAATCGCTGTTCCCTGAATCGGCCAAATCCAAAGCAAATACTAGCCGCTTCACACAGGCCTAGTAGAAATGTTTCCTATCTTTGGTATGAGTGTCCTTTTACTTAGTTGCTGGCTTGAGCCAACAGTGAAAAGAATAAAAATATTCACATTTTACATTCCTATTTTAAAGTTCACTGAGATGAAAAGGGCAGCTTTTCAAAAGGATCTCAAAACTCTTGTTTGTGCTTTCTGTAAACTTAGGCAGATGTTGCTGCATGAGATAAAGTTGGTCTGCCCTTTGAAGATTTTCTTCACAAATACCTGAGTTAGAGATGTACAGGTTAAGTAGTCTTATGAGTCTTTGCCTTAAGTCATGATAGGTTGAAGAGCTTCCCATCTGAGCTTGTGTGAAGGTACACTCCACCTTCCATGTCTTTAAAAGCGCAGTTTAGGAGTACTGAGGAGAAGATTGCAAAGAGTGCAGGGGCAAGAACGCATCCTTGCTTCACTCCGCTTTTCATCTCGAAGCTGTTGGAAGTGGGCCCATCAAACTGAACAGTTGCTTTCACGTTGTTGTGGAAGAAATGTATAAGACTTAGCAGGATTGGTGGCATCCTATCTTTTCTAGGATTGCAAATAGACCTTCTCTGCTGATGGCATTAAATGCTTTGGTTAGATCCATGAAGGCAATGTACAGTGGTTGTATTTGCTCTGTGCACTTTTCTTGAAATTGCCACAGGGAAAATATCATGTCTATGGTTGATCTTCCAGCCCTGAATCTCAGTGCAGATTCAGGGTAGACACGACTTGCCAGCTTTTGTAGGTGCACCAAGATAACCCTTGCAAAAGCTTTTCCTTCTGTACTTAGTAGTGAGATACCTCTGTAGTTTCTGCAGTCACCCTTATCTCTTTTATTTTTATACAGTGACAGTGTTTGTGTCATGTGTATCTTGTGGTACCTCACCCTCTTTCCAGCCTTTGAGTAGCAGCTGATGAAGATATGGTAGTAGGCTTTTGTCACAACCCAGTGATTTTGGTGCCTCGGCACGGTGGAATTTTCCCGCCACATGAGAGCCTCTTGCAAAGTAAAGGCTTTCTGTTGTTGCAGAAAACCCCCGGTGCAAGAGAGTTCCCGCCATTCGAATGTAAATTTGTGTCCCGCTATTTGCCAGTTCTAAATTATGCACACGTGGCGGCTAGTAATTGGCTTGCTGGCTGTTTAAAAATTAGCGCGACTTCCGCCCAAGTCGGAGAACTTTGAGCACGCTGCAGAGTGCTTCTGAAGAGATCTGACTCGTGGCTGAGCTGATCGATAGACTGACCACCTATCGATTCTTCTCCCCGTCGCCGAGCGCAATCCCAGACGTATCCCTTTCCCTGCCAGCTCGATTTGTAGATGGACGTGCTGGCCTGAGCCCTGCCAGCTGGAACAACTAACGTAGTTGTTCAGACGACCGGACCGTTTTTCATCGCAACAGCAAGCGACGTAAGTAAAGTTTTACAACCGTAAAGCTTTCTCGGCCTCTCTATTCACCAGCCCGCCTCGATGAACGAGTAATTATTGAATCACCTCGAGTTGGCTTTGGCCGTCCGAGACAGCTTTCTTTCCTGAAGTTGAGAATTTCTGCTGGGATGACATCTTTTCCAATAGCCTTTCATATATTCATAGATGTTTGGGTCAGAAGGGGCCTGAGTAGATCAAAGTCAGCCCACTGCCCCAGGCACGACAGAGCGCTGGGGTCAGACGACCCCAGCCAGGTGCATGTCTAGCCTCCTCTTAAAGATCCCCAAGGTAGGGGAGAGTACCACCTCCCTTGGAAGTCCATTCCAGATTCTGGTGACCCTTACCATAAAGAAGTTCTTCCTGATATCTAACCTGAATCTGCTCTCTGTCAGTTTGTGGCCATTGTTCCTAGTTACTCCAAGGGATGCCCTGGTAAACAGAGCTTCTCCTATTACTTGCTGTCCCCCTGATGAATTTGTAGGTAGCCACAAGAACCATTCTCAACCTTCTCTTGCAGAGGCTGAAGAGATCCAGGTCCCTCAGTCTTTCCTTGTAGGGCTTTACCTGCAGGCCCCTAACCACATGACTGGCCCTCTGAACCCTCTCGAGGTTTTCCACATCCCTCTTGAAGTGTGGTGCCCAAAACTGGACGCAGTACTCCAACTGCAGCCTGACCAATGCCGTATAGACGGGGAAGTATCACCTCCCTGGACCTGTTCGTCATGCACCTGCAAATGAATAATCAAATGTGGCTAGCTTTAGTGATCATTTTGTCACATTGACGACTCATGTTCATCTTGGTGTCAACAATGATGAGATCCCTTTCTGCTGATGAGAAGGTCCTCCCCCAGCCTGGTGATTCCTTCCCCCTAGGTGCAGTACTTTGCACTTATTTTTGCAGTTATCTTTGTTGAACTGCATTTTATTCTGTTCTGCCCACTTTTCCAACCTGTCCAGATCCACCTGGTTACATTCCCTACTCTCTGGTGTGTTAACTTTACCCCATAAGTTGGTATCATCTGCAAATTTGGACAGAGTACTTTTCACGCCCTCATCCAAGTCACTGATGAAGATATTGAATGGCACAGGTCCAAGGACCGAGCCTTGTGGGACTTCACTGCCCACATCTTTCCAGGTCAATACTGACCTGTCCACCACCACTCTCTGGGTGCGAGCCCTTTGCCAATTTGCCACCCACCCGACTGTAATCATCTACGTCAGAGCTGCTCAGTTTATTTATGAGAATAAGATGAGATACTGTATTGAAGGTCTTCTTAAAATCCAAGTAAATGACATCTACCTCAACTCCTGCATCTAAGCATTTGTGACCTGGTTATAAAAAGAAACAAGATTAGTCAGGCAGGATCTACCTGCTATGTATCTGTGCTGATTATCCTTTAGCATGGTTTTTTCCTCTGGTATCCCACAAATGCGATCCTTAATTTTTTCAAAGGTTTTCCCAAGCATAGAGGTGAGACTAACCATTGTATAGTTACCCAGATTCTTCTTCCTCCTCCTCTTGAAAATAGGGACCACACTGGCCCTTTTCCAGCCCTCTGGGACCTGACTGAGCACTTGTGGTGCTCAGAACAGCTGTGCCAATGGCTCTGCTATGACACTGGCGAATTCCTTCAGCACCCTTGGATGAATGTCATCCGGGCCTGCTGACTTAAACATATCCAGTCCTTCCAAATGCCTCTTCACAAAGTTGGCACTAATAGTTGGTGGGTTGGTGTCCCTTTTGTGCTTGTCTATGATCCAATTGGGATATATGTCCTGATCCGTGTTCAGGAATACAGAAGCAAAAAACTCACTGAAAAGTTCAGCCTTGCCCCGCCATCTGTCACTAATTGCCCTGGTTTGTCCTGTAGGGGTCTTATGCTACCCTGTGCCTTCTTTTTACTCCCTATATACCTGAAGAAGGGCCTTTTGTGGTCTTTCATTTTTGTTGCCAGCCTAAGTTCCATTTCTGCTTTGGCCTTTCTAACTGCCTCCCTGCAACTGCAGACCAAGTAGGTATACTCTGCCTTGCCACTTGATAATGAATCAGTTGCCTTGATCAACTCTTCTACAATGGGCTCCATATCTAACTCTGGCATGACCCGTAGAGTTGGTATTTGGTCCAGTGATTCGCTGGTAATGTTTCTTTCTTAATTGTGAGTACAGCTCTGAGTAGTGTTCCAACCCAACAAGGCATCTACTTGCTTCTATCTGTAATTGCTTCACTGCTGCACAACTTGAGAGGGGCAACCTTGTTGACAGTAGGGCCTAGAGCTTTCTTCAGATCATTGTACGCTGTCACAGATCATGCAAATCTCAGATGGGACTATTCAGTCACATGAAACGCTTCAAACCATCTGTGCCATAGGCTGCAATATCCACCGTCTCTTGCAGACAAAAGGATGCCAATCAGAAGGATGAGCATCTGAACACAGACTATTTTGTCACAAATTGTGATGGAACCTAGTATGGGCATGGTCAGCGATTGCCAGTGAAGACATAGTTATAGCGTAGCAATGAACGGAACACAGGCTCTGCCTTTCATAAGTCAAATGTGGATTCTTTACAGGCTCAGATGATAAATTGTCCAGTCTAATCTCTACTCACCAGTTTTGGGTTCTTGTTGCATAGTTATTTCTAAGGTATAACTGCAGGACCTATTATTGCAAATGACATCTACAAGAGGGGTTGTATCTACACATGCAATTTAACTATGATCACATTTGCCATCTTTCAGTTACTCCAATGGTAATGACATATTAAAAATTAGAGATGGATATGAGTGACATTGCCCAACCAGAAAGCCACAGAACTCTGAGGAATCCTAATTTCAGATCCAAACTTTGCAGCTTCCCTGATATTAAATACATTTCTGTTTTTATATATCCAAATCAAGTTGCCCCCTGCCTTTTGGGACCTTTCAGCTTCCCTAGACAGCATTTAATATACAGACTTTGTTTTTCCCTCTGTTTTTTGCTGCTAGATCCTGGGTACTGTTTTTTCCCCCAAAATAACTCAATTTAAAAAAAATAAAATAAGATTGAGACTTTGGAAGCCCTCCAGTTATTTAGCCTGGATAGACTTGTTAACAACTTGTTTGTTAGTTAAATGCAACACAAAACTACAGGGACCACATTTCTAACGTGTGTAGGCTATCATTAATTGCTTAGTAGTTTTATTTATCATTTAAACCAAATACTTGGTGAACCTGAAACTAGACTCTGTATTACTAAATTATTTTTGTGTATGGATATAAAAGATACTAACTTAAGAAAAGCAATTTAATCATGATAACTCTTTATTGAACCTGACTCCTTCCAATTTTCCTTACTGCTGAGCTGGTATTTACTTTGAAATATATTTTTCTGTGCTGATACTCCCTGTGCATACATGAGTGGATGATATCTAAACATACCAATCTGAATGTTACTTAGACAATTTAAAGCAAACGTGCAGTGCAAAGTACTGGAATTATCTTTTTAGCTAGCAATATCTTAGGGTGCAGATTTTACATCTTTAAAATCGAATTGGCAGAAATAGGTTTTTATAGTGACCTTGGTTATTTATGTCTTTACACAACCTTCCCACCTGTGTATACAGAATTTGTTGCTAGCAATATTTCTAGTTCAGGACTTGAACTGTTTATTTGTTTCTTTTGATGCTGTTTGCTGAAAACACAATAAATATTTGGACAAATTCAGTTTCAAAGCTCTGACACTTTTTTCCCACGTGCTTGAAAAGCTGTGAATTATGTTTTAGAAATGTATTTTAGCTGCCTGGTGATATTGCACAAGCAACAAAAACATAAATAAATCTGTTTATATGTCCGAAGTGCATTATAAAAAGCCATGAATCCACTTTGATACATAAAAGGAATTAGATTTTCTCTTGTACCTCTGTGCTGGGATTAATAAAATTCACAGCAAATAGCTGATGGAATGATCCATTTGAAGTTTACACTAGTATCTTGGGGAGCTGGTCAGAGCTGGTTATGAGTGGAAGGGGGAGCTGACCAAGTGCTGGTGCATGTGGAGTTGTGTGTGTATTTTGGGAAGATGGTCGGAGAGAGAGAGAGTGTATGTGTAGGGGGTGTACACATGCTAGTTATTTTCTGATTCAGTTTTGTTCCTGAATGAGCATTTTAGAATGAGCCAAGCTGTAACCTACACACATTTTTTTGCAGAGCAAGTGAGGCAGGATCAAATCCATCTTCGAATCCAAGTTTCCCTTATTTCCATCCCTGCACACCTCCAAATTATAGTGAATTCATTCCTGAGCTGGAGAGGTGCCAGAAGTTTCTCAGCTAGCTGTCTGTGGGCTGCTCCTTTTTTCTTTGAGGTTTTCTGATGCTTATAGAGTGAGCTCAACTCAAAGGTTTTCAGCCTCACTCTCGCCTGATATTCTGTAAGAGTCAGATCGGGCTCTGTAACACTAAGGAATACTGTATCAGCATCAGATTTGGTCTGATTTCCCTGCAGGTGATTCAGAAACTTCACAATGCGTCTGGTAACGTATTTCATTTTCTAAAGAAACCACTTTATTTATTTTGGTGAGGCTGTGTGGATTTTGGGATTGTCTAGGTTGGTTTTTTGGGATTTTTTTTTTTTTTTAACTAATTGAATGTGAAGATGTCAGGGGCCTGCCTTCTAGGACCCCAGTACTGTTTGTTTTAGTTGTCAGTCAAAGATATATAGGCAAATTTCCTAAAGGGAATCTTAATTCAAGTAGCACTTTGTCTTTAGATATGCAGGCTTGTACAAATGCAGATTAACAGATGCAATGTATAATATGTAGAAGCATTAGTAAGTTTATTAGGTAAACTGAAATTTAAAACTATATTTTTCATGTTACCATTTGTGGGCACAGGAATGAGATAATTGTCTTACTGTAATAAAGATTGACAACAGGGTTTGAAAAATAATTCCTAAAGATTCACAAGCTTCTACCAGAAGAGTCGTCCTTCTGCTGTTTCAGAATGTCTCTCTAGGTTTTTAAACTGCCTTCTTATTTTTACTCTGCAATTACTGTGGAAAAAATGTGGTTATGGTTCATAGTAACCCTACAGGGGCTTTTAAGCTTCAGTATTCAGCAAGCATTTTAGCTATTTTAAATAGTAGACCTTGAATAATAAGTAGATCAATGTAAATCTTATGTGGCCAGGACTTCAGCTGCTTGCCAACATGTAAAAAATCATATATGTATATGAGATGTGTATATATATGTGTGTGTATATATATCATATGTGTGTGTGTGTGTGTGTGTGTATATATATATATATATATATATATATATATATATATATATATATAAATACAATAAAAATAGCTATCTCTAATAGATTTCATTGGAGCCTAACAGAATATACTTTCAGTATGAATCTGTGATTATGGCTTTAGTAAAAATAAACAAATAAATAAATAAATAATGTAGTGATTAACTCCATAATGATTTTTTGGCATTCTCAAGGGAATAGTTCAGTAGTTCTAGTGCTTTTAGTTCTAAGGTTCTTAGCTTTCAAGTTCAAGGTTGCTATTATCAGAACTAATTTTATTTTCTTCCCTGTTTAAAAATACATTCAGAAAGGAGAGGCATACTCAAAGCTTGCAAACAACTGTTATAAACTATAACTTTTCCACTGCACATTATTTTGATATACTTTTAGAAATAGCCCACAGGGCTTTTTTTCCTTCTCAGTTCTCATCTTAAAATAGACCAGGTAATATATTTGTCTAAATCCTAAAAAAAATAATTTAAAAAACTACTCATCTCAAATGAGGTATTTTGAAGGTATTTTGAAATAAAGTGTCTAGGCAATATAAGCTAATATATACAACAAAGTATTACTGACTATGTTAGGTATAGATAACCATTTGAGAATAAATTGGCATTAACCCTAACTGTAAATGATATTTCATTTGAGGATTCTCACTAGACAGGTTAAAATGGTACATAAACTATGCAGGCATATTCAGTTCTTACTTGACTGTTTTTTCACTTTGGGCCCTTTTAATTCAGTGGGAGAAAGATCAAGCTTCACATATTGATATTAATATTGACATATCTGCCATGGTATAGAGGATATGGGGCTTAGCATGGGTAAATTGGAGAAAGCAAATATTGCATGACAAACATTAATCTGAGCTTCTGCATTAGTTAGGACAATTTATAAATACAACTATAAACCAACATGCTAAATTTCACAAGAAAAGATCTATATTAGAATTCGAAGATATTAGAGCTGACTAATTTACGTAGAGCTGAACATACTTTGACTCTTTTTGACTCCTTTCATAGCTTGCTTGAAGTTAAGATGCTTTTCTTGCTGAAGGTAAAGTATTAATGGGACTTTCTTAAAAAAACCTAAATGCATACAAGTATAGGACTGAGGCTTGGCCTTGTTTTTCAAATCCTGGGGTGGGGGGGTGTTACACACTTTAAGTCTCAATCCTGCAAAGTTACTCCAGAAGTGTACGCACTCAAACTAATCTAAATTAAGTCAATGGAACTATTTTACATGCCCAGTGGTAATAGGCTTGAGTCATACATTTTTCTATGTTAAAAGTTTCTTTAGCCTAGAAGTCCAAAAATAAGATCAAATTAAGGACGCTCTACAATTACAGCAATTTTCCTTAATTCTAAGAAATATGCATTAATTAACTTTTAGTGCCTGTAGTCTTCCTGTAGCTGAGTTCATCTTATTTCAAAATATGAATAATAAACTGCTGTGCAGAAAACTAATGTTTCACAATAGAAAATGGATACTCTGGCTGATGATTCATAATTTTATATGAATTACTTTATCCTATGTCTTCTACATGTATCTGGGCAGGAAATAACTTGGAGGGTCTGATCAATTTATCTTGGCCTCCAGAAGCTAATACAGGCCTGTGGCTGTTGGGGAACCAATATACTGTTGATCTGCAGCACATCTGCTACATCTTACACACTGAATCTGCTTTTGCTCTCAGTTGTGTCATTAGGGGTGTTTCTATTGGCTTCAGTATATGTGAACTATTAGGAGTGAATTCTGCAGTGTTAAGAATCTGACAATATTTGCAATACTAATAGAAAACAGTTCATATAATTTGCTATGTGGCGGTAATGACCCAAACCCATTGTAATGTTTCTTACTAAATTTTTGATTCTTATATCAAGATACAGTTTTACAAGATTTCTTGCATAATTTTTTCTGACATTTTCAACCCCAGTTTTAATAGAATTCTAATGTATACACTACAAGTAAATGAACATTAAAGTATATAGTAATTTGATTACGAATACTGTCCTATGCAATATGTGTGGAAAAGTAAATATGGTTTGAGTAATCTGGCATTAGTCAAATTGTATTAGATTCCTGAAATGCAACTGCTGTCATTTCATGGTCCCCACCTCCCCTCCCAGACTCGTAACAAACTTATTCTGCACAAAGCTTATATTAAAAGCATGCCATTTAATGTTAACTATCCCAGGCAATCATTGAATCAATGCATTCAACAACATCCAAATACACTTAAGACATTTAGACCCTAGCTCTGAGATGTGTGAAATGACTTCCATTCCATTGACTTCAGTGGCATATGGAAACACTTGTATTTTACAGAATCAGGTTCTTAAGCTGGAAGACTTAGCAAAAAGTGTTGTGGGAAGGAAAGGCATTCGATAGATTATGGTAGTGACATTATGTTCTTAAATATAATTTATCAGCAAGAGGAAGTAAAAGGAATTTAGAGGTGTCTGAGCATCAGTAAGGACAGAGAGAATAAAATGGACCCTGGAAACATGGTTAGGGATAGAAACATGGACCAGCATAAAACAGTAGGCTGATCTGGTGAGGGCAAGAATCTAAATAACTTTTGTAGGAAGGAAATTGGAATGAAGCACTACTGTGAGAGACCTAGATTATTATAGGAGGAAATAAATTAGTTGCTTGCTGGCATTATGGCTGGGTAGGCAGTAACTGCAGTTTTGTGCTGCATCACACAAACAGGGGATAAACTCTCTAGATCAGGGGTGTTCAACCTCTGGCCCCCAGGCCAAATGGACAGAGCTATCACATCTGGGCCATGGGGCTCCCTATGGGTCAGGAAAATTGGTAGCAGGGGAGTAGTGGCCATTAATACAGCCACCCTCCCTCTTGCCAGATACCCAAGCCCCAAGCTATACATGGCCAGGCTGCACATCATTCCCCCATGTGGGTCAGGCCACACCTTCTCCCTCTGCAGCTGTATTGGGGCTGGGTCACACCCCTTTCCCCTCCCCATAGGGTTTGGTTGAGGCTGGGTCATGCCCATTCACCATGAGACCCTGGATTGGGGATGGACCTCCCCTTCCCTTCTCTTCCTCCTCCTTCAGGATTGGAACATGCCCCCTTTTCTCCCACAGAGCCAGGTTGGCGTTTGGCCATACCCCCTTCCTTCCATGGAATGGAGCCACACCCCTGTCCCCCTCCTGCAGGGCTGGGTCAAGTCATCTTCCCCTGACGGGCCTGGCTGCCCCCTGCACTCTTCCCTGTGGCTGGATAGTGCTCACTGCATTTGCCCTAAGTGTTGGATTGGGACTACCAGCCAGATCTGGCCCACGGACCAGCCATCTGACCCCAGGGAAAAAGGTTAAGCACCATTGCTATAGATGATTGCTGTAAGACCACAGGGGGAAATCCATTCAGTTCCAGATGACAACTTCAGAAAGATACACGTCCATTGGAGGGAGCTTTGAGAAGAGCAATGATAGATTAAAGCAGAGGGGGCCAACCTTTTGGTCAGGTGTGCCACAAATTAGCCCTCCCTGAATACCACTACAATCCATTTTCCATGGCCAATCTGCTGCTCCAATTCTGTTTTTTGCTGTATGCTCCCTACCCAATTTACTTCTCTGCTTTCTCCTTCTTGCCCTATCTGCCAATGTACTTCTTGTCCCCTTTCTGATCTGTCACATGCTACACAGAGAGGCTGTCTGTGCCACTTGTAGCACTTGTGCCACAGTTTGGCCACCCCTGGTCTAAAGGAGCTGGTTTGATAAGATTATAACAGCTAAATGTGTATAGTTTGTTTAACACCAAAGAGTAGGAAACATACCTGTTCCCAAAACCTGAAGAATGTAAATTCAAGGAATGGACAGAAATTATTTAGGGTGATATAAATAAATATGATGATATTTAATTTGAATGCTGGGAATTTTTTTTAGCTGTAGTCTCATTATCACCCTGGGATAAACATGTGAAATAGGGTCTATAGAGTACTGACTGTAACCTTAAAACAAAGAAACTAGATTAGAGAAAGCATAGGAAATATGCTGTAGGATAAATGGGTAAGATGATAACAGACGCACACTTTTATCTAAGTGTAACATTCTATAAGAAAAAGTAATTTGTGATTTTTCTTTCTATAAAATGTAACATATATGGTATCCAGATACTGCATCAAATACTCCTATCTGGAGGGAATGCATTTCAAAATAACTTCTGCAAATGTTGAGAGCAGCAGATACAAGGATCACTAAGTTAGCAACTTGAAGAAGTTTGGAGATCAAAAAGGAGAGATGGAGGATTTGGGAAAGTTTTACAGGGGGGTTGAATGAGGCTGTGACTGTTGTGTCCAAGAACCATGGCTAGTAATCTGGAAACTAAGATGTGTGTGGATGTAGTGAATACTAACCAATCCTCTGCAGAATTTGAAACACCTGAAAAGGTTAAACTACTCAAGTCCAAAGTCATTAAAAAAAAGTTTCCAAGCACTGCTTTGTGCACTTGTCCTTATTAAAGGTTAGCTGTATGACAGATTTGAACTACTACTTTTTGAAAGTTATAGGAAAGCAATAAAGAATGTTCTAACACAATTTAAATGATCTATATGATTCACAATCACATCAATCTAAAGCTCAATCCCATAAGTAAAATTTATTGAACTTTCACTTCCCAAAATCTTCTTGCCACTGGAAAACTAGAACAGTATCATTAAATAGCGACTGAGCAAGGGAAAGTGAAGTACATAACTGGTATTTACTAAATTAATTTCAGGTCACAAAGAAAGGTGAGGGCCTGCTCTACTTCTCACTTCTGCTCTTGAGGTTATTGCTAGATGATCTTATTTTCACTCTTCTATCATGTTTGAGCAGGAACCCCAAACTAAATCAAGCTTTTGCTGCACAGTTTGCAGTAACAGAAGAACCCATGCTGTTGCACTTGAGACACCTTAAATTAACCACAGTTGGGCTAGCTGGAGATAATGGACTCCAATTACCAAGGAGTTGACGATTACCAAGGAGAGTCTAGAGATACTCTTGTTCTCTCTCACATGAACTAACATAGAGATGTCTTTTCCCTTCCCACCTAATCAGGTAAGAGCCTCTTCTTTCTTGAGCAGGGAAGGGAAGTAAAACTAAGCCTTAGTCTTTCCATTCATGGCTTCCTATCTTAATTTTAGGTACACACTTAAATAGAGAATCAATACAAGCCAAAAAAAGGTGTGTTTTTCAGATCTGTGGAAGGATTGGAAAATGTGATTGCTACAGTTATTTAGAGAAGAAAGGGACCTTCCTTCCATGCCTGTCTGTGTTGTATTCTTTCAATAAGAGGAGAAATTGCTAGTGCAAAGACGAAGAAATCTAGCAGTTTTTAAAGGGAAATGTCCCCAGGGTCTTGGAGAGAAGAAAAAACGGCGCACTCGCTTTCCCTTCTCTAGACTTGTCCACTCTCATGGAGATTCCAGAGCAAAAGGCTGGGTATTTTGTCTTGCCACTCAGGAAGAACCTCAGTACGAAGGCAAGGCTTGTTACAGACTTGCTTGGTAGAACATGCTTCCAGGAAACAAAAAAGGCTGCAGTAACCTTTATTTATGCAGTGACTACTAGTATTCCATTTAGTATAGTTGGTAAACCTCTGGTCTAATGACCTGTTCTTTATTCTGAGATTTTAAACTGAAGTCAGTATCCACAGCTGGTTTACTTTGTCAGTGCACTTAAATGTTGTTAGTTACTCCATAAATGATTACTGATCCTGAGCTTTAATGAATTTGCTTGATCAACAGTTCATGTTTTGGTATTGCTGAAACATTGTATTTCAGGCATTTGATATATTTGTTTCCTAGTTCTGAAGAACACAGTATAAACCACTTAATTAACCTCAGTCCCTGACTACCTAGTTATGGTGGCAGAGATTTAATTTCCCTCAACCTAAAAAAAAATTCCACCAAGTCAAAAAACGCCAGTGATTCTGTCCCCTCGTCTCCCCACAGGTCTCATGTTCACGTTGGCCTCAGACTGTAGAAAATTATATGAAGTATTTTAACCTTGTCCATAAGCAGGATGTGGTACAGGCATAGCATTATGGACTCCAGTTTGTCCTTTAATCCAACCAGTATTTGGGGTGCTCAATACCTGTAGATAGAGCATCCTGGAAATATTCAGGCCCTGCAGAAAGAGATGTCAGAGTGACTGTAGAAGTACCGTCAGTCAGGGCTGAACTAGTTGGATGACTGAAGGCACTCTGCTGGTAGAGGAGTTTGTCACTGAATGAAAAGTAAGATGCCTTGATGCCTTGTAGCAATAAAAGATACAGTGACCCACTTTGAAGAGTTAAGGGGCATGATGGTGATATTTAGCTGATTCTGTTGCATGTCCCTATGCTCCGAAGTTTCAGGATAAAATATTCTTTGCCTCCTGTATTAAACTGTTGCCTAGTGTTGCTATACTGTGAAACAGTCGCTGAATTTAGGTTTGATGGTTGCCACAGGAATAGGTAAACCAACTATTCTTATCAGTTCCATCCTGCTGACATCAATACTAACAAGCCATTATATATTTTGATGATAATTTGTAATATACCTTATCCTTTGGATGGATGGCCTATCTAAATATATTAATCCTGTCCCTTTAAAATTCTATTTCTCTTGAGGGATACATTCTACTATATATATACTGAAGTTCAATTTAAAAAATAATCTTCAGAACTAAATGGGACCTGACAACATGAGATTTTCAAACAAAATATGCAAGTAATGCTCATAACCAAGTACTAGGATACCAGTGTTTGATCTGCTCCTCAATAATGCACTTTTGAGGAAGTGCTATTGATACATGCAAAGTTTTAATGAGGAATGTTTGAAAAGATTATACAAACATACTGGATTAATCATCTGCATAAGGAAAATAAGAACATGTTAACACACTGAAAATAGAAGTTGATGTATGAACAAAGTGGTGAAGATTTTGGGCTAATTTTTTTCCACACACGTTTTATTGTATCTTTACCTGCATTGATGCATTCTAGCTGCACTATACTCAGTGCTTCTTGCTTATTTTTGATAAGCCTAAAACTACGAGGTCATGCTAACATATCTCCTTTGGTCGTGCCCTGAATCAGAACTGTTTGGCAGATGTTCTTGCATCAATTTCTGCAGCATTGAAGGTAACTGAGCCTGATATTTCTTTTGCCATCCTGGGCATAATACCAGAAACATTAGGATTGGAACTATTTCAACAGAAATTACTTTTGATTATATTAGCTACTTGCCAACATTCCTCTTGCCAGGAAATGGAAAAAGTAATGTCCACACCCCAACAAATGGACTAATAAACTCAACTCATGTCAATTTGGAAATAGATTATTCAGGAATAAAAAAACAAGTACAGCTGATCATGGCTTCTTTTTTAATTTAAGTTCTTGTAATTTTCATTTTTTAATCTCATTAGAGAAGTGTTTATAATCAGGATATTTTCTAGACAAGCTACTTGTGTATTATTCAAGTGCCGTTCATAAAAGGCACAGTGTTTAAAGCCTCTCTGGTTGGTTCAGTTACCATCTCAGCATCTACTGGTACCTCCAGTAATAGTCAGAAATGAGGCAGAGAGCAGCTTTGCAAGCATTGGGATCCAAGTGGAATTCCAGTAGGGTAAGATATTGCTAACCCCATTACTGAATATAGGAAAGACATTTCTGTAAAAACACACAGGAGCAAAGTGCTAGTAACAAATCAAGCTAGGAAAGGTAAAGGGACAGCAGTGGCTGCAAAATAACAAAAGCCAGTTGGGGCTGTATTACTCTTTCATCTTATGACTGATCATTGCTTGTCCTAAGTCATAGCTATTCTACAGGGGATTCCAGCCCAGCAGCATTGTAGAGTGGGAAGTTGCAGTTCTTAATGAATATCCTTCCTTTCCCCATGCTGTAATCCTGGGAGGTATGAGATTTAATTGTAAAGATCTTTGAGAAGTCCTTTTTAAAGACCTTTGTATTGGATAGTCTTATCTTAGCTGTAAAATAATTTTCTTCTTGCCAATTACTTTGACAATATAATTTTCATTCTTTCTCTGGGTGTTTAGAAATAGGACACACTTCATAAAGAGCTTCAAGGAATTGGATTGAAGAGCATGTCCAACTTCACCTGCTCTTGCCTATTGATGCACTTCTCTTGCTATATGGCTTAGTCAAATGGTGGTTTTATTCACTTCACTCTCATAGGGTATTTCTCAGTTTTATCCTAATCCTGTGCCCTAACTTGTTTCAAATATAACCTGCCACCAAGCCACACTGAATAAGCTTCATTACTCTCTCTGATGTTATGGTTTTACCTTTATTTTCATCGGCTTTTTAGCCTGAAGCTGCAGTGACAAAGATCAGTGGATGTCAGATGCTGCAAGTAAACACTATCATCTCTGAAAGACAGTTTCAAGAGTGAATTAGGAAAGGGCAGATCTAGTAAGGAGGTGGTGTACCTGAACTCTTAGTAAAGCACAGTGCTCTGAAAACCGCTGTTCTGGCAATATGATTTTATTAATCCTACCCTTCCCCCCTTTTTTTTCCTGGAAAGCCACTTTCTACCTCAGCAAAAAGTATGTTACTTGTGTGGTTCAGTAATTGATTGACTTTTTTTGTTTGTTTGTTTTTTCTTGGTGAAAAAAATCTTGTACAGCACCTAGCACACCGTGGGTGCTTATAATTAAGCATTAAGTTATTCCAAAGGGGGTTGACATGCAATCTATTCTGACTTGCGCATAATTAACAGAATTGTTAACTAAGTTTTAATTGCTGGTCCAAGTTTCCTCTCCATTAAACTGTCAATTTAATTGAAAGCAATGAAATTACAAATGTCAGGGTCAGGGAATAATTTGAAGACTATGGAGCATATGTCTGTAAAGAGAATCTGATCTGCAGTCTGCCTTATTTTAAACTGTGATTTCCAAGAACTTTTACCATAATGCAGAACCTGCTTTTTAAAACAATCTTATAACACCTTATTCATGAAATATAAACACTTGCCAAAATTCCACAATCAACATGAACAATCAGAACTTCAAACCTCATTTTACAAACCAGGATGTTGGTCACGACCAGATAATCTGATACAAGAGTTCAGAGTTATCAAGAGTGATAGAAAGCAACATTTAAGACATGGGGAGATATAGGGAAAGGGGCCATAGATTTGATAAGGGTTTTATACAGCTATCTGGTCATCCAGGGAATTTATACACTTGCTCTAGGAGTTGGGCTGGGGTGTGCATTCTTTAATTAGCCCAGAATGTCATTTGCATCAGTGTCTCTGCACTGAAAAATGGCTGTGAGGGCACTTCAATTAAGCTCGCTCAATGAGCTTTAGTTAAAATGCCTCTGCCGCCTTTTTTCAGTGCGGGGACACTGATACGCATGACACTGGAGTTTGCTGGAGCATGGAAATTACTGCACTCCAGGAGACTCAGTTAATCAAGTCTGCTCTAAAACGCTGTAATTACAGTGCATCAGAGCAGCCTCACTGCAGGTATATAGGCACCCACAGATTTCTGACTGCAGGGGTGTATTAGGCGTTGTTCGTGGTTTATCCTAGATTATCTAAACCTACTTCTGACTTCTTTTTAGGCATGGTTGCCAATCCAAGATTTATTTATTTATTTATTTATTGCTGAAACATGCAAGCTTACTGACAGACAAAGTATTTTTACGGATTTGTGTTTTTACTGTCAGTAAAAAAAAGAAATGTCATGGGTTGGCTGCCCTGTGTGACTGCAACAATGGCCTTACACCCTGCTACCCCCACCACAGTGGTACCCTACTGACCCTACACCATGCTGGCCATCCCAGCCTTATCCCTGCTGACCCAGTTCCCCGCATCCCAGCATGGACCTCCAAAGAAGTCTACTTGCAACCCAGAAGTATTACAGGATGGGAAGCAGTAGCAGCACAGCGAGAGGGGGAGGGGGTCTACAAAGCACTGAGAAGTTTGCTGCTGTGTGCTGCACTCCTGCTTCAGCCCCAGGTGACACTGTTCTGCTCTGTGTATGCTTCAATCAAGATCCAGCTATCTAGTTTCTGTCTGAGAGGGAGCTTCACAAAGCAGCCAGAGCTTGATTGTTTTTATGGAGGGCTTAAATTTATTTATAGACTTTATGGACAGGTGTTTTTAGCCTGAATTTTTACAGTTAGCAACACCATTGCTTTGTGACACATACAACTTCTCCTTTTCTTTCAGGTGCACTGTTCCAAACTCCTGCAAGTTTTATTATGAATCTCCTGATATTTGATTTTCTTAAAACACCAGCTCTTGGAGTTCTCATTATGCAAGAATCATGGATTTCTTAATTTTAAAACAAGTATTTTGATTTTGTGGTTGCAAGGAGAGACTTGCCAATGTGAATTCTAAAGGCTCAAAAACTGGAAAGTAAATTTAAAAATATTTAGTACAATTCAGTGCCTACTTAAGGACTTATTGGAATGTGATTTTTCAATTCTGTACACTATAGGACTACAATTCAAATCTACATACTTCATAAGTTAGAATCCTAAATTTTGCAGTTTTGGTATTCAGGCTCATTTAAAAATGGGTATATTTAGAAAAGTGTAAAAAAAATTGTTAGATTTAAAAATCACATACATTTTAGTTTATCTAGTTCATAATTTTCTTAGACAGTTTTTTTGTGTTCAGAAAGAACAAGAAGCAAAGATAAAAGAACGCACCAAAAAGGCTTTAATTGTATTTTTCTTTCATTTTCTCTGCCTTGCATTTACAGCATTTTATGCAGACTGCTAGGGATGGAATTCCTTGTCCTTTATATAAAATGCAGTAGATGATAACATTTACTTTTAACTGTATTTGTTGCACTGTATCACTGTCTAGATTTTCTAGATGTTAGACGTTGCATTGGCAGAATACAGACTTTTAAAAAGTTTTCCTTCTGTTTATTTCCTCTTGTAATGCAGCAAGATCTTGGTTTTCCTATGAAAATAAGAGTGGCTTGGAGTTGCCAACACTTGTGAAATTTTTGTGAGTATTGTCATTTCATGCTGAATTTTGTGGCTGCTCATGAACTTGCACCAAGCAATAGGCAACTCAGGAACTTTGCATGAGCTGCCTGCAGTTCTCTCATTTTGGACTTAAGGCGACTGCACTGCTTATAGAACAGAGACAACAGAAGTTGCTGTCTGCAATTTCTTGGAGCCCTATGAATGGTGCTCTAAGTCTGTTTACTGGAGGCAGATTTGGACTTATTTCTCCAGAGTAACTTAATCTTTGTTAATGCTGTGTAGTGCTTTGAGCTTGTTTTCAAGTGCCATGTGCTTTCATACTGCTTTTAAAATATAACAGAGAAATAAATGTCCCCCTCTCCCACCTCTTGATTCAATAAATACTGATTGTGTGTGTTTGATAAAATGTGACCAATCATGTTTTCATTTAGTCTTGTGTTTCTTAGGGTATGGGTAAGCATAATGATTTAATGCTGGCAAATGCTTGATTCTACACTGAGGGTAGGGTGGGGGTGTGTGCATCTAGATTGGGGGGGGGGGGGTGTAGCAAGATAAACGGGTGAACAGCCCATCACTGCATTCAGCTGTGCTGGCCATGCCTACCTTTCTGCTTGCTCATGGCATAAGGCTGTCATTTTCCCTGTGATGACTGTTGTACAATTATTTTGTTTAATTCATACTTAGAATTTGTGCTGTGGCTCTACTATAAAACAGTAGTTCAGGAAGTTTCATTTTCTAATATGCCTCCAAACAAAAATGAGCTAAACATGGGAAAATTTAGCATGAAGACTAGGAGTGAGAAAACAAACGGTTGGATTAAATCAGTGGTAAAAGACAACAGCAGCAAAATGGCTGCAGATACTGTAAATGTCAGATAAATGTGCACCTTACAGACTATTTCAGTACGTAAGTACAGATGAACACAAGAAAAATGCACAGGCTCTTTCATCCAGCATACAATGTGCATTGACAGTGTGCTGGAGTATTTTCATCTGTACATCTGTGAATACTTTTTTAAAAGCAGAGAAATGCACTTGTAGGATTGCAGTCTGCCAACTCCTGTGTCTTCTTCAAAATGGACCAAGTTAGGCTCATTTAGGTCAGTTGGATGCATTTTTCTGACTTGACCTGGCGATAAGCCTAGTATTCCCTTAGGAAGGGAATATATATATATAGAGAGAGAGAGAGAGAAGTGATGTAATTGAGGTAGATAGTCAGAAGGGATTCCAGCAGGGCAGCTTCTGCCTGTTATTTCTAGCAGATGGAATTCAGAGAGGGGGAATTCAGAGAGGGTAAAGATACAACCCTGAGCCTTAAGGGAGAAAGATGGAGTATATTCAGTGACCTAGACAAATCATATGATTGGGCCAAAAGAAATCTCATGAGGTTCAATAAGGACAAGTGAAAAGTCCTTCATTTAAGATGGTAGAATCCCAAATACTATTACGTCCCAGGAACTGACTGGCTAAGCAGCAGCTCTGTAGAAAAGGACCCAGGGGTTACAGTGGACAATAAGATGGATATGAATCAGCAGAGTGCCCTTGTTGCCAAGAAGGCAAACAGCATACTGGATTGCATTAGTAGGAGCATTGCCAGCAGATTGAGGGAAGTAATTATCTCCCTCTATTCTACACTGGTGAGGCCACATCTGGAATACTGTGTCGTTTTGCCCTCCCCCCCACAAGAGAAAGGATGTGGACAAGTTGGAAAGAGTCCAGCAGAAAGCAATGAAAATGGTTTTGGGGGCTGGGGCACACGACTTCTGAGGAGAGGCTGAGGGAACTGGGCTCATTTAGTTTGGAGAAGAGAAGATGGAGGGGATTTGATAGCAGTATTTAACTGCCTGAAAGGCGGGGTTGAAAAAGGATAGAGCTAGACTGTTCTCAGTGGTGGCAGGTGACAGGACAAGGAGCAATGGTCTCAAGTTGCAGCAAGGGAAGTTTAGGTTAGATATTAGGAATAACTTTCTCACTAAGAGTGTGGTGAAGCACTGGAACAGGTTACCTAGAGAGGTTGTGGGATCTCTATCCTTGGAGATTTTTAAGGCCCACCTTGCCAAAGCCCTGGCTAGGGTGACCTAGTTGGGGATGGGTCCTGCTTTGAGCAGGGGGTTGGACTGATGAGCTCCTGAGGTCCCTTCCAACCCCTATTTTTATCATTCTATGTTGCATAACAGCAGGAGGACGAGGTGGCTTCCATTCTTACAAAGCTGCCTTTTGTCATGCCTCAGGCTGAATTCTCATGCTGACACGTGTGCCTGAATGCGAGTTCTGGCAAGAAAGTGGGGAATGCAGAACCTCTTCTGTGAAGAGACTGAAAACCAGAAACCATAACCCAAAACAAAAGCATCTATTTTTGCTTCATTGATATGCTTGTTACCGTTAGTGTTTTGCAACTATCCCATTACTTCCTTTTCATGGGCATAAACAAAGTGCCTAAAGGTCTGTGTTTTGATTCTATTTCTCATGTTCTGAAATTTGCATTTTATTAGAAAAATCAAGGGTTCAGCTCTGAAAATTCCTTTGTACATGATTAACTTTGGGATCCTATGAACCCAGCTGACTTCCTGACCTTTGGGCAGGGGGCTGTACTCGATGATCTTCCGAGGTCCCTTCCAGCCCTAATGTCTATGAAATCTATGAAACTTTAGATGTCAGTGATCATGCTTGTTTATGCACATTTCATTCTTATTTGTATTACTGTAGTACATAGGAAACCCAATTATTAACTCGGATACAACAGACACAATGAAAGGTTACCTCTGCCACAACTTAGGGGTGTTAGTGGAATTGGATGTTGAGGGAACCTTCCTTCCTTGCTGAGCAGTAATGTTCCATAGTAAGGACAGATTTTTATGTTTAGAAAAGTTCTTGTTTGACTTTGTAGTTCAGGAAGCAGATAGATATCTGGGTGAAGAAAAAAGGTAACTTAGAATTGGATTTAACAAAAAGCATTTTAAAAATGTGATATAAATATTTTACTGGAATTCATAAAAATCTAAGGAATGAGAAATTCCAGCATTCTGTTTCTGGAACCCCAAGAAGCAGCACAGACTCCAGTATCATTTTTCTTTGTCTTGCTTCTAAATGATCACATTTCACTCTTGGGTAGCCCTCTCTAGTTTTATCAAGAAGCCCATGATTTGTCACTGGGATTTTGCTCCACTAAGTCAGTTCTTTGTTGCCTGGTCTTCTCTAGTTGTCATTTACTTTTGATTCCTTGTTATGTGGCAGCATTGCAGATTTGTCATTTCTTGGCTTGTGATCAACATTATTAGGAGAGTTTTAAACAGGTACCATGTTAGATTTTACTGGAGAGCTACTGACTTTTCAAAGATGACAATGGACTTTTGTCCAGAAAAACAAAGCTGTTTACAGGGAGCAATGTTAAGCATATACCAATGCATGACTCCTTTTCTGAGGAACAAGCCTAATCTAACATGTTCAGAGGAACTGCCATGATGGATCGGATCAGTACTCCATGTAGACCCATTACTGACATGGCCAATATCAGAAAGGATTGCTTGAAAAACCACCTAAACAAAAACTTGCAGTAATCAGTTTCTGGATAACATCCTGTCAAGAAAACCCTCTTCCTTGTCTCTCCATAGTTAAGGTTTGGGTTATGCCCTGAAGACAGAACGGTTTATATAATTTCCAAAGCTTTTGCTTGTCTTTTCATTATGACTCTATATAGATATCTAATCCTTTTTGGACACTTTGTATCCTGCTAAACTCTTTCCCTGACAGCCTCTGGCAATGAGTTCCTTGGCAAATTGTGCATTGTGTGAAAGCGGGTGGTTTTTTTTTTATCAACTTTGAATTTTCCACCTTTCTGTTTCAGCAAATGTCCCTTTTGTTCCTGTATTTTGAAAAAAGGGATGGCTTACTCTAAGCTGTTGCTGATTTGTTTTTCTCCATTCATTTTATCATATATCCTCTTTTTTGTCTCCTCTTTAACATGTGTCTAACCCTTTCTCTCTCTCCGTGGGAATTGGAAAAAATTCTCAAATCTTTCTTGTTTCTTGTCTCTGAATCTGCTGTGCTTTTTGTGAAACAGGGTGACCAAAGCTTGATCCAGTGTTCAGTGATAAGGAAGTGCTATTGACTTATATCAGGGATGTCCAATTTCTGGACAGCTGGGAGCCACACATTGCAGGCCACAGCCCAGGGGGCTGCATGCCATAAGGGCTGGCCACCCCTGCCATATGTGAGCACCCCACCCAGCAGGTACATCTATGGGGGAAGGGGTGGGGGGAAGGGGATAGGGTATGGTGGGGCAGATCAAGGCCCCCACAGTGAGGCAGTGGGGTGGAGGCAGGGGCTGGGGTGAATGGGGCCCTGGTTGGCTGGGTGGTGGGGCAATAGGAGCTGGGCGGCTCATTCAGCACTCTTGCCCCCTTTGATCCATGTGGGGATCGTCACCCTTTGGGCTTGGAGGATCATCTCCTTAAGGAACGGTAATCGACTGGAACTTGCCTGCCTTGCTGGGCAGCCAGTGATCCACACATTGGACTGTGATCCTGGCTACATGCGCATCCCTACCCACCCCTGCTGCAGCTACTTGGAGCCCGTGCCCAGGCTGTCTTGTGGTCCTACCCACTGCCTTGCGTTCGGGGGGGGGCTGAATCCTGTTAGCTGTGGCCTTCCACCACTTATGACCTTCTCCCTCCCCCCGGGCTGCACATATCATGCAGGCAGCCAACTTGCAGCACAGGAAGCCTGTCTCCTGAGTGTACAGCTGGGCAGCCTGGCCTCCTCCCACTGTACTATCCCACCCCCAGTAGCAGGGGCAGAAACCAGAAGCTGAGGAGGGAGGGGGATCCCAGAAACCCCAGCTGCCACTGCTACAAGAGGAAGGGGTAGAGTAGCAGTCAGGAAGTAATTCATGGGCTGGATATTAATCCCTCACAGGCTGCCAGGTGGACAGCCCTGGCTTAAGCGAAAAATTACAGTATATTCCATAATATTTTGTTTGCTAGGGTTTTTATTTATTCTGTTACTTAAACCACTGCTGTAATGTCAACAGTAGCATCTGTAAAGGTTTATATACAGATACATTATATACATTAACCAGGATTTAGGTCTATCTATATGCCCAATTGTACATGTGGTCAGAATGCTAAAATCACCCCAAATGGTGCACTTAATCTAAATTAGTTCACCTGAGGAGGTGCACTAATTTAGATCAAGATTGGGTTAACCCACTCTCACAGATGCCTGCACACATTTGCACAGCAGCCCCGGGCTGAAAAGCCCAGCTGCTCACCCCAGTCCCAGGGCTGTGCTATTCCCATCCCCCTGCTACCTCCCCACCCCCTCATCCCGCCTGCCCCTCCCTCCACCCCAAGTTACTTATACTGGTTTCCCTGTGCAGCTCTGAGCAATGGCTGCACATGCTGCTCCCAGTCTATGTTCATGCAGCTTAAAGTAAGTGCGTGAATGCAGACCTGGTGTGGTGAACAACTGTATGCAACCTAGGTTGTTTCACACAAGTGCCTGTGTCTTTCTTGGTTTGATACTTTTAATTTAGAATCCAGCAAGGTGTAGGTGTAAATCTTTCTTTTCTTTCCCTTCAGTTTTTATTAGTTTTCATAACTCAGCATTACATTTAGATGAACACGAGATCAGATTTTTTTTCTAAGTTTCGCTTGGAATCGTTTAGACTTTGATAAATAACTGAATCATTCACTTTTTCTAGATAATGAATATATGAAGTAAATGCTAGGCCTATAGAACCTTTATGGTGCCATGATTTAAAATGACTTAACAGTGCACAAATCCCAATAGTGGGTTTTCTTTTAACATGATAGGACTTTATATGGCTTTGCACTTCCTTTTTCTCTTGTATTAGAATATTTTTAAATAAACCAAGATTTAACACAAAAAAAAATCATTTAAGGTGTCTGGGTCTATGTTTTTCCACAAACAAATTGTAAACAGTATGACTACAGAAATACATGGGCAGGAATATGAGTGTTTAAACAAATTTGTGCTTTTTCTAACAATATATATTTACAGATCCAAATTGGATTCTGGGTGATGCTTGCACTCTGTGGCAGATACCTTAAATGTTGTAAAATATTACTAGGTTTTTAGCATTTCAGATGGTTTCTCATGCAAGAAGCTCTCAGCACAAAGGCAAGCAATACAAGCCTTTTAGATAGACAACTTTTGATTTATGTAGAAAGAAATTGGCTTTTCACTGTTGCTATTATAAGAAAACACCTATTCAGTGTGTAGACTTCTTGTAAATAAGGCAGACATTGCCATATTCAGCATGTAAATAGAAATCCTTACTGAAATTGTACATGCTTGTCTGCTGGGGTTAATAGGCTCGGTACTGTACCTCATTCCTGTAAATGCACTTCACTTAGAAAACAAGTCATTATTGTTCCAAGTGTAGTATACCACTTTACTGCCCAGTTACGTCAGCAATCTACCTTGCTAGTCTAATATTTTGAGAGGTAAAAAGCATATGTGATAGGAAAAGTTTTTGTTCTGTGCAAGGGATTTTCAAAACGCTCAGCTTTCCTAATACTGTTCTTATTAAAGGTAGTGTTAAAACTTCGGTTGAGTGTAATGGGAACAGAATTAGGTCAATGCTGAGAGCTTTGTAAATTATGTTCTGTGTATCCAGTATAACCCAGGGAAATCTTTGTAGCAGAAAAGAAGGCATCAAAGATTTGCCCTCCTAATTGCACTTGAGATTCAAATTTCTCTTGTAAATTAAATAACATCTGGGTTACTCTGCTTATAGAGATGAAACATTGTCAACTTTGTGTTATTCTTGTGCTTTTTTTGGCAAAGAATCGAGAAAAAGGGTAAGTGAAAGTGCAAGACTTCTAAACTTACAAAGTCAGTATACCCTCACTTACCTATTCTGTTGAATAATAACATCAGCCTGACCTATACTTAGAAAATGTGAGATGGTATGGAAAGTGCTAAACATCTATACTTCCTGTAGATTTCGCTCATTAGTTGCTGTGAAACCACTAAAGAGGTGTGGGTGGAGCAAGAAAGTAGCTTGTTCAGAGGCATGGTCTTTTGTAGGCAACAATGTACTTCATTGCTTCCCATTTGAAGAAAAACTAAATTTATGGATAATCTTTTCAGAAGCACCCAAACCCCTTTGACTTTCAATTAGATCATCTGAGTGTCTTTGAAAATGTAATTCATATGTGTAGCTTTAAATATTCGTCTCTGTACCACTTCATGTGCACTTTATTTGGTATGTTGACATAATAGTTCTCTGTCAGAAATACAGAACATTTTGATTACAGGAGAGAGAATATTTTTCCCCTTGAGGAAAGGCGCATGGTACTACAAATATTAGGACAAAGGCCCTTGTAGTCTTTCACATCCCTTTAAGGGATTTCATTTCAATAATTTCAACTGATTTTTGTAGTCTTATCTCAGATGAGAACAGCTTTTTGGGTTGAGGACTGTCACAGCATCACTGCTTGCACTATACAGGGGGACCTGGGGGCTCTAGCACTACTATAATACACAAGTTATAGGAGATGAATCAGTTTTTTTCTTAACATACTAGTACTTTGCCCTTCCGTTTCAAGGTTTCCAGAACTTCAGTGAGGTTCTTTTAAATTTGACTAAGTTTTTTCTCCTGAAAAGTATCTATGAGAACACTTCTGTGTTGTTGAATTTTGAAGAAATACTATATTGCAAACGCAAAGCCTTAATCTAGTTGGCAGCATGTCTTATTTTTTTTAGAGGAAATAAAAAAACAACGTGTAAGATCGGGAATGATTGCTCTGTCATTTCTCCATAAAAAAGAAACCCTATTGTGACAGATATTGATCTATAAATGGCTGACTGTGTGATCACTGTGAAATCTCAGTCGACAATGTCTTTTCACAAGGTGGGGTAACTTTGACTAGAAATATTGGTGAGTTTTACACACAACAAAGAAGTAAACGTACTTTTAGGATAGCAAAGTACATGCTTCCTACATCTATTCTTCAGTACTTGACTTAGCAACCATATTGACTGGAATCAACAGATTCATTTATTTGGTTTCACAAAAAATTGGATCTGCTTAGCTGTGAAATCAGTAAAAGTGAAAAATGAAATGTTTCATTTAAATGTCTGTCAAAGGCAGTTCTTGAGGCAATATCCTGCCAGAATGCCATATGAAAATGATTCTTTTATGGACAGTTGGATTAATATGAGGTACTGTAGAACAGGGTTGTCCAATGGGTGGCTTGCAGGCTGCCTGCAGCCTGTAAGGGGTTAATTTGTAGCGACCCCAGACTCCCATCCAGCTGCTGCTCCCCCCACATTGCTCCAGCTGCAGTACCTTTTGGGGTTTCTAGGCTTCCTCCAGCTTCCACTTCCTGCCTGAGGGTGCACGTATATGTGCAGTAAAGTGTGGGGGGGCACCCATGCAGCATGCTGCCCAGGGGACCATTGGATCATGCTGGCACAGCCTGTGTGATGGGTGACCCCTGCTGGTGTGGCCAACAGGACCTGTAGTCCACAGCTGCTTAGAAGTTGGACAGCCCTGCCATAGAAAATATGTGGTGACCAAGGGGAGGTATTGCAATCTGAGCAAAACTTAGGTTTTCAGAGACTTAAATCATGAAAGCAAGTTAATGTTTTTTTTGCTTTTGCTTAGTAAGAAGTACACCAGCAAATTAATGTCATTGAAGCAGAGGATTTAACTGCTGTTCTGCAAATTGAAACCTACTTTCTCCTTAGGTTTATGACTTGAAGTAACATTCTTGAGTGAAGTGTTGTAATTAAAAGTAAAACAGAGGCCTGAGGATGATAGATGTGACCTGCAGTGCTAGCATACTGAAAAGTCTATGTAATTTTTCTTAGGCAGAAGATAGACTGTAGATTTATCATTAGGACAGCAAACATATTCAAGTGTGTGAGTGTGGGGGGGGGAGAGAACCAATTACATATAGACCTCAGTGACAGAAGCTGTCACTAAGAAGCAAATGAATATTCTTACATGAATTTTAATTTAAAATAGTGGTTTTCTTGTCCTTTGAGTAACTTTGCATTCATTTTATAAGCAAAGCAGTGAGTTCAATGATAGATATGCCCCATAAAACTCTGTATACAGAGGTATTCTTTGTACAGAGATAAAATGGTCTAAGACAGTGATTAGTGCTGGTGCCTATCATAACCCTAAAAATACAAGCATTAAGTAATTTAACATCCTACATTTATAATTTACTATGACTTACCTAGTGATCTCTATGTAAATTGTATTGTACTTCTGGAGCTTGAACTGGTGGACAAGATTAATGGTCATATAATGGGAAAAGAAGGCTGAAAACATTTACTTTTCTCCCTACAAAAATTAAGAGGCATTAACTTGGGTATAAAAGGCATAAATATTTGAAGACATAGGCTTGCTAGGAGCGATAACATGTATAATAATGACACTTTTGAAGTTTATTACTGTTTTCAGCATTGCAAATGACTGCAAACTGTAGTGTTCTCTCTCATTGCATCTTTTCCCTCAGCCAAATTAACAAAAGAATGTTAAATCTTGGCTTTCCATAATACATAGTGCATATGTTAATTATTAATTGTTTTATTACATTCCTAAATTGCTCAAAGTGGGGCAAGATGTGTGTTCTGTGTGAGTGGTTGGCACTAGGTGTACTTTGAAACTCAAACTTATGTTCTAAAAATTTGGAGACCCTTCATAAGCTGAATAAGTTTGCATTTGACACTTGTTAGCATGTTTGTTTCAAATGTTTTCATTTTAATTGACAGAAATATGTTTGCTGCTTCCAGGAGGGAGACAGGATGAGGCAGAGCCCAGTGGGAGATTTTGCAAGCTAAATTATTGACTTGGTTTGACACATGGCATCACCACGTGGGTGCTCTGCCTGACGCACACCCCTATTCTGTTGCCAGTAGCAGTGTTGCAGTAACTTGGTTTCAGGGTATGCTGTGGGCCCAACTGAGTGCCCCTCTGAGGATCAGAAAGAAATTTTGCTACAGGACATGCCACACTCTGGAGCCTTTATTACCTCAGGAACAAGGGACCATTTTTCATTATAACTTTAGCTGATGTAGAGATGTGGGAATATGGTGGATCTCATGTGAACTAAGTTTTGGGATTAACAGGAGCACAAGACCCAGAATGGGGCTTCTGGCTATTCCCTACCTGGGTTAGGGGGGGTCGGAGGACTGTAGTTGTCTCTCATAGGTTAAGGCAAATTTCAGCTTTCTTCAACAATCTGATGAGTTGGTTGATGAGAGTAGACTTTGCTGGTGGTGAATTACAGTTAATACTTTCCCCACTCTGCCTGACCAAGGTGTGGGGTTATTAAATCAGTCCTCTTGGTGACCCATTTTTACATGAGTGACCTGTTCAAACAGGGCATATACCAACCCTAAACCCCTAAACAAGTAGACTGTCCATCATTTACTTTATGCCCCTTTTATGCACTAGTAATTCCTTGCTGTGTGTATGTGCTTGCACACACACTCTCTCTCATTTAATTAGAAGGCATTACAGGGTTCAAAATTCCTTTGGATTATTGGTGTAGAGATGTAGTTTAGGGGGGCAGGGGGCTCTAATCCCAGCTTTGGAGGTCTCTCCTCCTCCTCCCCCACTCCCAGTCCCCATCTCTCTCCTTTCTCTCTTTCTCTTGCACACATCCCTGCTGCCACTTCCATCCCTTCCCCCAGCCCATCACACCCGCAAGTGTTTCCTGGGACCAGAAGCCTCCCCAGGCTGATGTTGCATGTCCCAGTGCTGGTGTGGGCACAGGTCAGGGCTGTAGTGTGGCAGTTGCCCCTGCAGCTGCAGCTCCTACCAGCAGGTCCTGTCCCATCCCATTTGGCAGCTGAACATGCTAGGTGTGATTTGTGGAGGGGATGGGGGGGTTTGGGAGGGAAGTGGTAAAGGGGGTTCTGGGAGGGGTTGGGGGGTTTATAGATGGGTGTAGGGTTTGTGGGAGTGAGGTTTGTCAGGCGGCATGGAACTTGTGGGGGGGGCATGTGGGTGGGAAGTTTGTGGGGATAGTTTGGGATGGTGTGTGTGTGGACTGCTTGGGAGGGGTGGATCCCTCACCTGCCCCCACGAGATAAATGAGAGAACTAAGAGTCAGTTGACTTGAGGGGGGGTATCACGGCGCACCTTGCTGCCCCGCTCCTAGAGAGGGGAAAACTGCCAGAGGAAAAGCTCTGGCAGTGCATAGGGAGCCCTAGCGGTGATTAGGGAGTACAGCTGTGGGTTGCCAGGGCAACTAATAAGAGTCAGCTGCCTGTAGGGGGCAGGGCCTGGCTCCTATAAAGCCAAGAGTCCAGGCCAGGCTGGCAGTTCCCTGCCAGCAGCTGGAGGGGCAGGAACTCCCTCGGTCGAGTTATGGGTAGAAGCCTGATCGCAAGTATAGCTCATGATAGCTCTGGAGGCTTGAGCCATGATGCTAAGTTATAGCCAGGCGCCTTATAGTTATGTTATAGCCTAGAGGCTTGTGTTTTGCGTTTGTGTTGTTGCTTTACACCGGTGGTTTGGGTGAGGCTATAGGGGTTGGAGGAGGCCTCATAGGGACCCCAGTTGGGTGGGGGCCCTAGCGCCAGTGAGGGCGCGTATTCATAGGGGGGCTCACAGGAGTGTGAGGACCCTGATGCCAGTAAGGGCGTAACTTGCGGGGTGTGTAGACCCCAGCCCGGAGAGGGGCATTTAAAGAGCCCAGTGTGGGCACCACAAGTCCCAGAGAGAGGGGCGATTTTATTAGGGAGCCCAGTGTGGGCACAGCGAGCCCCAAAGAGGGGACGGCACTATTAAGAAGCCCAAGGCAGGCACAACGAGCCCGAGAGGGGCAATATGTGAGGAGCCCAGGAGGGGCATGACAAGCCCGGTAACCGGCTAGCACTGCAGAAAACCCAAGAGAAGGGCAGGGTGCTGCGGTGGACCCCAGGAAAAGGGGTTAGCAGCACGGTGCTCCCAAGAGAAGGACAGGGTGCTGCGGTGGTCCCCCAGGGAAAGGGGATAGCAGCACAGCATCCTGGAAAAGGGGAAGCAGCGCGGTAGGCCTGAAAGACCAAAGGCTCGATACAGGGTCCCAAAGCGAGCAAGCATCCCTGAGTGAGACGACACTTTTAGGGGAGGCCCCAGAGAAGAGGAGCAGTGCTAGAAAAGGCCCCAGAGAAGGGGGCAGCATTTTGGGAAGCCCAAGGTGGGCACAGCAAGCCCCGAAGAGGGGGAGCGCCTTATGAGATAAGGCCCCAGAGAAGGGGGCAGTGTATGTATAGCGAGACACACAAACGTCTATCACATCTGCGAGGCTTGGGGCGTGGTATTAGGGGTTGGTAGGAGCCACGCGTAGCCCATAAGGCTAGGGTGCCTGGGGAGCACCCATCATACCAGGAGACCTCCAGGGGGTCCGGGAACACACGGGGACAGAGGTCCCAGCTATCCGTACCCAGGGAGTCGTAAGGCAGCCTCCCAACATATATTAAACAGCAAAGACATGGCGGGCAAGAATCGAGGGTGCCCTTGGGCCGAATTGGCATGGAGAGAGGGCCTTAAGGAGATCACAGCCCTCCTATAGGACCCCGCCGTGACAGGGGGGCATGGAAACATGAGGGGAAGAACTGGGACAGGGCAAGTAAAGAGGCTGGAACAAACATGAGAAGCCTGCACACTCACAGGACTAGAACAGAAGAAATTAGAAGAGTTTAGCTTGAAGGGGAATGAGCTGAAGACTTTTTAATTGTAAGAACAGTAAGATACTGGAAGAAACTGCTAGGGAGGTTGTGAAATCTTCTTGAAAACCTTCTGAGGAAGGAGAGGCTGGATAAACATTTGTCTGGGATGGTTTAAGAACAACAAATCCTACATCTGTGCAAAGCATGAGATCAGATGACCTTTGGGGAGCCTTCCAAACCTAAGACTTTAAGCGGTGTTCATTCCACCACACTCCAGTCTAGAGCCTTGAATGGAGCCCAAGATTCCTGAGTTTCACCATTCTCCAGCCATCAACACATGTATGTGAAACCCATTGGCAAAGTGTCACATCTCTAGTGCTGATCTATGGGGAAGAACAAATGACTGTTGCCGCCAGGTATTTCTTTAACTCAGTGGCAAAGCTACCTTAAAAGAAGCTACTTTTAACATTAAAAAGCTACTTCGATATTATTAAAGCTGCAAAATCATGGATCCAGAAGCTAGGGAGTGTCAGAATTGAGGTATCTGTGCAATCTTGCATATCTGTATTATGGCGTAGTTTATGGTCACTGTCCTTCCAGATTACCTTACCCTCCCCTCCCCCCATTCAGTACATAAAATTAAATGTTCTGGGCTGCTGTTTGCTGGGCCCCTACTACCTTTGTTGTAGAAGGTGTGTGGTAAGACAAGTGGTTGTTGGATAATAAATAATGATGTCAGGATTAATACAGTTGAATTCTACCTAGGGAAATGCGATTCAATCCCCACCTTTGACACAGCATTCAGGCAAGTCATTTAAATCAAATGTTTCAGAAGTGGTCATGATGCATCTTTTTTTTCTAGATGTCCCACTTGAGATTCTGGGTCTTGACTTTCAGAACTGCTGAGCAATCGCAGCTGCAATTGTAAATATAGTGCTATATAACACTATGTACTCTGAAAAACTGGTTCTTGTGCATTTCTGTTTGGGGACCCAAAGTTAGTGGATACTTCTGGTCTAATTGTTAAAACTGTTAAGTCATAAATGGCTTTGGACCTGGCTAGCTCAAACTGCTGCGTCCCATGTTTTCCAGTCAATATGAAGTGTGAAAACTGTTATCTTTGCCAACAGTTAAATGGTCAACAGGGCTTTTTTGGTGGAAGGAACTCTCCTGCTTATTGCTTAATGAGGCAAGGCTTGGATGGCCTTTGAGATCCTGCATGATTTAATCCTGGTTTTAAACTAGCATAGATCATATTGGACTTTAAAGACATGCTGTTGAGGTGGGAAGTTATCTGGATTTTCTAGTAGTATGTATTAGGGCTGTGCAAAGCTTCAGGTGCTGATTCAATTCGGAGGAGATTTGGCCCGATTTGGTGGCCAAATCCCTGAATCCAAATTGAATCCAGGGACCAATAAAAAGGTCCAAATTGATTCGAAGCTCTCCAAATCTTCAGAAAAGATTTGGATAACTTTGATTTGGGCAGTCCCCTGTCACTGCAGCAGGGAGCTGGAGCTGGACTCCATGTTGGTAAGTAGGGGCTGGGAGAGGAGACCATGGGGGGACCCTTGCCAGGCCCCATCCCCTGCCTGTTCCCTTGCCCACCCCAGCTTCCAGTGCTTTAAAAAAAGCCTTGACTCACTGGGTGCTGCTGGGCGGGAGTCGATCCCTACTGCCCCACACTGCATGGGGGGCTCAGCACGAGCTCTCCGCCCCCCCTCCGCTGTCCCAGCCCCACCATAGCTGCCCTGCCTACCCCAACTCTGGCTCTTTAAGAAACCCCCCCCCCCACAAAACCTTCGGACTCACCAGCTCCTGCAGCGGCTTCAGAGAGCTTGTGGAAGAGCCCCCCACGTGGTGTGGGGATCGCCCCCTGCCAGGCAGGAACCGGTGAGTTGGGGCTTTTTTTTCCAAAGTGCTGGAACTGGGGTGGGTGGGGCAGCCATTGCCGGGGCTGGGGGAGCAGGCTGGGGCTGGGTGATTCAGCTGAATCAATTTGGCACAGTGATTCAAATCACCCAGTCAAATCACTGTCCCCCGAATCTGCTGAATCTGAAGCTAATACTAGCCACTTCGCACAGGCCTAGTATTTATTGACTAGTTTGTAGTGGGATAAATTTTGTATTCATGCCTGAATATTTGGATGGGTGAAGTATAAAGTTCTGAATAAAGACATTGATCCTAATATAGGTTCCTTCTCCCTCTGAACTCAGCTGGAATAATATTCTGATCACTTCTCTAAAATCACAGTTATAGCTTACCACTTTTCTCTGTGTTCACTGAAGCTCTAACAATGTATATTTACTAAACAAAAACGCTAAACGCATTTGGTTCAACTGGTAGGGAATAATTTAGTTTGTCAGGTTGCAGTGACAAAATATTTGCTAGGAAGTGTACGGAGCTGTCCTAGGAGTCAATAAATAGTGTTCAAATTTCCCATCTCTTGTGCTTAAAAAAAATCAAATAAAATCTTTGTGTAGTAATGCTAAGGAAGAAGATAATTACCATGCATCTTTATGTTGCCTTATTTGGAACACTTAGTGTATTTTGTATTTTTCCTTGAAAGAAAAGCTAGATGAGTAAACATACACAGTCATGGACCTTCTTCTTTCAAAATAGCTATTTGGTTAAGTTTTTCTTTTTTAAATAAATAAGAGTTCATTTTCATGTTATCCTCTTGCTTGGAGTGCACTCAAACATAGCATATAGGGAAATCTTGCCCGGTTAATTTTCTTACACCTGTAAAATTCCTCATAGGTCTGATAGTTGAAATCTGTTTGTTTTACTTCAGACATGAAGGTCTCAGTTCCCTTCTGGTATGCATGAGAGGCCACATTTGAACCACTGGTGTAGCTGCATATCACGCTGACTTCAGTGGGAGGCATGTAGGATCTGAGAGAAGAACGTGTGTGTGTGTGTGTGTGTGTGTGTGTGCGCGCGCGCACGCACACATACGCTCATTATATAATTTATGCAAGTAAGCAGATTTAAATTATGTAAATTAGTCTGCGCTGAATCCACCATCTGGAAAATGTTAAGCATACAAAATCTGTTGGGGCAATATGAGGGGCTGAATATTATTGAAAAGGGAGAAAATGTTGACAGAACAACCAAACACTTGAACAAGCAACCACTCTATGAATAATTATTCAGATACTACTATTCAGTAGCCAAGCTATTCTTCCATAATAGCCAGTACAATTTAATGGACTTAAAATGAGTATTTTAAAGTTGATTCTCATTTGAAGAATTCTGGCTTACCATGGCCAGCTACATGCTGGTTAGTATGTACTTCAGCAATAGCAAGGAAGAGCTGATAATAGAAAGCGCTATGAAAAGCTCTAGAGCTAGTCAGAAACTTGAGACTAGATTGTATACATGTGGGTGTAATTTGGGATCTGATCCATCCTGTAAGGGTATAACTTCTCCTGCAGCCAATGATAAATGCATATGTAGAAAGATGGCAAAATTTGGGACCTAAAATTACAGTGTGATTACAGTACAACTACCATCCACCTAGACTCCTTATGGCTACTTTATTTTGATCATACTGTAGGAGCTGTGCTAAATTCACATGCTGTGCTTCAAAATAAGAGTAATTGTTGTACAAGAAAAAATTTAAACATGAATACAACTCCCCCAGATGGCAAAATTGCCTCTCTTGAACTATTAATTTTGCCAGGTTGGGACAAGGCAGCAATTCTGGTTGGCATGACAATTCAAACAACTGCCTAGCTGACACAGAATTCAATGTTAAATGCAGCAAGTTTTGGAAAAGGGATATATTCTTATTTTATTTAAAAATAATTAAAAAATGAATAAAACTTACAATTTAGTAAATATGTGAGTCCTTTATCTTAGACTTTTAAGTAAGTCTGAGATAACAATGGGGAGGAGCCTACAGGAATGAAAACAGTGGCAATATTCAGATATCTGATCCATCTTACTCTGCTTCCTTCAAGTGTTGACCAGCTTGCTTTCACCTTGTTCAAAGGGCAAATTGAAGAGAAATTGGGTAAGTTATTATATGGATAGCTGTACAAAAAACATAACTAGTTGTAGGGTGGTATAATTGATGCTGAATTGTACATGACTTAAATGACAAAGCACACAGGAATTTTGAATGAAAGAATCAGATTTTATGCTGTAATTAATAATAGCTTCTTGGAAACTAGTTAAAGGGACTGGGAAGCTTATATCAGTGACATACTGCTTAAGACTAAAAAGAAAAAGCTGGGGGAATTTTAGAAAACCTAACAGTATTTTGAGAAGAATTATGTAAAAAAATAAGCTAAGAGAACTCTTGGGGAATTTAGAATATATAAATAAAAGAAAATATAAATAAATATATACATACATATAAAATTAAAAGGCCGAAATGATTTGTATAACCTCAGAACAAGCAAAGAGTAATACATTTGGGAACCAGTTAAAGTAATGTTGTTGGGTACAAGCACAGGCTCTGGGAATGTAAAATGCTTCCTTTTTCTTATTTTGACCAAGTAGTCACAAAAACCGAGAAAAAAAAATAATTGGAAAGAACTTGTTGGGACCATCCATTTCCCTTTTGTAAACCTTTATAATCCTTCAAGGATCTATTGAAAGGTTCACAAAATGGGTCATTGCTACCTTGGGCCACCTATACACATGACAGACCTCTGCTCTGATGCGGTTGGAGTGACTCTCAGAGCCACTTTAATTAAAGGGCCCTCTGCCCCCCCACCCCCCATCAACCCCAGAAAATGTATATAGGGCTTGATTCTACCATTCTTACTCATGATGAAATAGGAGTTCTTCCAGAATAAGCTGTTGCTTGATGTAAGAGTGGTAGACTGACACTTGCGATGACTGATATTACTTAACAAGCATGTAATAAGATGTTGCTTCTGGGGAAGCATTTTGCCTAAAGAAAGTAAAATGCCTTGCAGGGCACTGACAGACATGTAGCTCCCCACTGTAACTCATAATGCTTCATAGAAAGTGCCATGAGTTACAGTGACCCTCTTGATGCAACAGACGTTCTCCATTGGCTCTAGGGGTGATGTGTGGGGAATCGAGCTACACTTTGGAGCCAGCTGCATGTCTGCAGCCTCTCTCCTCTAGCCCTGCCTCTCTCCCCTCCTGAAGACAGGACCAGAGCTGGGAGGAGGGGAAGTGAGGGGAAGGAGCTTAGTCTGTGGTTTGCCCAGCCTGCGCTGGAAGAGGGCTGAGTGGATTGGAGCCCTCCCACCTCTCTAACTCCAGTGCAGGCTGGGCAAACCCCAGACTGAGCTCCCTCCCCTCCTTCCTCTCCCATCCTGAAGACAGCATCAGGGGTGGTGCTGGGCTGCATGAGCCCAGCCCTGCTCTCAGGTAGGCACTGACAGAAGTCAATGAAGGTGCTCCACTTTGGAGCACCTTCATCTGAATCCTCATGTAATAAAGGTTCATTTGTTGCATGTTTGGGCACTTTTAAAGCGTTTTGCAGTCATGCACTTCTGTCAGGGCATGGCTGCAGAGTGCTTTCAGGGGGCTGATCATGTGACAAAAGCTCTCTTGGCAATTATAGATTGGGGTGGAGCCCTGCCCTTTCCCCCTTGATTCTCTCTATATCATAAGGCAGGGGTATCAATCCTAGCTGGCCCATGAGTAGTGTGGGACTTGTCCATGGTCTGGATGAATGATAGGGCTGGGCCCACAGAGCTGCCCTCCTTCACCAGCCCAGGCCATATCCAGTGTATATGGCACTCGCTCTGGCCAGCTGGGGATTGTGCCACATGTGGCGCCCATGTAGGGAAAGTCCAGGATGTGTGCCACACACAGCGCTTGCTCCTGCTGGTCCAGGATCCATGCTGCATGCAGACTTTCTCCCCTGGAGCACCTGGGTGGAGTGCCATGTGTAATGCAGGTCCAGAACTGACTGAAGCAATTCTGGAGCAGCACTGACTGGATTGGGACCCCTGCCAGGCCCCATCCCCTGCCTGCTCCCCCAGGCCCCCTGAGCATCCCCTGACCCCTGCCTGCTCTCCCAGCCCCAGCTCCTAGTTCTTTAAAAAAAAAAAAAAAAGCAAAAAAAAAAAGCCCCTACTGGCTGCTGCCGGAGGAGGGGGGGCAATCACCACTGTCCCCTACTGCCTTGTGCTGCATGGGGGGGCTGTTCATGAGTCCCCATCTCCCACATGCTCTCCCAGCCCCATCGATAGCTGCCCCGCCTGGCCCCAGTGCCTAGTTATTTAAAAGTGTGGGGGGGGGAGGGGAAGCCCTGCACTCACTGGCTGGTGCAGTGGCTATCAGGGATTCTGGGGGCTCATGGCAGAGCCCCCGCATGCAGCTTGGGGCAGTGGGGGGCATTGGGGATTGTCACCTCACCTGGCAGCAGCCAGTGAGTGGGGGCTTTTTTCACTTCTTTTTAAAAAGCAGGAGACTGGGGCTGGGTGGGGAAGGCATTGGGGGGAGCTCGGAGAGCAGGCAAGGGGTGGGGGCCCGTGGAAGAGCCCCCATGCAGCGTGGGGCAGTGGGGCAACAGTGGGGATCACCCCCCCCCCACACACACACACACACCTGGGAGCAGCTGCTGAGTGTCAGTCATTTTTATTTTTTTTTAAAGAGCCAAGAGGCTGGGGTTGGGAGAGTGGGCAGGGGTTGGGGCCTGTTTGATTCAGAAATTTGACCAAATTGATTTGGGACAGTGATTCAAATCACTGAATCAAATCGCTGTCCCCTGAATTGTCCGAATCCGAAGCAAATGCTAGCCGCTTTGCACAGGCCTAATAAGTAGGTACTGTACTCCCTTCAACTTCTGAAAGGCCCGAAAGGTTAGCCCCACATACAGTGTGATGCAATAGCCAATCTTAAAGTGATGCTGCTGTATGTAGCAAGATCTACAACTGACAGCGTGTCATGTTCTTCTCACTAGGTACAAAAAGGGGGAGAAAAAAATCCTTCTTGGCCTTTCAGCAAATCTGATTAAGTATTACGAATCAGAAGAGTACACTGAATTCAGTTGCAATTATGTGATTTCAGTTTAGGAAAATGCCAGGCATTATTATCCATTGATCATTCATTAGATCAAGTTGCATGTTGCATGTGCTAGCAATATTGTATAAAACAGAATAGTAATTACAGAATAGTTTGTCAAATTTTATTATCTGTTATGACAAAATACTGTGTGTACCATTACTGGGAACTTACAGAAAGATTTTACTGATTGCATGCTTATTAACTCAGTAGGCATGGGGTTTAATTTAAAAAAATAACAGTGGGAGACCATTGATGCTCCCATAAAAAGTAGACCAGATTCTACTGCACTGCAGTAGTGAAACAAATGCTTCCCATTTAGACTCAGCATACTGTAACCCTACTGAGCTGACTTACTATGATAAACTATTGTCATTGAATTGTATTCCCACGAGCTATTACTATAGCCCATTTAAAAAATAGAACGCAATTACATGTATTTCTAATTATTTGAGAGACGTAGGGATAAATGTTTTATACAGCTACTTTATTGCTTACTACTCTCATAACTTGCAAGGCAGCTTGGAGTGCCTTGTCTCATTACATTATGATTGAATAAATTGCTCTTTAATGAAATGGGTCAGCAGTGTTTGTAAGACACTGATCTTAACCATGGATTTAAGACTGTATTAAAACTTGTAAAGAACAATCATTCTTCCTATAGAGTTGACATCACAACAACAGCTTCACTTTCCAAGGTCAAATTGGGAATTACAAATCTGTGAGCAAAAGCATTTCTGCAGCTTGATATTTTAAGAGGCTTGTTCTTTCCAGCAAACACTTAACACGGGTGGGATTAGGTTCCTGCATTGCTGAGCTACTGGACTAGAAACTAAGGGCTTTCTTTAGAGACCACCTGTGTGAAGCTTTGAATGATGTAGGGAAAAAAATAAGTCTTGTGGCAGGGAGAATGTTATGTAGGAAATAATACATGGACTGAAAACTACCTATAACAAATCACTGTTTTCAACTGGTTGCGAGGAGGCTTAGTCATAATGTAGACAGTCAAATGGGAGTTTTGAGGGCAAATCTATCTGGTTGTTTTTTATTCTTTAGAAAAAATTTATAAAGAATAAAGCAGAATCTATAGGTTGATCAGTGGATTGATGAAGGTTTTGAATCACTTGATCATCTGTGTTTTGTGTTTAAAAAAAATAAGTGTGTTTTGCTTGTAATTTTTTATGGTTAGTCAGCATCACATCTGATTTTTAAATCTGATGGTTCCCAGTGAGTCCTGCCTTTTGAATCTGCTTTTCTGGGAAGAGACTCTTCATTTTTTGTTGCATTTTGCAGAGAGCACACAACCAGTTTTAAATGCTTACATAAAGTAAAATATGTGATGGAAGAACTGAATTAACAGCACCCTTCCCCCACACAGAGAAATATACCCCCCCCCCTTCACTCAGGGCTACTTTCCACCAGCTGCAGCCAGAAACAGCGGCATAGGTCTGTGCTGCTTTTTGCTGTGCTAGTAACTCTGGTGGGGATGGGGGCAGTACAAAAGGAGCCCCACTTGCTCGGTGGCCCTCTCATTGCTTCTCAGCTGAGATCTTGGTGGGGGCCAGGCTGGACCCACTTGGCAGTGGGGCTCCTTTTCTACACATCCCCTCCCCTGCCAGAGTTATCAGTGCAGGGAAAAGCAGTGCAGCCCCATGCTGCCACTTCTGGCTGCAGCTGGGGGAAAGTATCACGGGGGACTCAGCCTGGTCCCCACCAAGACCTCAGCTGGAAGCTGGGTGGGGGGAGGTGTCTGGCAGGGGGGCTCCCTCCCCCTTCCCCGCCACTAGAGTTCCTGGCATAGCGATAAGTGGCGCTGTGCTGCAGCTCCTGGCTGCAGCTGGGGGAAAGCAATGCCAGGTTGTGGTGAACCCCAGGGGCCAAGGGGCAGCTGTGGGAACAGAAACACATCTTCCCCCTGCTGACCAGGCTGTGGCTCACAGCTGGCCAGAGGGAGGATGTGGGCTTGGGATCAGAGGTTGTCACTCAGGTCAGTGACAGCTGATGGTGCAGGACCAGCCCAGCGCTCAGGCACAGCATATAAACTGTGCTTGAAATGAGTACGCTGCCCTGCAGAGGGCCCCTGGAATGCTAGTGAACCTGACCTAGCTTAACACCTCATGGGATGTGGCACAGACATTGAAAAAAGCTCTCTAACCTAAAGTGCTTTCATCTGATAGCACATCCATTGAGGGTTAACTTAGAGTGTGATGTGTCATTTTTAAAGCACTCTGTGAGCTGTGAACATCTGTTCTGTTATAACTATAGAGCATTTTCTGCATGCTTATAGCACAGTAGGTATAATGTCTGTACCTAGGCGAAGTTCTTGTTGCTTATCACAATATACTTCCTCCTCCTGGTGGCTCATTCTGAGTGGTCAATCTTTTGTAGAAAAAAAGTGTTTGCCAGTATCATTTTGTGTTGTAACAACAAATGGTCATCTATCCTAGGTGCTGTATGCTAGGAGGTGATTAGTGTGCAAGTGAGAGCATGTGGTTGGAATGAAAATGACTTTTTTTTTTTTTGAGTAGGCAAAAAAACTGAGGTATGCAATCTATCTGAGAAATACATTTATTTTCCTTTAACCACACAATTTGAAACCCTGGAGGCAAAACTTGTGTGATGGAGACTCAAACATTTGTATATTTGTTGCATTCTGTTGTCAAAAATGATTAGAAGTGACAGTTGTACACTCAATAAATAAGGTGTGTTATCTAACATTAACCAGGCAGCTTCTTAAGGACTTAAAATGATGCTCATACACTATTCTGAAATTAACTGGTGGGCTTTAATGTGTTTCTCTTGAGGCTTGGGTGCCATAATGTGTGGGGAAAAATGCATATCACTCAACTGTAATTTTCATCCATCTGTGTTGTCATTAGTTATTTGTACGTTCTGTAGTGCATGCTTACTAAATATTTTGAATGGGCTGATTTTATAATTTGTGGAAACATGAATATGCTTAGACTATTTGTTCATTTTCATGGTAAAATAGCGATTTGTTGCCATCCCTCTTGAACATCTTTTTAAATACCATCCTTCAAAAGGTAAAGGGGAAAAAGTGTGTATATTAAGGTAGTCAACAGCATCTTTTTTTTTAAAGGTGTCCTATTTGTGTTAGCTTTCAGATGTCCATTCTGCTCTTGACTTACCTGGGTGTATAGCACCTTCTAATCGGAGGATAGAATGTCTTTTTTCTTGTCTGCATGAACGTATGCAATTTTGCCTGGTTAAAAAAGATCATTTGGTCTGCTGTGATCTGGGGAAATGTCTTAATGGTTCCATTATGGTACATAATAATGATATATGAATGGCTATCACAAATAAATGTCTGTCTTATTCAAGCTGGACAATGCATACAGAAATGTTATTTAGTTTTTTGCAAACATTTGTAGAAGCATAAATAGCATTTTGGATATGCTTAAGCTGAAGCTCTAAAAGGAGACTTGGACCATGCATTTTATAGCAGCAAAAAATGCTCTGGGCAAGAGTTTGAGAGAGAACCATTCACTATAACATGCACAGGGCAAAAGTCAACCCAACAGATAGTGATCAGAACCAGAGTACATCTAATTCATGTTCTGAGCCTTAATACTGGTAATGAAAAGTATGGCTACTCATGCTGCCGGTAGCCAGTGATACTCATAACATCATCACCCATAAATGAACCTTTGCAATCTTTCAAAAGATTAAAGTTCACTTGCTTCTGAAGGAGGTTACATAACATTATTGATCTAACCTTTCTTTATGGTTAAAGCTTACTCGCTTGTAAGGAGTATTCTTTGGAAAGAGTGATTTTGACCTTTACTTCCTGATTCTGAGAATCCATGACAATTGGAGCATATGAACACCCATCTCTAACCTTTTGTACTCTGGATCTTCAGATTATGACAGTTGCAGTCTGTTACCACTGCAATCTAAAGGCTACAAAGCATAGAATTAACATAGCATTCTCACTTCAACATTTATATAACATTTTAGCATACCTTCACCCCACCTTCACAGTAAGGAAGGTTATGATCTTGTATAACCAGCTTTTCTGACCCTTTCTTCAGCTTTTGAGTCAATATAGCTTGCTTTTATAGACTTTATTTTAAATTTGGCAGTGGGTCTGTCTTATGGTTTCACTGTTTCTCATGTCACCAAGAGAAATAACATGGCGTTTTTATGCCTAGCTGTATAGAGCAGAGATGTCGAACTCATCTCACCCCACAGGCCAAATGAATGGCCCAGGAGTCCATGGGTAAGATGAATGGTGTGGGTTTGGCCTGTTAGGCTGGATCAGACCCCTCTCTTCCTCATCACTTGCATGCTGGATCCAGTGCCAGTGGTGCTCACTTTGGCCAGTCCAGGACTGTGCCACATGTGGTACCTGCCCTGGCTAGATTGGGACGTGAGTGGCTTGTGGGCATCTGCCCTGGCCTGGCCAGAGTTGGTGCCAGATTCAGCATGAGTGGGACCCAAGAAGCACTGTCTCCCCTCCCGCCCCAATTGCCACATCCAGTGCCTGCTCTGATCAGTCCCAAAATGCATGGATGCAGTCCCCACTCTTGGTCCAATGCTGCATGTGGTACATGCCTTGGACCAGACAGAGTGGGCATTCCTTACCCATCGTGTCTCAATCCAGTCAGGCCAGGGCAGGCACCATGGATGCTGGGAGTGGTCCTGGCCTGGTCCCTGACCAACACTGGGGGTGGGTGATGTGATATATCTGACTGGCTTAAATGGCAGATGATAGCCAGAAAAGTGAGAGAAGACTGAATCAGCATTATAAAACTATAGTGCAAGAAGAATACAACTATGATTTTAATTTTGCTTTTTGAAAAAAATGATAATTTCTGAACTTTGTGGGGAGTTTGGTTTTTGCTTTTTATAAATGTTTCTTTCACTTAGTAATTTTAGATTCAAATGGAGGGAAGGCTTTGAAATACAAAAATCTGAGGGGAAACTCTTCTTGCCGGGAATTCTTGGCATACCAAATTATATCTGTTCAAAAGTATGCAGTCCTGCTTTGGGGAACGTTAATATTGGAACCAGCACATCCTAAATCTAGAACCCATTACTTGATTTCAGATGTCTGGATGAAATTGGCTCTTGTCCGTAAATGGTATGCTTTTTCTTCTATCAGGAAGCATTTTTAACTGCTTTTGTTCTGTTCAGGGGAAAGAGGGCCATGGAACTCTGGATTAAGATAAAAACAGGTTAACATTTATATAATATAGATAGGTGAGCCTCAGCACAACCAAACAGATTATCTGTGGAGGTTGTGAGGGAAGATTAAAGGAAAGGTCCTTCTGTATGTTTTGCTGTTGCCTTCCAGAAACTCAAATAAACAATTGCAAGCACTCAAACACAGTTTGCAAGCACTAGCCATATTACATCTTTCACAGTTGAATTAAACAGTAGTCCCAGCAGAAGAATGCATTTGAAAACAATCCCTGACACCTGTCCCATGGATCATCCTTCCTTATGTATTTGTAGCAAAGACTTCTTGTCTCTCTCCTCCTCCTGACCAGCCAGGTTTCTTTGAGAATATATTATTAGGATTATTAGTGGACACTGAAGCCATGAGCCTTACCTGCCTGATTTGGTGAGGCTCAGGTGTTTTACTGCAGATGCATATGAATTAGTAAAGGGCCTGGAAAATCTGTCCAGGACAGTAGTATAACAGGATAACTCCTTGTTCTTGGCCAGGGACAGAAGTTACACATAAAATGGTTGAAGTGAGCAGAAGTTGCTTTAAACCTGCAGCAGAATAGAAGTTCAGTGCACATAAACCACTTCCAAAATGACTGAACTTGGTTTAAGATAAATCTGGTTGAGGGTAGTATCAGACTTAACTGATTTAGGTCAAACCAGTTTATGGAACTTCTGTCCCGGATTCCCTCCTGGTTCAAGCTAACTCAGTCCCCTAGCATCCCAGGCATGCCCCCTGTTCAGCTAACTCAGTCCCCCAGCCATGCTCCCTGTTCAGCCTCTAGGCCAGCTGGGGAGGGGGTATGGCTGGGGGACTCCAGGCCAACTCTAGGCAGGGAAAGTCAATCCCCTGCTGCAGGCTTCCTACCCACAGCATGCTAGGCTGCACCCGGCTCGGGGGTCTGGTGTCGAGCTGGAGTGGAGTGAGTTTCCCCGCCATCCCTTCCTCAGCTGGTCTGGAGGCTGAGGAGGGGGCATGGCTGGGGGACTCCAGCCTGGCTCCCAGCTCCAGGGAGATGGAGTCAAGGCCCCGCTGTGGGCGTCACTCCCCACTGAGCTGGGCAGCACGTGGCTGGGGATTGAAAACCAGGCCAGAGGGGCAGGTCCCCGCCACAGCTGGCCCAGGGGCTGAGGGGGAATAGCTTGGGGACTCCAACCCAGCTTCTGGCTCTCAGTGGCTCTCAGTTGAGCAGAGTCAAGCCCTTGCTGTGGGCTTTTCCCACTCCCCTTCCCCACGCCAGGCAGTACCTGACTGGGGGTCTGGTGCCAGGCCAGGGTTGGGTGGTTCTTTTCCCACCCTAAAGTCTAATATTAAGTCTGGTAATGGGGGAGGGTTGGGGAGGAATCCCCTCTGCACTGGGGGCTGGGCTCAGGATTTTGCAAGGGATGGGGAAGCAGCCAGCCACCTGGAGGGACTGTTCCTTCCCTGGCAGGGGGGACCACAAGAGTTTGGGGGCCACGTGCTTGGCACCCAATCAAAGATGAGCCCTGCTTGGCTGCCTTCGACAGCAGCTAGCAGACTGGGAGGTGTGCTACTGGTATGGGCCACTGCAGGGGTCTGGCTGCTTTTCCAGTTTCAAAAGTGAACATGAGTTCCCTTGCTTACCGGTTCAGTCTACGCAATTTAGAGAAACCTGCAAAGATTGATTTGATTCAGCCTGGGGCTCTTTGACTATCTGTCCTTAGCCTGTAAGACTTGGGTTCTGAATGTACTTTACATGGGGGTAAGACTTGCCCTTATCACTTTACTAGGACTCTGGAATCATCATCGATTAAGGGAAAGGCTTGCTGTTGCCCCTAAAGTAGCTTATATTTTTTTAAGCATTTTGAGCACAACATACTTAATGTCTATACTTTGGTCTGATATATATAACAAAATGATTTGACTTGTCTGTGAATGGTATGGTTGTGTGCTGAAAGAAATGTCAAGGAAAAGGTGAACAGACACTGACTCAACCCACAATGCCCCAAATATTTTTCTTTGTTTCAGCCTGGCAATGATCTTTGTGTCAGCGGATATTTTAAGGAAGGGAAAGGATTTTCTGAAGCTATAGAAGAATCCTTTTCCGCCCCCCAGTTTTTCTGTCTTTGGTTCATGATGGGCATGCTGATTTTACACAGGATATGTTAGGAGCTTACATCTGAACCCTTTCATGTATCATTCTCCTATATAGTTACGGAAAAAACACATTGTGAAAAGCAACTTTTCTCGTGCTGTCATGAGCTCTTTCAGCATTATCTGCCAATGCATGTTAGCACTTTGTATGCTGTATTGTCTTTTGTGTGATTATGCAGATATAAAATTATATAAGCATAAATTCCACACGACTATTTAGTGACTGATTAAACAAAACGTTGCCTAAAGGCGCTTCTGAACTTTAACATAGAACAGGAGATGGAATATGTACTTCATGATTCCTGATACTTGTTGTGTGTGACAGTAAATAATGAAGTCCCACTTTTACACAAGAGTATTCACAAGGCACAGGTGACATAGTTGATACTGCAGGTGGGAATAACAAACCCAGCATAAGACTGAATCCATAAAATGAGTATTTGGAATCCTATCCATATATCTCCACTCAACAGCTTGAAATTTAAGAACTTAAGCAACCTGTCATCACATGAAAATCCAGTGTCGCTGGTTTGCCTGTTTCCCCAGCCTAGGAAATATTAACATTATGTCCAGAGTCTTTTCAGGCGCTTCCTTCAGGGCATGGTTCATTTTTCAAATGTAGTAAAACAGTTCAATATCAATTCCACATCTATTTCTTGACTCCCTCCCCCCCCCCCCCCGCAGGAATCCAGAGGCTTTTCCCCTTGCTTTTCTCCTACCAGGACTGACCAGAGGATCCGCCCTGCAGTTCTCCTTTCCACTGACCTCACTAGCCAGTTTCTACAATCACTTGGGCAATTCAAGCAAAGGTGGATGGATCCAACCTCATGCCGAGTGAGATATTCAGGTTACATTGTATGAACTAATGCAGCAACCATCCTAATAAAACAGACTTTATGTACACAACTCTTGTACATAACGTTTGTCTTCTGAAAGAGTGATTCATTTCTAATACCCATATCTGTAATTTTCACAAGTAAAATGCAATCTGTATGCATTTCCATATACCTCGTTGCTAACAATTGATTTTCATGCTGAAATGAAATGTAGCGAGTTGGAATGTATTTACTATTAACATGATGATTAAGAAGTATTAAGAGGTCCAAACAAACATCTGATACTTTTGATCTAAGGGTAAATCTTACTTCTCCACTTCATCTTTACTGAAGTAACCCCTTCCAAATCATCCAGGATGTTTGAAGGCAACATGTGGGTTAATCCTACCTCAGTTCATTTAAGTAAATGAACAAAGAGTTTAAACTTTAATATCAGCATTCAGATTTATCAATGACAAATAAAGAGAATAAAGTCCTTTTCTTTTTTGAAAGTTGGAGTTAAAATAAAAATGAATGGGCTTGTTGTGACTTTATATTTAAAAAATCAATACAATAACATTGCTTTGGTTGCAAAATATACTCTATGATAAACTACTTGCTCTCCTGTATTTTTATGAAAATGGTACAAAGGAAAGTTCTCTTCTTAATGTAATTTCATTGCAATCATATCCTTATTTTATTTTGAGAAGATTAAATTTGCTTCTAATAAGTATATAGAATTACTACTTTGAAGTCATGCCAGTGTACAATATAGTGACAGATTAATAAAATAAATTGCTGTCTGTTTAGAATGTTTTTCTTTTATAGGAAAAGTTGGATGGGACAGCCCTTAACAGTCTTCTATCTGATCTTTTTGATTCCTTGTACTAGCCCACCATTACGGCATCAGTGTGTAGTGCTGTGACTCTATTTTGTCTTCCCCTTCTGTAGAAATGTCTGTGTGTGTTGGGTGGTGGTGTTGGTTTTATTTTTCTCTCTGGGTGAATATATACTTGCTATTAAGGTGACAAAATAAACTCCGGTGCAGTTTAGCATGAGGGAGCTAAAGTCCGGGCCTAGGTGGCAGGCAGCCCCCACACTTCAGCACTTTCATGTCTCAGCCAGCCCCTATCACCATGTACATGCGTGTTTCAGCACACATAATTACTGTGCCATAGGATAGTACTGTCCCCAACAGTACTGTCCTTTGGTGGAGTTAATTAATTTACTGTGCCCTAATACCAGTGCACATATAGACTGTGATGCTTTACTGCAGTGCTAATTAGTCAACTCCACAGTACAACACACATGTAGATGCACCCTCTGAGTATGATTTGGAAGGGGTTACTTCACTAAAGATGAGGTGAAGAAATAGGATATACTCTTTGATCAGAAGATGAATCAGATGTTTGTTCAAACTTGCTGAACATTTCCATTTGTTGTTTCAGGTTTCCTCATCTTGGAATCTGCTCTTCTGTTTTTTCCATCAGGGACAGTTTGACCAGCCTTCAGGGTATGATGGAAGGCTCATTTTGTTTGGTAGTTATTCATCCATTTCTGGCCTCCTTCTCCTGTTTTCGTCATTCTAATTGAAGTACCAAGCTGTTCTGGCAATAAACACCAGAGGTGTTAATGCAGCTCTTGTGTATAACCTCTTTCCATGCAAAATGTGATGATCAGGAACAAGCTATAGGCTAATTTTAGTCCAGTTTTAACTACTTTTTGAGAGTCGTCTCAAACATTTTAAAGATATTTCCATTTTGATGTTTGTCTTATTTGGGGGATATTATCTTATTCTATCCTTTCTTAAAAAACAACCAAAAATAAAACCTGACCTGAGGAGCAGAAATCTTGACAGAAAAAAGCAGAAGGGAATAGGTTTCAGAGAGGAACAATGTAGTGCTGTGCTGAGAGATGGAGCTTATTGGTGTAGCTACACCACTCCTGGATGAGAAGTCACCAGGTACAGAGGGAGTTTGGAGCATCCCCAGTGCAGCACTCATCATGCTATATACGCTTGCCCATAGGCTGGCTACCAGGGAGGGAGCTGAAGAAGGAACAGAGCTGCTTGGGAGATGCTCAGACAGGTGGAAGCAGAGCAGAGTGTGCTGAAAGAAATGTTGTTATTTCCTCCATAGCTTCATTAGAAGGTCATAGGTCAGACACTAAACACGGCCCTGAAGTTTTCAAATTAAGACTGAAGTAAAATAATGAATATATTATGTTTCTCTGTAGATTATGAAGATGCTGTAGGGTGCATATTCATTAAAGAGACGTTCATAATAAAATTAGAGCAGAAAATACATTTCTAAAAGTACAGAATGGAACTTTACTTCCTGCTTAGAAAAATTGGTACTTATAGATAGAAATTCATGAACTTCAATACCAGTATTTATTTAAATAAATGAAATTACTCCATAGAACTTTCAAAGAATGAAGGATGAGCTCTTCCATTTTGCAATTATAACTGTAAATATGAGGCATGAAATTGTTTAAATGACTTGTATGGTGCTAGTTTGCTTAGCATTAAGAGTTATTAACACAAGAGTGTAGATAAGGCTATTCCGGTAATCCAAATAATAAATTATTAAAATTCCTATTAAAAAACATTGATTTAATGTTTGAAATTATTCCACTATACTGAAGGTGACTTGACTTCGAAAGCGTACCTCATTACAATACTGGCAGATCAAACATATGTTCCAGACAAAGTGCATCCAACTTTTATAGCCAAAACTCTTGCATCTTTCCTTGACGCTCAAACATGAAAATGTAAGATATTGAACACAGACCATGAAAAAATGAAATGACTTGTATACTCAGTGCATTCAAAATAGATACAGTATTTATCTGAGCTGCTGCCATAACAGCTGATGCATGGCTGAATTGTGGCCAGAGCAATGATATCTTTCATGTCCCAGGCTGGAGCAGGACTGGAGCTGGAGGGAAAGTACCAGCAGGGTGGGGTCAGGGTGGTAGAGGTGGCAGTGGGAAGGAGGTATAGATGGTGGAGGGGTGCAAGGGTGGTAGGTGGCATGGGCCAGGGCTGGCAGGGAGGCACAGGGCAGAGGCTGCAGCACTGAAGTCGAAGCTACAGCAGCCACCTGCCCATATGGTTGCTATTTACAATATAAATACATTAATGTAGCTATATTAGTCAGCTATAATTGACTGAGTACAAAATTCTGGGTTATTTTTGGTGAAAATAGGGTATTGGGCCTTGGTTCAGGAACCATTTATAACATTGTTTCCTATGGGAAAATTGGTTCTGAGTTGCAACGTTTTAAATTTAAGATGTGGTTTTCAGGAACCAATTGTGTCGTAAGTCTGAGGACTGCCTGTGGTTGTTTTATCCTTGCACAGCATAAGGAGGGGGTGCAATTTTGGGGTTGTACCAATCTGTTTACATGGCTAATGTGAAGTAGGTCTTAGGGGGTGAGACTTATTTTATGGCAGTATGCCTATTTTCATTTGGGTGCAATCTAGGTAACTTAGGGATCTTTAGTATTGGCAGCATTTTGCTATAGGCTTCTTAAATTTGGGTCCCTTGGTCTCTTGAATTACTCCCTAGTGTTTTTCATGGATTGGACTCTGCTGCCACAGTTCAGTGGTAGAGGGGTGATATCAGAGTATGTCAGGGCCAGAGCCTCAAAAAATAGCCAGCCTCATGCTAGTCCTTTGCTGCATCTTAAACATTGCACAACCTCCTGTCTTGCTTTAAATCATGTCTGACTGCCATGCACGTATCTGCTGCCTGATGAAACTTTGTAACTCATGCAAGAAAACCTGCTTTTCTGTCTTCCTTGATTAGTAGTTTGTATCATGACAGTGATCACAAAGTGAATAAAATGTGGGAAAAACACTTTGATTACAACTATTTTTAAAGTAAATTACTATGAATTGTCATCAGCAAGGTAAAAATCATCAAGGTAAAAACATTTTCCTGCTCCATCCTGATGATCTATCTGCAACATATATTCCAATCTCATCCCCCAAACCTTCTATTAGTGTAATTGGATGTCAGTGAAAAAGAGACAATCTGTATCTACAAGTAAACACATTTTTGTCTTTAATGAGTTAAGCAAATCTGAAAAAAATGCCCATCTGAAATATGCTTGTTTATTTTGTTTATACAATGTTAATAAAGCTAATGGGCCTCATTTTTAATGGGGGAACTGATGTCAGTTTACAGTATTGGAGGGTACCTGTACTCCATATTTCTAACTCACTTTTAAAATAGGTGAACTTTTTCTTTAACATCTGAAATGCCAAAGAACAGAAGCTACATATTCATGCTTAGAATTCATTTTCTTAATTTATTGCAGAGCAGTTTGCATTTTCCCACTTAAATATATATATATGCACAGGTGGTTAAAGCTGTCTCCAAACTGTAGAGTGCTGTTTTCACAGCTATTTCAGTTGAGGCTTAAAATACACAGATCTTTCTGTTCTTTACAGTGATCTTAACCAGGCTAATGGAAATATATAGGCTACATGCATCCAGCAGGTGTTCAGTCTTTTGCTTTCTTTGAAATCTGACCTCTGAAAAAGGCAGCAACATCCAGAACACAGTAGCTGAATTATTTTGGATTGTTGCTATGGTGATTTTCTTTCTGATACAGACAAAATGAAGAGGGTGGGGGAAAACACATACAAGATATTGGATTATGAAAACCTTTCTTTTAACAAGCCAGGAATAATGAAACAGTAAATCCTCACTGTAGATCATGTGCATCTAAATGAGATTATGCTCATTAATGTTGTTGTATTTGTTGTGTTTTGATTCATCAACAGCATACATATTTACTTAGAAGCCCGGTTTGAAGCCTCCAAGAAGCTGCAAAATCTTTTCTAGTATGGGAATTAGTGTCTTTATTATGGTTGCTGAATATATTATATAGAATTATATGGAATATTGGGAGGTATGGAGTTTTTTTTAACCCCGTCTCAGTTTTGGACCAACATATGAAAATAATTTCCACAGAATTCTAACACTATAAAATAGTGATCATGGTGCTGCCACATTTGTTATTACGAAGTGGGATAAAGTGGTCTTGAGTGAACATGCTCCAGCCAGAGGGGCAGGGCCAGTCCTGCTGGCTGGAGCAGACAGCACAGCCCAGCCCAGCCCAGCCCAGCTGCAAAACATGCTGGGATGCTGGGGGACTGTGATTTAACTTGAACCAGGAAGGGGTCTGGGACAGAAATTGCATAAACTAGTTTGATCCGAATCAAATATTTTGAAACTGGTTTATGTGCACTGAGCATCAGTTCTGTTACAGACTTAAACCAGTTTTTGATCACTTAGACCTGTTTGTGTAACTTTTGTCCCTACCCCAGTAGTTTAGATACCATGAATCTTTCACTGGTGACAACCCATCTCTGGTCCTACTTATTGGTCTGTCCATGGGAGTGTGACTTTCCCAAGGCACACCACCAACTGTATCAGGCCAGGTTAAGAGACAGGGTAACTTCTAGTCTGCTTCTTAGACCTGAATAATATCCTCATTCATCTTGAGATCTAAATATTATTTAAAAATGAAGTTAAAAGCTCAGTTTTGTTTCATTTACTAATGCCTGGAATTGGATTAGTTGAAAAGTGAACAGAGGCCCAGACTGCCCACTGTTGATTCAGGAACTTCAGCATGTCACTATTGAGGAAAAACAGGTTTGAGACCTTGAACTGATGGTGTCTCAGGAGAAATAGTTAGGGCCTCTCTACACTTGCCGATAAAGGCACAATGGGATCTATTGTGTGATGCACACAATTGTGCCTTCTGCCTTGCCACACATGCAGGGCACAAGGTGCGATTGTGTGGACTACACATTAGATCCTATCATGCCTTATCGTCGATCCTGGGCTCCCCCTGCACTAGCAAGAAAGTTAAATAGTTTACTCTATCCTAATAGTACCGCATGTGTAGATAGTGATGTTTTACTGTGGAACTAATAAGTTGACTCTGGAGTAAATGGCCCATGTAGATGCTAATCCCAGTCCTATGGACTGGGAGCTCATTGTGCTAGATATTTTATACATTCACGTTCTGGAGAGTTTACAAATAGATGTCTGGCTGGGTTTGGGCAAGGGGAGAAGCTCTCTTGATTATGGTACCTCCATCTAAATCCATGAAATATAACAAAGATTTGTTGTAATTTGGTCATTTAACATTTTTATATTGGTATGGCAAATTTTGTAATGTGAAATAATACAATTTGGGAGGTTCTTTGAAAACAGACATTTCCCCTGCCCCCCCCACCCCCCCCCATGAGGAGTGACAAGTTTGGGAGCACTCAGATCAGTTTGCAGACAAATGCATTATAGTACAAGTAGCTATCGTTTATTTACAGATGGAAATTGAGTTGAAACTTGCAGTACTCATAAGGCTCTGTACAATTTCAGTGCCCTGGGAAGAGAACAAGAATGGGATAGTAGAAATGTAAATGATTAGATACCCAACCATTCCTCTGCAGCAGCAGCCTTTCACATGATGGGGGAATTACAGGATCTATTCAATTACCAGAGTCAGTGCTAATATTGCCACTGAAATAAATGGATGCTCAGCAGCTACCTTGTATATCTCCTCATTTTAATATATCTACAATATTTTGCTTGAAAATAACAGGGTATATTTTACCTTGCCTCTCTAGTTTCCCTCCATTACAGGTTCAGAGGAGAATTTGTGATTTGTCACATGGCTTTGAATAACATAACTGCAGGATTTACTTAGGGATGGCGCATTCCCAACTTGAGGGAAAGGATGTCAAAGTAATGCTTAGATTCTTTATTCAGTGAGGAAGCCCCTGGTGTACTTTAGCCAAGCATACTTTAATCAGTGTGACTATGTAAAGCAAATCATAAATCAACAGTTTAAATTTACACTTGGGTGTTGTTTCTCATGGTAACTTTAATCTGTTTTGTTTGTGTAAAGCACAGGTCAAGGAGGAAACCTGTTTTTAATACCTCACTAAATAAAAGTAGACTTCTGTTTTCAATAAAAGTAAGTAAATTTTAATTCAGATCTACAGTGTATTTTAAAGCACTATTTATTGCACATACTGTTTACTCCATCTCTCACAGTAAAACTAATTCCCTTAATTTCAGATGGATAAAAACACTGGAATTTTTTTGTTCTGAAGCTTTATCTTTGGGCTAAAGGATAACACCTTTACTTAGAAGGGGAGAACTTCAAGGTAGTAAAGTGGTCTGCAGATTCATTTAAAGGTGATTGTTACATAATATATGGTGCCTTTTTACTCATTAAATATTTACATTCTGAATCTCGTTTGCTTGTGTGTAGTTAATTTTACTACATTTTATTTTTCTGAGTCAGCAAAGCTAGCTAAAGAAAAACAAGATGGAATCTATTCCTTTTGTGTATCCTCAGCAGTGTAGCTTACTAAGTTTCAGTGAGCTACACTCACACAAGCCCACTGAAGAATGTGAGGTTGCAAGGATTTACTAGAAATTACAATAAAATTACAGGCAATTAATTTTAAAATGAGAGGCATGTTTCCCAAAATTATGTCCACTATGCCCAAAATTATTCTTATTGATTACAAGTTCTGCTAAGCCATTTTCTAGAAGTTTGTGAGAATTGGGCAATGGAGTGATGTGTCATGTTAGGGTGTCCATTACTAGGCTTTTTAATCAGTTGTAGTCTTATATTGTTAATCCATCTTCAGCACCCCAGAGCTGTGTACATCATGTAGCATTTACTTTGAATCCAGAGTTCTTAGGTATCCAGCAGTGTGTTTGAGTATGTGTGTTTTCTACTTTTCTGTAACAAGCTTTAAGAGTCAGTATAGGAATAAGGGTGTAGGTTGTAGCCATGTTAGTCTAAGGACATAGGCAGACAAGGTTCGTTGGGCAAATCTGATATCTTTTATTAGACCAACTTAAAGTTGTCAGATTCATCCAAAGAACCTTGTCTGCCAGTATAGGAATAATGAAGCTGTACTTTAACAAGCTGTGGCCTGTTACCAACATTTGAAGAATGCATTGGATTAGGAACTGGAAGGATCTCAGACAGGTACACATGAAAAATAAAGTAGTGTTAAAGCTATGCAGAAGCTATAAAGTCATGAGAAGATAGGCAGAGGTGGCATCTACTCCTCCTTTCATGTGAAAGTAGATATTGTTTTCTGGGGTTTTTTATTTTTCTATCCTAATCTTCCAAGTCAAAATATAAAGCACAAGTCATAACCAGTTACTGAGGTAGGGCTGTTACCTGGTCACCACCTTTGCAGCGGGGCAAGTACAGCAGCCATGCTGCCCCATCCACCACCACTGCCCAGGGCACAGAGCTGTCCTCTTGTGTCTGGCCATAACTTCAGGTTTTCTGTTGTGAATCATGTCTCCAGAAATTTTAATAATATTTGCACACATGCTTGTTTTGTTATATACGAGTTCATGCCACTATTTATCTTAACACGCGGTTGGGGTAAAGCTTAGCTTCACTTAAAATATTGTTGTTTTAAAAGCTTTTCAAATGTAGATAACTATTTATGTCCCGTAAAGTTTAAGTTCAATAATGAAGGATAGGTGGATATGTACCATTGTATTACTATTTTGTTGTGATTTTTTTTTATTATTAATATTTTGTGAATAATGTGGGGTGGTTTTTGAAGCAGTAAATCACACAGGGTTACTAGCGTATGTCCCTGGCATACTATTACTTAAGGGGATGTATGTCTTTTTGCTGATATCTTTTGAAGCTTTACCTCTAACCATGATGAGGGCAGTGGTCTGGCTTGTCACCATTAGAGTGTGAAGTCCAACTGGGAAGAACTAGAACAAACAGCTTTGGGGTAGATGACTAAGTACCTGAAGGATAGGAAGGAACTATAGAAGAGACTACAGGGGAACAGACTAAACCCTACTATACAGATTGTGGTGTTTAGGGTAAAGTAGTCTATAAGGCTTATAGGTAAGACAGATGTGTTGTATGGATCTTCTGTTGTGCATCAAAACTTTCTGTTTTCATGATTAAACCATACTTCGTTTTGTAAAGGCACTTTGGGGCTGGTGTGTTCACTGTTAGTCTTGGCTTCCAAAGCTGGACAGCTAAGCCCAGCCACACAAGGTAAGTTATCATAGTTTGTATATGGGGTACGGTAGCATGGGGACCTGTTTTAATCGTAGGGTTTCACGCAGGGTGGGGGAAAGACGCAGCCTGTCACCTGCCTGGCTGGATATGCATGGAAAGGCCAGAGGAGAGGTCAGATTTGCAGCCATCACTGAATTGCAACATTTTATTAATAGCACAGTAAGATAAACTCCTGGGCTTCTGAAGAGAGTTGTCTTTAGACACTTTAGAGGGAAACAACTGACATTGTGTGCCTAATGGTCTTGGGTTTTAAATGTGCAAAAACTGCCTGGGAAATATACTGTGAATACACAACAGCTTATCTTTTCAGGCCACTGTTTTATTTGTTATGGTAGTGACTAATACTCAAAGCTTTTGTATGGATGGTTATATCCTATAATACATGCTTAAAAATGAAGAAAAAAATATGGAAGTCAGGATAACAAAAGAGGATGATTGTATCTTAATTTGAAGGGTAAAGCTTTCTCAATATATAGCAGAAATGTTCTCAACATTCACTGGAAAGCTAAGTATGCTGCTGAATAAAAGATTGATAAGGAACACTTTGGGGAGCAGCATGTTAATTTTTAATGGGTGATGGAAAAGATTATTGAAACTTCCTAGTTCCTCTATAAATAAAGCCCTAAAAACCAATTTTTTCATAATGTTGGTGAGCAATATCCAAAGGCACTTCTGTAATTTAGAAATATACTATACGCTACAATGTGTTAGTCAGTCTGGGCACTGGAATCCTATTTCTGAAAACATAATATAAAAGTAGCCATAGCAGTGCTAATTTGTATGTTATCTAGGGAACCAACACAAATCTTCAGAACAAGACTAATCTTTGTGTATGTGTTTTCTAGTAAAATGGGAGAACACTAAATAATTAACAGAAACAAATGAAAACTAATTTGCTAATTTTTAATTTTTACTCAACTGCATGATCCATGTTAATGAATAATTTACAAGTCAGAAATGAATATAAAATTAATATATTTCTCTGTGGAGCTTAGTGTAAGTGTTATCTCAATATCCTGTCTGACTGCTCGTTGATATAAAAAATAAAAATAAAAAATAACCCCAGAGAAAAAGGTATTCAGCATGAACCAGGCTATAATAAAAAGAGCTGCAGACTCCAGAGGTTTTACTATTTCCATATAGACCTGAGATCATTTGTCTGAGGCTGTTTTTGAATTATTCATATAAACTGTAGCTCTTTGCTTTCAGTTCTTGAATTCAACCAGCTTCTATCATGTGGTTTCACATGCTGCTTTTTTGTTTGCATTTAAGGTTTTTTTTATAGGGTGCCTTTTATTCAAAGACGCTGCTGGATACTGCAGGATTCTATCAGCCAAACATTAAGTAGCTTCATTGTGGTTAATTCTGAGGTTTCACATAGCAAACGAAGGTATTGTGGGAGAATAAACCAGAGAAACTGGGGAATGTAGTAACTAAAGAGCTAATAAACCTTGAAAATAGTTCTGCACTTTTACTCTGAAACTGAAGTGCCTGATGTTAAGGAAATACCTTTTTGGTTTTAAAGCTAAATGTCGTGCATTTAGTTACATGAGTCTCCAGCACCTTGACATGCCAAACATTGTATAAGACAAATAGGAACACTAGATGAATATGGTGGATCAGGCCAGCAGCTTACGTTGGCTATCCTGCCTCTCTGGCAAATTTTTGACTCTTCACAGGAAAGTTAAACACTTTGTTTCCCCCTATGCATGTAGCTGATCTTATCCACGGATTTATATTAGAAAGTGGAAAAGAGAGAAGAAAACCTCTTCCTGACCCCTGCAGTGAGCAGTTTGCACCCTGAAGCATGAGTGTTGATTATCCTTTTCAGCATGCATAACTACAAATTCTGGTTGCAATTATCCAGCTCCAGTATTTTTGATGAGATGACCACCTGCCGTAGCAAATTCCTTTTTCTGGCTACGTGCTGTGTGAAATATTTTCCTGTTGGTTGTTCTAAACAAAACTTGCACTTGAATGTTTCAGCATCTTGCTATTGATGCTCCAGTTACCAGTAAAGTTGCCTTTCATCATCTTATTTTCAATGAATAAAATATTCCGTATGATCTTCTTAGCTATTTTGCCAAATTAAGATTATTTTATAACTGTCCTCCTCCCTTTTGTACATCCATCTGTTGGGCATTGTGACCTCACCTGCCTCTAAGCAGACAGGCTAAGAAATAATATTGAAAATTGATATACAAAGGCACCAACTCCCTATCTCTACCTGACCTTCTTCTGTATTCATAGTACTGAATCTGTAGACAGATCCACAGCTGAGTTCTCAGCTCTAATTATTTTTTCCTTCAAGTTCTTAAAAAACTATTAAGATTTTCAGAGAGCATAATGAACACAGGGTTAATTGGACAAGAGAACTGTAGAGACTTTCGTATTTGGGGCATTCCATAATGTGGCAGAAGCAGCAGGATGTAACCACAGCCTGGTGGGGAGAGTCTAGGATTAGCCCAAAGCAATGAGAGAGAAGGTGTGGCAGTACTCTCTTAGGTATCCTGTTAGCTGCACCATGGTGGTAATGGTTGAATAATGAGTTCCTGCAGAGCAAAAGAACATTATACTTTACTACATAAAACACTGGTGCAACCCAGGCAGGAGCATGTAAATCCTTGGCTGTAGGTCTTCAGCTAAATAATTAAGGCTCTCGCTTGTAGGTCCACTTAAAATAAAAAGACTGAAGCACATGCTTAAGTTTGCCCCTTCTCAGGATAATAACACTTAAATATGTATTTAAAGTCTGCTCTCTGATAGAGTTAAGTAGATGCTAAAGCAGAAGCCTGAGTAGTGGGATTTTCCTAAGGAAGGAAGTAATAGCAAAGAAATAATCTTTGGTTTCGGATATCCCGCAGTCAGGTAGACAGCAATATATGTCTCAACTTACACAGTGCATGTTCTCCAAGGAGCCAGCTAGAATACCCCCACACGTCACACTTTCCTTTCTGGATTCTGACTTGGAATAGTTGAATCTTCTGATCTTCCTGCAGGATTGAGTGGTTTTAGTTGTGAGGGAAGTTTTCTCTCAGTCCTGGTCTGCTTCTCTGGTATGTTCAAACCAACACAAGGGAGGGTTTTTGAAACAGGGAGCAGCACATGCTTTTTTGGATAGCCTTTTACATGTAAAATACTGTAGGCTTTACAGTCCCTTATTCAACAAGGAGTTTTGAACCCACCTATTGTGTTTTTTGGTTGTGGCTTGAAAAGTAATGAGAGAGTCTTTTTCTCACTCACTCAAGCTCTGCTCTGATGGGGAACATGAATGGAACTTTATTGAATGAAAGAATGGGAAGTGCAACTGAAGACCAGATTAGCTAGACAGCAATCTCATCAATAAGCCAAAACTCAAAAAGGAATCCCACAAAAAGTGGCGACTTGGTCTTATCAATAGAGAAGAGTATAAAAGTATTGCATGGACATGTAGGGAGAAAACTAGGAAGGACAAGCCAGGATTTGAGATGCACCTGGCAAGGGACATAACGGCAATGAAAAAGGATTGTACAAGTATGTCAAGAGTAAAAAGAAGACCAAAGAAACCACAGATTTCTTACAGAATGCAGAAGGCAGTTTAGTTATGAATGATGCAGAGAACGCTGAAGCCATTGAATGCCTTTTTTACTTCAGTCTTCTCAAATAGGGTCAGCTACCAGGTGAGGAGCACAGTTGGCAGAAAAAGGGAAGGAGACATATAGTTTAGAGCAATGGAAGAACAGGTTAGGGATTACTTAGAGAAGGTAGATGCTTTCAAGTAAGCAGAGCCAGATGGGATACTCCCTAGGATAGTGGTGCCTAACTTATTGCCCTTCAGGCTATATGGATGGGGCCCAGTACGTCTGTGGGCTGCTCTGGCTAGTGGGCCCAATCTGGTCCATGGGGCAGGCATGGCAGGACTTAATCTGGCCACTTGGAGGAGGGGCAGCCCAGCTCTAGTCAGGCAGGGGACTTGATTTGGCCCTGACCCAGCTGCATGGGGCTTTAGAGTTTGAAAGGGGAGAGGTGGCAGTATTAATTGCCACTGCTCCTTTCACTGTCATTTTCTGACTCATGATGCCAGGGCACCCCTTGTTTAATGTCTTCTTTAATGATTTGGACAATGGGATTGAGTGCATATTTAATAAATTTTCAGATGACACCAAGTTGGGTGGAGTTCGGTAGAGGCATTCTGGAGCATAGGGCTAGGGTATAGACAGGTGAAATAGTCTGAAATCAACCAGATTAAATTCAACAAGAACAAATGCATTATTCTGTCCTGCACTTGGGATAGAATAATGCCATTCACAAATACAGACTGGGGATTGATTGGCTAGACTACAGTATTGCAGAGAAGGACCTGGGGGTTAGAGGGAACCATAATTTATAAGCTGGATATTGTGTGGGCCGGGAGCGGTCCGAGGCCCTCGGGGGCGCGCGGCAGGCTGTGGCCAGCAGCCCTGGCACGTGGGTCGGGGAATGCAGGCCGGAGGACTAGAATTAGGCATGGACATGTAGCGGTTGATTAAAGATTATTTTACTTACACCGTAGATGGTTGCGCTGTAGGCAGGAAAACTTGCTTCAGTTGCAGTTACAGGTAGGAAGGAAGAGCGGACAAGAGTTCTCGCAAACTCTAGCCCAATCCGGCTGAAGGCTCTAAAACCGTGGGCCCGTCACGTCAACCGAAGAAAACAACTCGGAGAAGAGCTCTGGATACACTCACACGAAGTTTGCTAGGCTTCGTGGAACTTGCGCGCAGGGAAGGGGTTCGTCGAGGGATCGTTCGGCGACGGGGAGAGGCCAGAGGTTGATCAGACCCCTATAGCCTTCTTAAGGTACATGCTGGGTCCGTTAGGCTCCGCAGCGCTTAGAGTTCTTCACGAGACGTGAAGTCCTCTTCCTCCAGATGGTTGTGGAGTCCTCCCTTGCGGGGTTCTCCTTGGAGTTCTCCAACTTGGGCGGAAACCGCTCAAGCCTCTTATACAGCTAGCAAGCCAATAGCTAGCCGCCACGTGGGAATAATTTAGAACTGGCCAATAGTGGGACACAAATTTGCATGCGGGTAGCGGGAACTTCTTTGCACTGGGGTTTTCTCTTTGCAACTGAGAAATGCACCCTGCAAAGAAAGCTCCTCGTGGCGGGAAATAATTTAGCAGTGCCGAAGCTCTCACACACAAAATCACACCCTTGGGTTGTGACAGATATGAGCCAACAGTGTGCTGCTGTTACAAAGAAGGCCAGCAGTATCCTGGGTTGTACTAACAGGAGTGTCTCTTGCAAATTAAGGGATATTATTCTTTTACTCTGTTCAGCACTGGTGAAGTCCTACCTGGAGTCTTGTGCTCAGTTTGGGGTCTCACACTTCAAGAAGGATGTGCACAGATAGGAAAGAATTCAGCAGAGAGCATCAAAATGATTAGAGGTACAGGAAACATGATTTATGATGAAAGGTTGAAAGAAATAGTCTAGAGAAGACTATTTATTTCTAGAGAAGACAAGATGGAAGGGGGATTTGATAAGTATTCAAATATCTGAAGGGCCATTATAAATAGGTTCAAGATAAACTATTCTCTATGGTCATAGGGCACAAGACTAGGATCAATGGCCTCTAGCTGCAGCAGAGGACATTTAAGTTGGAGAGTAGGAGGATCTTTCTGACTGTGAAGTTAGCTGAATGTTGGAACAGGCTACCTATGAAAAATGTGCAATCTTCATCCATGGAAATGCAAGAGCAAACTGGATGTTCATCTTGCTGGGATCCTATGAACCCAGCTGACTTCCTGCCCTTTGGACAGGGGGCTGGACTCGATCTTCCGAGGTCCCTTCCAGCCCTAATGTCTATGAAAGCTATGGAAATTCTCAAGAGCAAGTTGTACAGACACTAGCCTGAGACAATTTAGTCAGGGAAGATCCTGCCTTGACCAGGATGTGGACTAGATGGCTTTGTGGGGGCCCTTCCAGCCTTACTTTCCTATGATCCTTTTCCAAACCCTGAAGGTTTATCTAGAGTTGGATTGTTTTAGGCCTTGATCAGTTAATCATGTGTTCAACTTCACCAGTAAAATTCACATCATGATGTAAGGATGTTGGAAGTTGACTACTCTCCTACTTATGGCTGTACCAGCCGACTATTTTAAAACAATTTTAGCTGAATTTTTATAAATATTGTCTAGTAACAGAAGTAACCAGGAAATATTTTGCTGTCTCTGTGTGCTAGAAATTTGCTTTCGTGATACTTTTCGGATGGCTATAACTCATTTCAAGCAATTGTCTGACCATGGCACCAAATAGTTAGGCAGCTCCATAAATCATGCTGGAAGTGCCCCTCCTGCAGCAGCTCCTTTACTGTTTTTCATTTCACTGCTCACCCTCCCTTCCACCCCCATGCCCGTGATTGGCAAAGGGGCCCCACTGGCTGGGTGGTTTGTCACTGATTGTCACGAAGGTGAAAACTGTGGCTACCAATCAGCAGCAAATGGCCCAGCTGGTGGGGCCTCTCCGCCATTCAGGGCATGGGGGAAGGTAAGCAGTGAAATGAGAAACGTTAAAGGAGCCACTGCAGGCGGCACTTCAATTGTGATTTACGGAGATCGCTACAAATAGTTTAATATTTTGTCTCTATATATTGAACTGCAGTAAAATAATTCTATTGAAAAAAATCCTATCAATATTTCTTTTCCTGATAAGCACCAGTTACTAGACATTAGTTTGATTGAAGTACATTTAGGAAGAAAATAGCTTTTTTTTCAGCCAAGAATGAGTTTGCATACTTTTGTGTATGAAGGTATTGGGTTGGAAAGGTAACTGCTAGTAAACATTTGGCTTATTTATTGCAGGCAGCTATTGCTGTTACTCAGATTTGCAAAGTTTTATTGCTGTTTATCTGTGGCATGTGTAAATCATAACTGCAGCATATAGTGCAGGATGAAGTTGCTAGGCAACCATTTTCAATCATTTAAAAAATCCTTCTTAAATATCTGCAGCATTTGAGAAATGAGACTTTAACTCCTCACGAACAACCGAAGCATGCAGTACCTCTCCTCCACACAAGTGGTTTTTACTTTCCATCAGCAGTAACAAGAACTTCACGTTTTAGTGCTGCCTGGACTTCAGAGTGATAGTGAATTGTCATTTCAGCTCTTCCAGGAGAGATTAAAAAAGATAGGACTTTTCATTTTGGAAAGATGAAGGATGAGGAGGGATATGGTAGAGGTCTATAAAATCATGGTGTGGACACAGTGAACAAGAAACTGTTAGCTGCCAAGTCCCAGAATACTAGAACTAGGAGGAACTCACTGAAATTAGTCAGAGACATGTTGAAAACTAAGAAAAGAGAGTACTTTTTTTATGCAGTGTGCATTTAAATTGTGGAATTCATTATCATAGAAAGTTGGTGGAGGCAGATAGTATAACCAGGTTAAAGAGGGACTACACACATTTGTGGATGAGAGAGCTATTAGTAAGTGTTGAACATAGGAGACAGGTCAATCTAGATATATTTGGTTCAATTACAGCATCCATTTTTGCCACTGTCAGAAACGGGATACTGGGCTAGATGGATCATTAGTTTGACACAGTATGGTTCTTCTTAAGTTCTTCTGTCAGGTAACTTTTCTAATGACACATTTGGTTATGGAAGTTGGTGGGGAATATAGATATTCACTAATGAAAGAAGTGGGTAGCATGGGGATTGAAACAACATGGTTCAGTCCTCACAGTTCCTAAAGTATGAGCTTAGACAAAACTGAGTCTTGGTAAAGTCTTGATCCAGAGCAGATTTTTAACTAGTGAGTCCTTTTTGGAATAGATTTAGGTCCTGATCCTGCAGTGAGCTACGTATGGGCTGATCCCCGTCTGGGGTTACAAAAATAAGGCATCAGCATTTAAATGGGTATAACACCTCCTTAAAAATGCCAGGGATGGACAAAAACATTCATATCTTAAAAATCAAGAGTTTAATCTGCAATGTTGTGGTCATTGTTATGATACAAACAAGTTACTGTTCAAGTACAAAGGGGAGTAAGATGTAATGTTGAGGTTTGGGTGATTGTGAGAGTAAGTGACTTCATCTGTCACTCTGTGATATAAACCATTTTTTGCTTTCTCCATGCTCAGAAGGTTTATGTGAATAACATTGTAAGATATGAAACTAAACATAGGTTTGGCTCAGCCCTAATTCCTTGTGCTGTTCAGAAATCATTCCTAGCTAGAAAGTTCTCTCTATAGTTTCCAGCATGGCTAATCCCTTGTAAGACATTCAACTTTAGCTTAAGTAGCTGAAATATTTCACAGAAGTGAAACTTCCCTCCTGGGGAGAGAGTAGCAGCAGCAAAGGCCTGAGAGTACCTCTGTCATAGGGGAATTATTGGTTCTATGTTCTAGTCCTATAAATAACTGGAGAATGAAAAATGTGCTCATTCTGGCTTCCTATAAATATTGGATAGCTCGTCCATGCCTCCTTACATTCACCCCTCCTGCTCATTCCTTTCTTGTACACAACTGGGCCAATCATGCCTTGTTCTCTCATTGGTAAGGAGTCCAGGAAAAGTGCAGATCAGTCTATATTCTTTGGGGAAGAGCTTCACTGAACAGTTAAACAAATGTCTCTAAATTCCCTGGGCACGTCTAGACGAGGGCGCACGTGCCTCTTGCCCCGTCTCAAACCCCTTTGAGGCAGGGCAACAGGCATGTGCAGAAATGAAAAAATGTTCCTGGTGCTGCAAGTTCACAGCGCAGGGAGAAAATTAGACCCCTGGATATCCAAGGGTCTAAAGAAATCAAAGTTTAAAAAAGCGGAGCAGGGCACGGCCCTGGACTGTGCCCTGAGGCAACCGGAGACTAGGTCCTCCACAGAGACGCTCTGGCTGCTAGAGCATCTCTGTGGTTGGCCCCTCGCCCTGGTGTTGAAACAAGCAGCTGGCCAGGCTGCGTGTTCAGTACCAGGGCTCCAGTGCCGGTGAGTAAGGGGTTGGGGAAGGGACCATGGGGGGGTATCCTGACAGCCCCTCCCACTCCCTGTCCTGCCTGGCCCCATCCCCTCAAGCCCCCAGTCCCGGCCCCCCCACCGCATAGTTCAAAAAAAAAAAACACCCCCCCCCGGCACTTACTGGCAGTTGGATGGCTGCCTGGGGCCCCACCTGCACAGTGCAGGGCAGGGTGACAGCCCCAGCAGCTCCAGCCCAGACCCTGCTGCACCCCCACTGTCCTGTGATGCCCAGGGGGCTCTGCCAGGAGGCCCTGGAGCTCCCACACCACTGCTTCTAAGGTAAGTAAGAGGCTTTTTATTCCATTTTTTAAATTTTTTTTTTAAGTGCTGGTGCCTGGGGTTGTGGGTGTAGCCGTGGGGGCCTTGGAGTGCCAGTTGGGGAGTGACGCTGGGTGGGGCAGCCATTGAGAGGTCTGGGGGAGCAGGGGGTGGGGCTGGATGGGGCAGCCATCAGGGGGGCTGCATTAGCTGGTGGGGGATGGGGCCAGGTGGGACAGCAATTGGGGGCCTGGGGTGGGGCATGTGGGCCTTGAAGGAGGGGTTGTAGCCCCTGTGGGGACCATTTGGCCCCCTGTTGGGGGGCTGAAGCCGCTGTTGGGAGGCTGTAGCCCTTGTGTAGGGGCTGAATCCCCTGTTGAGAGCCTGTAACCCCGGTGTGGGGGCCATCACCCCTGTGGGAAGGCAGAAAATATATATTCATGACTTCATGAAACATGTATTTAGAGTTCACTTTCTTATTATGATAAGAGACTTGCTTTAACACTGTAGCTGTATCAATAAAACATTACCCAACTGATCTCTCTCTTTCTGTCTCTCTCTCTCTCTCTCTCTCTCTCTCTCTCTTTATAGTGGTCTTTTGTTTTACTTGCAGAGGAACATGGATTTTTGGGGTATTTTACAGAGTGACTTTGGGATTTTTTTTTATCAGGGACTTTTCTGTTTTCCAATAGGGAATACCAGAATTCCTGCTAGGGAGGCCAGTGGCAGGACCCTGCCTGCTCACAGCTGGCACCTTGGACCCAGCTGGCTGTGGCTGACCTCCTGGCCAAATGGAGACAAGAGGACATGCTTTGACAGTTCAAAGCAGGCCACCACACCCAGAACATCTTCCAGGCGATAGCTGCCCAGATGGCGGGGCAGGGGGCACACATGGCAGTAGTACCGCACAGAGGCCAACCCTGCAACCACAGTCCACTGGCAGCTGGCCCAGAGGGGCAGGTGCCTCTACTGGATGCACAGTCCCCATCTGGGTCTGGGAGGTGCACAGCAGGTCACAGCCAGGCAGCAGCCCCCACTGCCAGACTGCTGCAGTGGGTAGAGGGTGCAGGGAACTCTCAAGTCTGCTTCAGCAGTCCAGCTGTCCCCAGGTACAAATTGGCTGGACCCCAGAAGCTCCTGAGAGCTAGTAACCCTGAGCTACTTGCCAGGGTGGCTTTTTATATTGCTGGGGCCAGGACAGGGTGGCTTTTTATACAGCTGGGGACAGCACAGGTGCTGGCCCCAGGCTCTAGTTCCCCCTGGCTGCAGATCTGGGAGGAGCCAGGCAGGGTTATTTTGCCCCAAGTGGCACAATTTGCTCCACAACAAAGTGCATGTCCGAGCACATGCGCTAAGGCAAAAAGCCCTGGCTCAAATTTGCACTGCTTCTATTTTAGCTGCTGCAAGCGCATGTGCTTGCACGTGTGGACATGCCCCCTGATTCCAGAAGAGTTATTAAGTTTAATTCTCAGGGATAGGAAAGAAGGTACCAATATTACAGGGGAATAAGATGCCATTGCTATTTACCTCACTATTTCCAAATCTCCCTGATATCGATAGAGAGGAAAAAAATGAGAATATTTTACTTTCTTTTTGGAGCAAAAACCTTTTCCCCCCCACTTGATAACAAGTTTATTTCCTCCATTGTTAGCTGGTTTATTGTTTTTAAAAGCTAAAAATAAATGGAAACACCTGGTATTGTGAAGTGATGATTAAGCATTGGGAAAGAGTAAAAATGTAGAAGCAAGATCCCATTTTTTATGTTGTGAAATAATTTATATGAATAACATTGTATATTGGGATTATATTTTTATGATGGGATTTTCAGAAGTGCTTAAGGGCTTTAGGTGCCTGAATTCTACTGCAAGTTAGTGAGTTAGCTGCCTGCTTCTTGTGTGCTTCTTTGGAATATTTTCCCTGAACTATTTCTGTAATGCCATCAGGACCAAACAGATATTTCATAATTTCATAGATACTAGGACTGGAAGGGACCTCACAAGATCATCAGGTCCAGCTCCCTGCCCAAAGGAAGCCAGCAGGGGTCAAGTGATCTCAGAAAGCTAGGCATCCAAGTGTTTTTTGAAAACATCCAGAGTGAGTGCTTGCACCATCTCTGAGGGAATCTAATCCAGGCCCTGGGGACTCGGACAGCAAACTTTTTCCTTATGTCTAGCCTAAAACAGTCTTCCAGGAGTTTGTGACAGTTGGACCTTGTCTTCTCATGGGATGCCCTGGTGAACGGTTCTCCCAGTTCCTGGTGCACATCCCTTATGTACTTAAAGATTGCCACCAAGTCACCCCTGAGCCTGTGCTTTTCCAGGCTGAAGAATCCCATATCTCTCAGCTGCTCTTTATAAGGCCTGTTCTCTTGTCCTCTGATCATTCATGTCGCTCTCCTCTGGACTCTCTCAAGCTGCTCCATATCCCTTCTGAATTGCGGAGCCCAGAACTGGGGACAGTATTCCAGCTGTGGTCTCACCAAGGCCAAGTAAAGTGAGAGGATGACTTCCTGGGGCTTGCTTGAGGTGCATCAGTAGAAGCAAGCTAGAGTTTTGTTTGCTTTGCCGGTTGTGGTGTCACATTGGTGGCTCGTGTTCATCTTGTGGTCAGTCGTGACCCCCGCATCTCTTTCGGTCGTGGTACTGGCAAGCATAGTAGTGTCAAGCCTATAAGTGTGTGCAGGTTTTTTTTATTGGGGCCCTATTGTTCATGACACTTCATAAATGTAGTTGAAAGTGAAGGGTTGGCCCCAAAGATAACATGTTGTTAAACAATTAGTTGGTGTTAAACAAAAGCTGTACCAGACATGAATATTGAGGGAAATTGCTATATGCTTTTAAAAATCATTTTTAAATAAAATATCCTGCACTTCATTGCCCGAAACCTCTGTCTGTTGGATTTTAGAAGCTAATTCTTGAAATGTAGAAGTGCATGAAAAGGCAAACTTTTATTTCATTACATCTTTGCAAGGTTCAGTGCCTTCACCCTTTCTGCTATTGTGAAAACACTGAATGCTTAGCATCTACCACCACCTCAAATTATATAATAGAAATAACCTGAATACTTAATGGCAGCAGAAATTTAGCATAAGCTGTTAAGTAGCTAAATCCTAGCCTTTTAAATCAAAGAACTTTGTATATCTTTTGTGCTATTTTGTTATTTGCCATTTGTTCCTATTCATGGAATAAAAAAGTCCACATGGCTTCTCTTCCATTGAACAGACTGCCCTACAATTTGCAATTATATTTAATTTTTATACAGGAAATTAGATGGGTTGATGAGATTGGTTCTCCTAAACCTGTTACTTTCCATAATATTTCTAGGATTCATTTAACTGTAGCCAAGATGTAAAAATGCAACTGAATAGTTCTGTAATTTGCCTCTGAGACTAATCTGTGGCCATCTTCTTTTATGGCATAGTAAATTATAAACAGGTTGTAAAGAGACTACAGTAGACTGAACAATTGTGTTAATGACTGCTATGAAGTCATTAACTATGGATTCAGAGTATAGTAAAGATGAGATTATTTTACCTGTGAGATTGCCATGTGGAACGTTTTTATTACACATCTAATTAGTATGGTTCCATATTATAGTGGTCCCCAGTAGTGCCACAAAAGTTAAGAACTTGTCAGCATTTCAGCTGCTGTCACTTATTTTTGGCCATTTTGAATTGCATTGGGATGAAACTCTCTCTGTAAATCACTTTTGAAAGCAGCTAAATATTTAACAAGGTGATGTTGTACTGTGTATGGGATATGGTGTGTGTCATAAGTGTCTTACCAAACAGCAGGTCTCAGCTTTAATGAATTCGCAATCTAATTCTAATACAGTGTGCTGGAGAATGGCCTGCACTCTTTCACTCTCTCCTTAGTGTTAATACACCCTATGTAAGATGTGACAGAAAGAAAAACCTTGTACTGAACCACACAATTAAATTTGTGAAAGATTAATAGTGTTTGATTATTCTGTTTGTACAACATGACAAATGCAAAGCTAATAACCTACCATGGTTCCACATGTTGACAATGACAAACGCATCACTAAGAAGTGCACATCTTTGATAAGAAGACTACAGAAAGAAGATCAAGTGAGTTGAGACTCTCTGTACTATCCATTTTAAATACACCTCAGATGTCAGAGTCACTGCAATGTCCTGTAAAGCCTTCCCTAGCAAAGTGGGGGAGCACAGAAGTAGAAGGTGAAGTGTGTCTATTTCTTTTCTGTGTGAGAACCCATGCAACTAAAGTTCTGTTCCATACCTCACAAAACCCCAGTTCTTTACCTGGAATCAGTCCAGTGAATAGACAGTCACAGTGCCATGTCCTTTTGTATCTCCATAGTAACATTTCTATTTTGAAGGGACCTGGGTTGTTAAAACTCTAGCTCTAGTCCCTGGTAGATATTACAATAAAGATGCAACTAGTCTGTTAATAGTGTTGTAACTTGGTACCACAAAAAATGGAAACAAACCACAAAAATGTGTAATATTTTTGTGGCTAGTTTTCATCATATCTTAAATTTCATAGATTTCATAGACATTAGGGCTGGAAGGGACCTCAGAAAATCATCGAGTCCAGCCCCCTGCCCAAAGGGCAGGAAGTCAGCCGGGTTCATAGGATCCCAGCAAGATGAGCATCCAGTTTGCTCTTGAAGGTGTTCAGTGTGGGCGCTTGAACCACCTCTGGTGGCAGGCTGTTCCAGACCTTGGGGGCTTGGACAGTAAAGAAATTCTTCCTTATGTCCAGCCTGAAACGGTCTTGTAGTAGTTTATGACCATTCGACCTAGTCGTCATCCCTTGGGGCGCTCTGGTGAACGAACGTTCCCCCAGATACTGGTGGTCACCCCTGATAAACTTATAGGTGGCCATCAGATCACCCCTGAGCCTGCGCTTTTCCAGGCTAAACAGCCCCAGGGCTCTCAGCCTGTCATCGTAGGGTCTGCTTCCCTGACCTCTGATCATGCGCGTGGCTCTTCTCTGGACTCTCTCAAGCTTCTCCACATCCTTTTTGAATTGTGGAGCCCAAAACTGGACGCACTACTCCAGCTGCGGCCTCGCTAAGGCCAAGTACAAGGGGAGAATGACGTCCTGGGATTTGCTTGAGAAGCATCTATGGATGCAAGCCAGCGTTTTGGTCGCTTTACTAGCCGCAGCATCGCACTGCAGGCTCATGTTCATCTTGTGGTCAATGATGACCCCCAAGTCTCTTCCTTGCATAGTGTTGGCCAACATAGCACTGCCGAGCCTATAAGGATGCTGCGGGTTTTTCTTCCCAAGGTGGAGAACCTTGCATTTATCGGCGTTGAACACCATCAGATTCTCGTCCGCCCACTTGCTGAGCCTGTCCAGGTCAGCCTGGATCACCCGCCTGTCTTCTGGTGTGGATGCTTTTCCCCAAAGTTTGGTGTCATCAGCGAACTTGGCCAGTCCACTTCTGACTCCAGTGTCCACATCATTAATGAAGATGTTGAACAGTATGGGTCCAAGGACAGAGCCTTGGGGGACACCACTGGTCACAGGACACCACGATGAGTGACTTCCATCAATTACTACCCTCTGGGTCCGACCCCAGAGCCAGTTTTCCAGCCAGTGGATCATGGAGGATCCAAGGTGACAATTGGCCAGTTTCTCTAAGAGGTGATTATGGGAAACCAGGTCAAAGGCTTTTTTGAAGTCAAGATATATGACATCAATCTCTTCTCCCTTGTCCAGGTGATAGGTCACCTGGCCGTAGAAGGAAATGAGATTGGTCAAGCAAGACCTACCCGCAACAAACCCGTGCTGGCTATCCCTTAAGATGTTGGCGTCGGCCAGTCCATTAAGGATGGCCTCTTTGATAAACTTTTCTAAGATCTTCCCCAGGATAGAAGTCAGGCTAATGGGCCTATAGTTAGCCGGATCCACTTTCCTCCCTTTCTTGAAGATAGGCACCACATTGGCCTTCTTCCAGTCTTCGGGCACTACACCAGAGCGCCAAGAGTTTTCAAAGATCCGCACTAGAGGCTGGGCTATGATGCTCACCAGCTCCTTGAGTACCCTGGGGTGAAGATTGTCAGAGCTGGCTGACTTGAAGGTATCCAGCTTCTCAAGATGTTCCTTCACGAAGTCAGCATCAATGGAGGGCAGGGGATCACCCTCATCCGGACTTCCCTGTCCCGTAGCGGGCATGGGCGTCCCATGGGACTGATGAAAGACCGACGCAAAGTACCTATTTAATAGGTTGGCTTTTTCCTAAGCGTCAGTTGTCAGTTGCCCCATCTGGTTCAGCAGGGGTCCAACGTTGCCCCTGCTTTTCCTCCGGCTCCCCACATATCTGAAAAAGGACTTTTTATTGTCCTTGATGCTCAAAGCTAGTTGGAGTTCAGTTGCAGCCTTGGCTTTCCTGGTCAGCTCCCTACAGGACCGGTCCAGTGCAGAATAATCCTCCTTGGAGGTGACTCCCATCCTCCATCCTTTGTAGGCCTTTCTTTTTAGCCTCAGGAGGTCTGCTAGGTCCCTGGAGAGCGAGGGGGGCTGCTGTGCCCTCTTGCTGCCTTTCCTCCGAGATGGAATAGACTTAGTTTGTGTATTGAGGATCGCTCCCTTGAGGAGCAACCACTCTTCTTGAACTCCCCTCTCCCCATGGTCATGGTCCCTTAGGGCCTCACTGACAAGCCTCCTGAGCTTGTCAAAGTCGGCTTTCCTGAAGTCAAGGATTTCCATGTTGCTGACTGACTTGCCAGCTTTTCGGCGGATGGTGAAGGTGATCAGCTTGTGGTCGCTGTCACCCAGCTTCCCACCGATCATTAGGTCGCCGACTAGGTCATCCCCAGTAGCCAGCACCAGGTCAAGCGGCGCTTTGCCTCTCATTGGCCCATAGACTTCTTGAGTCAGGTAGAGGTCATTCATGCACGAGAGGAAGCTTTGCGACCGCTCAGATTTTGCTGAGCAATCCTCTCACGAGATGTCCGGGTAATTGAAGTCACCCATGACAACCATGGTCCTGGAGCATGCGGCCTCAGCCAGTTCCCGGGCAAACTCCTGGTCAAGCTCAGGACTTTGGGTGGGAGATCTGTAGTAGACTCCCACCATTGTGTCCCCTGTGCCGTGTTCCCCATGGATTTCAACCCAGAGGGTCTCCAGCCGTCCACCCTGATCACCAATATCGGCTTGCAGGGACGTGTAGCTTTCCTTAACATAGAGAGCTACACCCCCGCCCCTTTTCTCTACACGATCCCTCCTGTACAGGGTATAGCCATCTATACCCGTGGTCCAGTCATGGGTGGAGTCCCACCAGGTCTCCGTGATCCCTATGACATCATAATTATTTGCATTGAGCAGGAGGATGAGTTCCTCCTGCTTATTACCCAAGCTCCTGGCATTTGTGTACAGGCAAGCAAGTGCCCCCTGGGGGGCTCCTTCCTTGCCCACAGATTTTGCCAGGGCTGGGGCAGGGGTGGGCTCCCTTAAGTGCCTTGACCTGCTGGCTTTGCAAGGATTGCTCAGCGGGCCAGCAGTGGCAGTAGTGCCCCCATCCCCCAGCGGGCTTAGTTTAAAGCCCAGTGGAGCAGGTCAGCCAGTCTGGCTGAGAAGAGCCTCCTCCCTAGGAGAGAGAGGTGGAGGACATCTCTTCCCAGCAGCTCACTGCCTCTCTCACCAAAGAGCGGGCTGTGGTCATGAAAGCCACATGTTCACATAAAGTGAACATGTGGCAGATTAGGACTGCACTGGGGTCTCCAACCATCTCCCCACCAGCTAGTGCATCCCCCCTGGCCTACAATCAGTTGATTGTCAGCTGGATCTGGACCCATGTGGTCCCTTCTGGCCAATGATCAGAGTCAGAGTATAGTAAAGTTGCCTTAATCTGGGACCACATTAGGGATTGAATCAGCCCCAGTGTTGCTGCCTTTGGGACCACAGTGAGGCTTGAATTGGCCTCAGTGCAGTCTCCAGAGCTGGCCAATGAGCAGCTGATTGTCAGCTGGATCAAGATTACACCAAGGCTCCAACTGGCCCTGATATTGCCCCAGCTGATATCAGCCAACAATCAGCTGATCATCAGTTGACTCTTGGGACTTTGCCAGCACCAGTTAGAGCCCCAGTGCAGTCCCAGAGCTACCTGAAAATCAGCTGATTGTTGGACACCTGGCTTTCAACTTGCTGGCTGGCACAGGTGAAGCCTGGGATCATGATTCTGGGGTTCTCTGCACTGGCAAGTAGGGTGTAATTAGGATCTGATGCTTGATCCCAAAATTGTGCATCCTGTCATGTGTGTGTGGCATGACAGAAGGCACAATTGTTGGGGTCAGGCATCAGATCTTTGTACCTTTAAATGAGCATTTGTCAGTGGCCTCACTGTACAATAAATAACAATCAGTCTGTAGGACTAGTATGTGCTTGGAATGGCATTTTCTGCTTAAGAAATTGTTTTCTACATTCACTTTATAAATGGTTCTACTTCACTATTCAAGTATTATAGGAGCAGTCCATTTAAATAAGAGACTAGAGCACTCTTTTACATTGTTTTACTTTTATATTTAACCCTCTGCTTTTGCTACCATCTGTTTTGGCAACAATACTGGGGCCTTTTAAATGGTCCCATTTTGATTTTTTTTCTATTTCAAGATTACTTTGACCTGAAGTTTAAACGAAATAAACTACAACTGTGAACCTATGTAGGATCTGCAGTCTTGTCCTTGTATGGTAACTCAAACAGCATTGTCTCTATTCTAGAGATATTTAGTCATCACAGAGGAATTGCTCAGGGCATTGGATAGATGACTAGTATGGTGTAACAGTGTTAACAATAGTGGGATCCCCTAGTCAAGGAAAGGGGCCTGATGTATACTTAAGACTTGATAGGTCTGTATAGACTGACCTTATTGTTGATTTGCTATGTGACCCAGGCAAGTGACTTAGTTTGATTGTGCCAATCTGTAAAATGCATATAATGCAAATTTTGTTTCTCATGAATGTTGAAAAGGCTTTATGTTTCTACAGAGCTGGCAGATCCTTCTGATTAGATGTGCTATAGAAAATACAAAGCTTTATTGTTACTGTCAACTTTGTAGAACATTGTCTCTGAAGCAGCTTATGAGCAGCATCACTCACCATGGGCACAGTGCAGTGATAGTGCTTGAAGGATTTTCTGTTTGGAGTGTTTCAGCACCACTCTGTAAAAATTATATTTGCCACTGTGAATGGTACTTGTGGCTAAACAGTGTCAGATGCTGTGTTTCTTTCATGTGCTTGAAACTATCTCCCAGTTTGAACAAGAGAAGCAAGGAATTAGAAGGAAGTTAGCAAGGGAGAGGGAGTATAGCAGAAGTTGTGCTACCAATTCTGAGAAGCAAAGATGTGATCTGCTCTTATTAATGGTTAGCTCCTTGGGGTACATGCACAGTTAAAGTCATCAGAATGAGTGAGTGGTTTCATTACTATCTACATGGAGAAACAGTTTTTCATGCTGAGGGTAAACATAAGACTGTTCAGTGGATATTATGATGTACATAAAGACTAAGGCCCTAATAAAAACAGGTTGGTTTGTAGCTCATCATAATATAGGAATTATTGTTCATACAAATGCACATGATCCATTTAAAACTAAAAATATCAAGCTGCAGTTTCTCTCCCCTGGGCTTTTCCACCAGCATTTCCGGGTGTCACATAATGAACAACAGCTCTGCTATAGCTCACTTTAACATAGGCTCCTTGCGTACCTTACTAAGGCATTAATTATAGGAGAGGATAATGACTTGGGAACACTTGTGATATTTCATACATGGTGGGAAAGGTGCTTAATGACCTGTTTAAAGTGTTAATCTTCAAGCTATACCTGATGCAGAGGATCCTGAATGTGCCGATAGCATTGGCTGTTCTGTAACCAGATGCTATATGAGTAATATCCTGTGTTAAACAGCTTAAATTCTCTTCTGTTAGCTGATAATGCCTTAAATACATGAAAATGGGAGCAGATTGGGATGGCACTTCTATGTCATGAAGCTAGCTGAGAATTGATGATATACCTTTTGAGAACTCAGTACTGCTCCCTTGATAGTATAGCTGATGATAAAGCTTCCATCATATAAACAATTGTTACATATGGGGAGGTTATCCTGAGTGGGAAGACTAATTCAGAAGATTTATATGAAGTGATAAAGTTTGAGTCTTGTCTCAGCTTCCTGATTTGGCTAGAGCCTCCATGGTGCTTCAATCACAGCTGCTGAGTATACTAGAGCAGCATTAAAAATTGGAAAAGCTACACAGCCTGATGAATGTTTTTACTGGGAGATGCATGCTCTGAATATATTAGGCCACACACCAAAGTGTGACAGTAATCCTACATGCTCCAGACATCATTGAAGAAAAAGTAATTTTCTTTTAATCTTATGTGCAATGTATTCACCCCTCAATTCACCAAATTCAGAAGTGGAAAAAGCAGTGCTTCCTGCTGTCCCTCATTTGCTTCTTTGCCTACAGTAAGACAGTGACTGGCTTTTCTGAAAGCTGTGCCAGAGACTGCCAAGGTGTATTTTACTGGCCAGAAAATTTTAATAGTTGCTGATTTGTATTAGCAGCAGCTCTTGTAGCTGTTGGAGCTGGCAGTTAATGGTGTTGGTTGATTAATGTTCACTAGTTATTTAACAACAATGCCAGACATTGATTAACAGTGATAAAGTTAATCCATGTTTTTCCTGCATTTCTACCTTTAGTCTGCCCAATGTTGCACATGCATGCCGGCAGGGGTCTTTGTTTAAGTTGGGTGGAGCATTGCTAATGGTAATGGGTAAGGATCTGGGCTTGTTGACACTTTTGGCAAGACCACCACTAATATATGCATTTTCAAACAGTATAACCTCAACAAATGACACTCCTGTAACTTTATATGCATTTTGCTATAGAGAGACAGCTAATTAGCTGTGTTAATTTGGAGTCAGATAGAAGGCAGGGTAGATTTGCATCTTTCTAGACTAACCGAATCAGAAATGTATAGCATCAGCTTTTGAAAGTAGAATCACAGCATCCTGCTGGGGCCTGGCTACGCCCCTCCTCAGCTCACCACCATAGAAAGGAAGGGAGGGCTACTCTAGCACCCCCAGCTTCTAACCTGAGCCACTGCAGACATGTGCCTGCATTTCCTGATTCAAAAGTGAATGTCTATCTAGTTGCAACTAAAGGTTAGACTAACCTGCAAAGATTGAATCAGTTCAGGCTCTGGCTTTTTGAATGTCTGTCCCTAGCCAAAGTAAAAAAATTCCCATCTTTAATTTTCCCTGAGCTTGATGACAGGAGTGTGAGCCTGAAAGCTTGCAGAAAAAGACATTTTTTTTGTGATTTCTTAGTTGATCTAATAAAAAGTATCATCTCTGAACCAAGAGTTCTAGATTTATGCATGGCCCTAGCTAATATGTCCATTGGGTATGGCTTCCTGCTTTGCACAACTAAAGAGAGACTGTACACAGTGCCTTCCATGTCACAGACCTTCCAGCTGGCTTTGCCACTTTTTCTTTCCGCAGTTCAGATACAGCTTAAATTAGACCTGCAACATCCTTTGCTATTTCAGTCCTGAGCCCAATGCTCCACCCTTCTTTCTGTACATGGAAGAGGAGGAAAAGGAAACTACACCCTTCTGAGGCCTGTGCTGCAGTTCAGAAAGACGGAAAATGAGAGGGCCCTAACCAATTTCTTACATGTTTGAGCAAGCCACTTTGAAACCTTCACTTGTTGCTCATCGTGTCAGCAATGCATGCTGAAAGACCTGTTCCCTGATCTCTGCACTCTCTCTGTTGCCCTGGATGGATGGAGCACCAGGGAGAGCAGGGGAGCTAAGCAGCTTCAGGAGATCCAAAAGTCAGAGAGGGTTAGCAAGCAGGGGCTTGGCTAGGAGCTCCCAAGTCTGTCTTGTGACTCTCCCATCTCCTGTGACCATCCGTTGCCCAACTCTTCAGTCCCTCACAGCTTCCCATCTCTCCTTGACTCTTTATCCATTCAAGCAAGTAGCGTTTGGGAGTGTAGATTGTCCACATGGGAAGTGGGTTGGGAGCAGTACATCCTGGTATGCTGGAGGACGACAGATTGCCCCATGACTGCAACACAAGCTGCGTAACACCTGCTGGAGATACTCTCTGCCTGAAGAGTAAGTTTGAGATTCTTAGACGATGCTTCACTCATTTTTCCTACCTTAATGTGCAGACGTTCCTGTCTTAAGTTCATTTAATACTTTGGAAGGGTAACATCTAATAAAACCCTGGGTCACTATATTCCAATGATTTGGAATGGTTGGAAGTGGATGTGTGATACCACCCTGAGCTGTGTAGAAAAGAACTGATTATAAATGGAGACTCTGTTAAAAAAAGAACTCTTGACTTCCTGAACTTGTTCACTGAACTTCTCTTTTGTGAAAATTAAGAAACAGAACTTCAGGCTGAAAAGCTGAAAATTGGATTATCATCTTCTTTTTCAGTTTTAAAACAGGCAGCTGTTGTTGTCATTAGGAGTAATAGGCTCACAAGCTATAAAAAGAGCTGCTGGGTTTTGGTTTTTTTTGAAAGTGACAAAAAAAGAAAGAAACTTCACTAGGAATTTAGGAGATGGATTTGTTGAATCAATTTTTTCTCTCTCTATCTCCTGAGCTAGGGACAGAAATTAACAAAACCAGAGCCTGAATTGATTCAATCTTTGCAGGTTACACTCCCCCACACACAGTCTACAAGAGCCAGACTTTATTTTTGAGCTATTAGGCAATCTCCTCTATGTACACTATGCAAATACATGTAAGTCAGGACAAAAATATTTTTTGAAATAAAATTAAAATATGCTATAGTAGATGTTTGACTTTTAGTAGACAATTTGTGTTTTTTTTCCAGTTCCAAAGTGGCACCTCCCCCCTCAAAAAGAGTACTTCCAGGGGCAAGGGAAAGGACTTCCAGTGGCAAAGGTTATGGGTTAGGGGCAGGACTTCTGGTCCCAAGATGGTGACCAAGGGGCGGGGTACCTGTTGAGGGGTGGGGCTACCTTTGTAGCCCTCAACAGCTCACCAAAACTCACTAAGTGGCCCTCCTGCCAAAATAATTGCCCACCCCTGCTCTACATGGTGATGGTCACTGCTCATTCTAAAATTTAACTATTTAATGTTTGCTGAGTATTGTAAAATATTTGCTGTTTCACCCTAGAAGTTTCTAAGGCCTTAGTGGCAGAGGGAGCTACCCCTGCATTGAATACATAAATGCTAACGCAAGCAAGTTTTTCAAGCTCTCCTTTTTAAAATTCAGTTCTTCAATAGATGGTGATATCCAGAGAGGCCATACGGTAGCTCCTACATATATATGTTGAGTCATGTGTCAATACAGAGGTGCTCTGCATGAATGAAAGAAAATGATCCAAGGCGCATGTATGTGCTGATTGTAGATTTTATTAAGTATTCTATAAAACTGCAAGACAATGCATTTATAAGCGTCTATATTTGTAAATTTAAACAGAAATCCTGAGTTATATCACTTTAAACTGGAAATGTAATTATAGTACCACACACTCCAGAATGAACACATTGAGTAAATTGTCTGCAGTCTAATCTTATTGCAGGTCAACATCCAGTTAAAGAGTGTACTATTACATTTTTTTGTCTTAAATAATCCATCCATTTTACAGATTAGTGATTTTTAGGCTGGAAAGAACCTATGTGAGACACCACACATTCCTGGCCTTCTGGATATCACAGGCTATAGAATCTCACCCTGTAATCATTTATTGAGGAGCTTGTTTGCTATAAAGCCATTAGTGTTGTTATCTAGCATTTCCTTTATAGTTGTTTTTTCTCCCTGACAGAGTATTTCATGTTAGATCTAATACTCATTTCCTCCTTCCTACCTTGATTCTACAACTGGATATCTACAGTAGTGTAATCTAACCCTTTAAAAATATATTTTTTTTCTTTTTGGTCTGATGCTGTAATTAATATTTTTTTACTAGTGTGAATTGAGTCCTTTGTTGTTTTTGGACCCTTTCCTCAATGTCTGTACTGTATCTGTAGCTTTCAGCAGCACTTCAGCTATGGAAAAGCACAAATCTAATGAGATTTTATTTTATCTGTTTCACCACCTTAACAAAAGTTAAATGCTTGTCTATTCTGAGAGGAATTGTGTTACTGAAAGCCCTGGTCACACCAATAACATGCTCTTCTTTTTGATGTTAAAAGGGAGTCTAACATGGCTTTGAGGAGCATGTCACCTTTGTGCAAAGCTTATAAAATTGTTGCAAGTTTGGAATAAAGCACTGTAGTAGCATGGCAATATATTTCTTCCTTCTTGCCTGCAAAGCTGAAGGAAGGAAAAAAAACAATGCATTAATATCACAGAAAATGGAGCAGGGCGCAGTAGGTCATCTTGAGAGAGAATGACGCGGGAGAACTAACATGAGGTGTGTTCCTTGCATTTTGATTCTAGTGGTTTACACCCAGGCAACAGAAATTTGATCTTTCTCTTTCCCTGGAGTCATTAGATGCTGATAATAAACAAGAGAGAGATGAATACTTATTTGAGCTAGAACAGTGCCTAAGCATTTAGCTTGCTTGTTCCAAATTGTGTTTATAATAGATACTGTACTTAAAAAGAGAGCCCCTGTTCCATAGAACAGAAAGGGTGAAGGGCAGTAGTATTTAACCCCTGGTCTGTGGGCCTAATGTGACACATGGAGCCATGGCATCCAGCTTTTAGGGCTCTACAGGTTGGGAAATTTAGTGGAGTGGGAGCAGTGGCAATTAGTATTGCTCCCCTCCATCCCCCCAGCTTCCTGAGGTCCCCAGGGCTAGATTAGGGCTGGACCACATACTCTTCCTCTGTTTGGGTTGCGTCTGGGCCACACTCTCTCCACCCTGCACAGATGGTTTGGGCCAAGCTGCCCCATACCCACTTCCACACTGCTGTATCAGGCCCTGCCAAATCCGTCTCATGTGCCAGAGAGACCTGGCACCACCCATCTGGCCCATGGGGCAAAAATGTTGAGCACCACTGCTAAAGGGGATTGACTTGGAAGCTATTATTAGGGTTGTATTTTGAATGCATGATAGCTAAGAATGAGAAAACATAACTGACTTGCAAATATATGAAAATAATGAACACCAAGCAAAAATCATTTATTACTTAGATAGGCAGCAGGGACAACTGGGAGATCTGGAATGATGCTAAGCATTGGCAGGGATATGGACTTATGACTGTCTTCTATACTGAAAATCTTGTGCTCTTTTTGAACATCAAATTCAATAAAACATAGACTTCTAAAAATAATAATAAATAAAACCCCAGGAAATACAGATTTAAGGTACATCTCAATGCAACCTCAACTCTGCACCTCTGGAGTTAGCAAAAAGTAATGGGAATTATAAATAAGCACTCCAGCTGTATTTGTTGCATTAGTTGTGTTGGGTGTTGGCAAGATGAACTGGAGCAGCCTGGCAGAGCTGTGATATGAAGTGATCAACAGGAGCTAGGTGGCTTGTGGCAGGGTGGCCTGCCTGCCGTGTGTGTGATCAGAGAGGAAAGAGGAGAGGCTCATTTCAGAGTTAAACTGTGTAGTTTGTGTCAGTGATGGTACACTAGGATCATCTTGCCATGGGGGTTGTCAGAAGTTAGTTAGGATATGGATGTTGTCTATGAGTTTAATATGAAAGTATTAATGTTGTCTGTGGGTTGCATTGTGCATGTAAAAGAAAATGGACCATAAAATGTAGTAGATGTGGTGTCATTCCTGTCCAGTATGCTAAGTGTTTGACTGTAAGGAAAGTCTGGTGTCAACCATACAAAGGCAGAATGTGCATCTGTGTTTTATGGATGTAATGGCACATGGCTTAGTCAGGACAGACTTTAGGTTTCATAGGTGCTTACTGTAACTTTGAATTTTCTGATTTTCAGAAGTTTGTTTTCCCAAACTGAAGTTTTGGGAGGGCACTGGGAAACTACATCCCCCTTGATTTGTTTTTGTTGTTGTGTTTCCTTGGTGTTTAGACTTGATTGTAATTTAGTGATGATTTACCTAGTTGTAGGTTATCCTTGTTGAGATGCTTTTGGGTTCAGTAGGTAATAAAGGTTGCTGTGGGATTCTTAAGTGCTCCTCCTGTCTTACCCATTCTTGTACACTTGGCTATGGTGGAATGAAGATCATGCCTGTGCTTTGGAAAGTGTAGGGGCTAACAGGGCTGGCACAAAACTTCTCATGCATGGTCTGCTTCCCAGGACTTAGTCTTTTTATTACATTATCATTTTAAGTGCCTCTGTGTGTGTGTGTGTGTGTATCTTCTCCACTACCTGTCACTGTTTGGAGCTCACCCTCCTTTTCCCCAAGAGCCCTTGTCATCTTCTCCGCTCCTCTGTTTACTTATCACAAGTCATAATTTCTTGGAGGATCTTGTACTGTCTTGATTTTTTACGAGAGACACATAGCACCCAGGTCACACATGGAACAAAGCAGATGGGTTCAGAAGCGAACAGATCCTGGTGTAGTTACCCACCTGGAAAGTGAGCATGCAGAGCTGGGAGTCTTGCCATTGACCTTCCTCCCATTTCTCTCTTCATAATTTCCCTTCCATTACCACAGACCCAGATTGCCTTCTCTTCTTTCCTCTTTTCTTTTTGAAAATAATTTGACTGCATTTTGAATGTTCTGCTGTCTTCGGAGTATACTCCCCCCCAAATAACTCTCTCTCATCCTAAGATGGGAGCAGATGTTTAGCAACATGCTTACAATTCATTTTCTGATTTCAGCCAAGAGGTGTTTCACACTTAAAATGCCCAGTTCAGATATCACAGTGTGTCCTCTTGAGCTACCCAGGTAATCTGAATGCTGGCAAGCTAACAAGCTTTTGGGCACTCTACCACACAATTGCATTGTAGTCTGTGTGGTGTATGAACATAGCCTTGCTTCTATGTGTAGAATTTTTCTGAGGTAGATAGCAATTGAAATAATTTGGGACACAGTTGGAGTCATGGTTTGATCTCCCAGATCTGCACAGAAAAAAACTGATACAATTGTCAATAAACTTTCTTTTCCCCAAAAGGGTTGGATGTTAGGAACGGTTCAGCTAAGCCCACGTTTGGGCCACTAACTGGTATGCATATTCCCTGGGGCACACCAAATTTAATGACAATATTAGTGGGCATGCTGATTTTTAGAACTCTTAGAAAAGCTGACCTTTAAACAGAGAGTGGTCCTCAACCTCAACTATCTTGTAGCTGATGTTTCACCATAATGAAGTGGAATTTAGGGGTGAAAATGACTTTCATGGCACAATGACATTCTAAAAAAATAGGCATCCAAAAGAACTAGTAGAACGCCACTGAAATCTCATAAATGAAATTAGTAATGACAAAGCGGATCAGGAAGTAGTCTGACAACTTGAACACATACAAAATAAGTTGGTCTGTGTGATGTGTATGTTAAAGAAAATTAATCCTGCCAATTATTACCCTGTAAGTGAAACTTCGATTCTTAATAAAATAAAAGAATACTCATTGAGTGAAGTATCTCTTAGTATCTAGAATAATGAAAACACAAGCAATAAACAGCATGAGTTAATTGCCTAATGGCTACTGTTCCCCTAAGTGTTCTATTTATCAGCTTTTTAGAAATCTCCCTTGTAACAGCATCACTTAGTCACTTGCACTAAACAGTTGTGATGCTTAATGCTTATCCCAGTGGTATTCTAATTAGTGGGTAACCTGTTTCCAGTTTTAAATACTTCTATTATGTCTGCCCTTTGTCTTGTTCTTGGCCTGATTTTCTGTTTAACATGACATTTCCTCTCTTTGGACCATCTTTGGTTTTTGATTGCCACTTTTTTGGCTTATTTATAAAGACAAATGTGTGGATGGAAGCACACATCATATAAAGTGTATACATACTTATCACCTCTAACAAAAGAGTAAACTCTTGTTAGGCAGTAATGAGGTAGAATCGTTAGGGAGGCACATGAGTAACTGCCTTTGGAGGAAAGAGATCCTTGAACTAATTTCAGATGTTCTGATTTCTTGTTCCATAACTCGAAAGTGATTGACAAGGATTGGGGTTGTCAAGGTATATACGTAAAGTAGAACCCTTATGTACAAAGCTAGATTTCATGTGAAATGCCATTCTGTCCATTGATCTGAGAAAAGTCATCATTGATATCATCAGAGCTCATGGTAATACCCAATGGCAATAGATTATCCTATGCTGTTTGGAATTTTATTTTGCATCAGTTACTGGAATAAATTACATTTGTCCAGCTGCATTAAATGTGTTTGCACTTAAAACATGAATTTATATTCAGTAATCAACAGCTATCATAGCTCCTCAAAAGTATTCTCCCTTAGCTGTGATAAACTTCTGCACTAGATATGCACATACTACTTGGAAGTTATGTTGGGTACCGGATAATTGATTTCTGTGGTAGTGGGTAGAAGTGAAAACCTTCCAGTGGATTCTAAGATTACACCAAATGGCAGGTACAAGTTATCCAGTTTAAACAGAAGTACCTTCTGTTGGCTGCATAAATGGCTTCACAAAGCACATGTTTGTGGTGAATAAAACTTGTCTTTGTGTGAAGGATCCTGATTTTTATACCCTCTCCTGGCTCACTGTATGCCGTCAGAGGCATAATTAAAACTCTGTTTAACAGACCTTGTCAGATTAAAATCTTGACTTTATAGCAATTAATTTGGGGCGGGGGGAGGGGGCATTGTCTCTAGGAAAATTGGCAAAAAAGCTATTTATGAAAAATGTTTTTGTAAACATTTAAAAAAAAAAAATCTTGAAGTTGCCCTTTAAAGGTAAGACACTGCTTGAAATCATTAGTAAGGTTTATTTTTAGATAATGCAAAATTTCACAATTATAGTGAAGGAAATAAATTACTTGGATTAACCCTCCCCCCCCCCCCAAGTCATCTAGTTAGGTAGTTAGGGCTATGTTATATTTTAGGGCTAAGCACTTTTTCTCTGTTAAGCATTGATCATAAGCCATCACTGATTTTGTAGTTTGTGCAACTGTTTATCTCATCTGTAGAAAGAAAGACAAGATGGAAGAGTTATTATAGTTAAAGCATACCTTTTAGTAACTTATCTAGGAACTATCTAGAATTTACTCACCCAATACAGGTCTTCACTCTTTCCTTGATTGTTTCCACCTGGTGGGGGATTGACGGCAGTCTTCCACAACTGAACATTAAGCTTTCTCATGAGAATGAAAGGGCTGGAGAAAAAGGGGATTTTTTTCCTCACTGTACTAGATATCAACAGCCCCAACACCATTTCACACCTCTTTAGGGAGATCTTTGCTCAAGTCCGCTTCCAATTCCAGTTTCAGTGAACCAGACCACTATGCTACGAATATCTGCATTGGACAATTGTCTCTGGTAGACACTAGTAAAAAGCTTCTCTGTCTCCAACCAAGTTATTGAATAGTTAACAAATCTCTCCCTAAGATCAGTCAAAAATATCTGCTCTGAGTTTGGAGAAATTGGGGGCTGGGGGTGGTGGTAGGGGGCATGTCCTATTCTGAGATTTGAAAAATATGGTTACCCTATACATATTATGTCTGCTTGTGTCAGCTTCAGCTGACTATCCAAGGGTAGTAATTTACTCAAGGTATTATCTAATTTTCTGTCACGCTGGTAAGATTATGTAATAGACACCTACAGCCTATTACTACAGTATAAGATGCTCATCTATCTGCTCTAGGCCCAGAGTAATTTACATTGGTATATGCATGTATCTGTACTCCAGGTTATGCTGCATTTGTTCCCTCTCATCTTCCGATTATTTCAGGGAGCAAAGCGGCTCAGCTTCCACTCGGGCACTCAGGTGTCTGTGCGCTAACCTGTAGTTCTAAGTCACTGGAGGGATGAACACTTTGGGCATAAACACCTTCTGAACCTGATTTACCTCTTGCTACTCCTAGTGCTATTGGTAGCATGCCCTAGGAAACAAGACAGCATAGTAGCTTCCGTATAGCACTTATGCTGGGGAAATTCTTCCATAGTAAATTGGGTCTCTTTTACATTGCATAAGCAGTGAATGGGGACTGGCTTCAGTAGTGTAACAAATGGGCACTATCAGTGCCCACTTAGAGGGAGTGCAAGAATGGCAGCCATTGGCCCAGTTGCCATAGCCTTCCGAGTCACAGACCCTGGTTGTTACACTTCCAACTGGACTGGAGTCTAAAGGTTGTCAGGCATTAACTTGAGATGCTTGTTCATTTTGCTAAAGTAATATGGTAAGGAATGAAAGTACAATGGATGAAAGCAATACTTATAATTAGTTTTCCTGTTAGTGCTCCATGTAAGTTGTCACTTTGACAGAATTTATCTTAAAACAAATCTCGTTTGTTCTGAATAATTTAACAGCTGGTTTAGCTAACATTTCTTTTAAAAAGTCCCAAAAAATAATGCTCCCCCCTCCCCTCGCCTTTTTCTTTTTAGCTGGCTAATTTTTGTGGTTTCTAGTGGATCCTGAACTTTCCGTTCTAATCTACATCACATTGACCTTCTGGGTAGTACCAGAAAGTGTTACTTAACATGGCAAGAGACAGCAGCAATACTGAAATAAGTATGTACTTTTCTACAGGATAGGTTTTGAAAATTATTTTTTAGTACCTGGCCTCTGTCCTGATTTTAGCTGCCCTGGTGTAAATGTGGGTATATCTCTATAGACCTGAATGGATTTACTTGAACACAGATGAGATTCGAATCTGATTCTTGTTCTTTACATAAATATATATTTGAAGGTAATATATCTTAATGACTGTGGTCTTTCTTTAACCTATATTAATAACTGGTTTTAAAAACAGACCCCTCCAATGAAATTGAGAGACTATTTCCTTTAATATTTGAATATTTATTTCCCAAAGGAATCCATGGCCTAGAAACATTCAAGAAATGTTTTCTTACCTAAATGTTTCTATGCCTAAGTCGCCTCTTTGAACGTTCCAAGAGTGTCATTTCCCACCCACGGCAAGTTCTCAATTAGTGCCAAACCCTTTACTTATTTCTCTCTAATTATATGGAGTAAATCATTTGGCTGCTTCTTGATAATTAACTAAGTCAGTCATGCTTCCTGGTCTGATAAAGTAAAATGCTGCTCCCTGGATGTCAGCACAGCGCTATGCCCTCAGCATGTCTACTGTTGTTGCTGGCCCCTGCCATGGTTATTCTTATCCTCTTTGCTTCCTTAATGTAAAAGGAAGCTTTTCTTTTTGCAGGTACCCAAGTCTGCTGTATAAGTGATCTGTGCAGGACTTGGATACTTGGAGAACCCTGTCGATCTCTGCTGATGAACCATCACCATGGCAACTTAAGCACTACTACAAGGAACAATTAACCCTTTAGGGAACCTTACTCTGACAGTCCCGGGTGCACCTGTCACTTTAAAAAGAGGAGCAGCCTGCAGAGCAGCCAGCAGGTGTAGAAGGGAGTTAATGAGGGCATCACCTGACCAGGAGAGGGTTAAGTTATAAACCCATGACCTGGTCAGGCAGCCTAAGCCTGGGAGCCACAAGCAGTGGAGCTCCTGACACCAGGCTTGCAGCAGGGCTCCTGCCTGAATCTGAGAGCTGGGGGTAAGCTAGAGACGGACAGACAGAGAAATCAGAGACAAGACACCAGAGCGGTCTGATAGAGCAGAGGGGGCTGTGTAGGACCAGATCAGGTCCAGAGCCTATAGAGAGGCTTGACTGTGTTGAGAGCCTGGGGAAGAGCTGAGTGAGATTAGGTGAACATCAAGGAGTGATACCAACTGTAAGGCACGTGGCGTGGTGTAGGGGAGGATTGGAGCCACACAATTAGCCTTTAAGATGAGAACCACAAACACTTGATGGCCATTAGACCAGCTTGAGAAGCCCTGGGTCAGCCTCCCTCTTATTTAGAACATAATGGGCAACTGAAGGGGTGATTACCCAGATAATGAGGGGTGAAAGGACTCCAGGGGCTCCATGGCCACCCTTAGAGATGCGACCCTGTTACACTTATTCTGTATGAAAAGAGAACCCAGAATATAAAGAAGAAAACTACAGATTTCTTATTTTTTAATAAATGGGGGGAAATCCTCCCTTCTTTTGGTGAAGCTGTATATATACTATCCAGCTTTTGTGGCAGTAGTTGCTGCATCTTAAGATTTCTGCAGCTCTTTTCTATAGAGCATGAACTAATAATTGAAGAACCAAAAATATTTCTGCATCTCTGAGTTCTGAATCTGGGTTTGGCAGTGTTTTTACCCCTTGGACACAAGGAGAAATGCTGCCCTTATGGCCCAGATGCAATGTAGCACTGATTGAATTTACCAGATGCCAAGGGACGTGGCAGACCTGGTAAACACCAGGTTTTTCCACTAAATACATTATCCATTGGCTTCTTTTCATCTGATCAGATTGGCCAACAAGTCTTAAATGTCTCTGTCTGTATGAGTCCAAAACAAGGTAGCGAAAAGTCTAGCAAAATGTAATTGGGGGTTACATGTGTGCCCTCATGCATTTGGCTGTGCAGAGCAGGCTATACTCATGCCCCAGTGAAGAATAGAAATAAGACTCCTCCCTACCCCTTATTGCTCCAGAAGTGAGGCTTCCTGTAACTGGAAAAAATAAAGTTCCTGTAATGCCTTCTGAACATGCTAGCAGGGTGTGTAAATATGACCTAATCCCTGGTGTTTCTTGGTGGATGTCATGCTGATGAGATGTCTATGGCAGGAGTATCAAGCACACCAGGCCCTGCAGGCTGGATGAGTGGGCCTGGTTTGGACTGTCAGACCAACCCCATGCGTGCTGCATGCAGCATTTGCCCTGGAATGATCCTGTGTGCTGCATACAACACATGCAGCAGCCCTGGCCCTGCACACAGCATGTACAGTACTGGATTAATCCTTTATCCTTTAGTGGACCATGGGCAAATAAACTCATGGGCACCTATTTTTTTCACTCAATAATTATAATATGTAAAATAAGCACAACTGGGCCTCTTTTTAATTTAGGGCTCTAGGCATGTGCCTAGTTTGCCTGTGTGTTAATTCGGCCCTGAGCGTGCACCAGACTAGCCCCAACGTGCCGTGGGGAGTGTACTAGGCTAAGGCCAGGGCTTAGCATGCATCAGGTGGGCCAGTCTTGCATGCAATGCGAGATCCAGTATGAGATCCACAGGCTAGGTGATAAGGCCATATCTTTGACACCTCTGGTCTCCAGGTTGAAGTCCTTTAAATAGTTTTCTTTATGATAAGGCTACGGTATTTTCAAATAATGTACTTGTACAATAACGAGTTAGTATCAATGCAGATCTACAGATGGGTGTGTTAATACATCAACAGGATGGGTGACCTAGGTACTAAAATGACTGGATAAAAAGATTTTTGCTGCTGCTTCTAAAAAAGCAAGCTTGCATTCTCAGCCTTTATTGCATGTTTATACAGTGATTACTATTAATGTCCATATTCAACAGTCGAGGAAGAAAGAAAACTGCAGTAAATTTTACACTATGTTTACATTATTACAAGGTTTAAAAGGCATTGTAATTCACTGGGTATTCCAACAGAAGTTTGGATCTCTTCCAATTTAATTTTCTGAAGTTAGAGTTTGCAGCTGGGTCACTTCTAGTGTAATCTGTAAAATGTATCTCCTAAGGCTATGAATTGGAACAACAGCATCCCAGCTGTCACTGTAACCCATCATTTACAACACTTGGGGTCTGAGGGCAAAACATCAGAATCACTTTATGTGGACACAGCAACATAGCTAGCTTCATAAATTTTGTTGCAAGGAGCAATAATCAATACTTCATGTTTAATGACGCAAAACTGAAATTAGTATAGATTTTATGTCTTCTATGTTTCCAAATTATGCAAACATTACTGGCCCCTTTTTGTAGTTGCCTTATTACATCTTCCATAAAGACTGTCCAGTGATGTTTAATTGAATGATTGAATAGTCAAAAGTGTCACAACCAATTTTGTTTTTTAGTCTTCGTTAAGTCTTCACCCTTAGGTTAATATAAAATGAAGTCAAACACAAAAATGATTTATGTAAGTTGAGCAGGTTTTGTTACCTACCGCTGTGTACAAATGAAATTGCAAATTGTTTTCACATTTTAAATTACCTTACGTTTCTTGGGGATATGTTGAAACCAAAATGACCAATGGCGTGATTCAGGAAACAAAAAGGTTATCTTTGGGGTTCAAGCATACTTCAGAGGTGAACAATTGAGGGAGTTTCTAGCTCTAACATATGTTAAAAAAGGATATGCTTCTGAGCAGGGTAAAATGTGAAGCAAGAATAGAAAGTTATTTCAGGACTAGGCCATCTCAAATTGCTTGCTTACATGGTAGGTAGTAGTGAGGTTGTGTGCATCTATGAGGAAAAATTTAACTTGTCTTGAAAATTCAGTTTATGTATTTTGCAGTAATGCTTCCAAGTCTACCAGGATATGAAAGTTAGTAAATCAACTACAACTGTGATACTGTTTCATGTTATATGGTACACGATCTATGCACTCCTCTTGCACAAGACTAAAAAGTACCATGGTGTTCTACAATATATAGACTTTGTTTGAGAAAGCAGAGAGGGTATGAATGGTTGAGTTGTTTTGCTTATAAAGATGGCAGTGTTTTTACTGCAACCAAAATTCTTTGATTTATCCTGACATCAGGAAGGGTAAAGATGGGTCTTGCATGGTGCAAATTTCCTCATTTTGTCTTTTCTAATGATTTTAACCTTCCTGGCCTTGGAAGAAGCCTTTTTTTATAAGCAAGATTCAAAGTCCATTCTCTCTCCTTTCTTTCCCCTGATTGGTTTCTATTTATACTTCCCATTTTGAACTGAATGAACTGAAGGAAGACATTAAACAACTTCTCAGATTCTTGAATAGCTTTCAGGTTCTCTGGGTATGTTCAATTATAGAGGAATTAAAGCACAAAAACACACTCCAAAACATATCAAGAGATAGCTGTATCTATGAGTACTTCTGCCAGAAAATTCTCCTGTCCTGTTCTTAATTTTAAATTATAGGAATAGTCTATGTTCAGGGTTTTGGGGAGCTTTTGTTTTTATAATTTTTAATTTTAATGATAAGAACATGTCTATAGAAGACCCTGAAACTGAGACTCACTTCCCCTAGAGCAAACCACAAATAGTGGTTGCATAGGAAGAACTTTTTGAACAGATAACTGCATAGTGAGGCTGCAGTTCCATTTTCCTCAGCAGGGATGCACAGCCATTGTATGAGTTAGCATCCATTATAGAAGCAGGCATCTACCAATGAGGCACGCTTGCGAGTCCCACGATACCAGACTTATCCTTTAGGAAGCTTCCCATTTTTATTTACTGCAGCAGGAACCATCATTTAGAAACAAATATGGACTGGGTTAGCTGAAAGCCATAGCATAATTAGGGCAGGGGACAGTGGGGTACCAGCCCTGGGCACCAACTCAAAGGCGACACCAGAATGGCATCCCCCAGTGAGACCATGGTGCCACTGCCACTGCAATAGCTTGTGCTGAGGATCTTGCACTGAAGCAGCAGCAGCCTGCATTGTTGCCACAACTACAACAGATCCTGCATAAGGAGGCAAGTGCTCATTTCCCCATCACTTTCCCCCAGTTCTGCCCAGGTTGCCAAGTTATACCTCTGGGTGAAACACATTCATAGCACACACACAAAAAGAAACAAGCTCCTATTCGCATTTTGCCATGCTTACCCTTACTTGTGATACAAATATCCCAGGAAGATTATAAAGCTGTCACCTTATTGTCCTTCAAAATTTTTTTACAGCCACATCTACTGGAATGGCTGTAGAGCACTGCCAGCTGCTAATGGCAAATACTGTGCACCAAACTATTTGAAAAATGTGCTCGGATTTGTCTGTTTTCATTCTCACTTCCTTGTTTTTCTTATCTACCTGTATCATCTTGTCATTACCAAAGATAGACAAGCTCTGTCCAAAGAGCTTACAATCTGCTCTGTTTATACAATGCCTAGTGCACTGCTGTGTTTTGGCCTCAGTTGTTGTCTGAATCCTACACACTTTGCTATGAGCTAATGACGTATGGCAGCGCTGCACACTAGAATTGTTGCAACGCTGCATCTCTTCTATACCGGGGTCCCAGAGCTTGGTTGACTGGATCTGGCCCATGGGCCATACACTGCTGACCCCAATACAGAGGCTTAAATTGGTCTCTTGAGGACCAACAGGACTGCCCAGAGTTATTCAACAACTCATTGTTAGTGATTTATATTTCAGGTAAATAAATGAAATTTAAGCACAATCAGGTTTAAAAATCATATTTTGTATCTCCTTTTTGAACAGATTTCCTCCCTAGTTACATATCAAACTTCAATTTTATTATAGTAATAGGATTTTAAAAATCTAACTTACCTTTTTTTTTTAGTCTTTGGAAGCTAAAACCCTGTCAGTCAGACTCAATTTCTGCTTTTTAAGCATTTGCTCAATTCATGGGCAGATTGAGTTCCTGTTGAAATGACACAGGAAGGTCCTCCATTAACTGAAATGTGAGTTGGATGGGTGAGGGGTTTGAATTTAAAGAATATTTTCAAGGTTTTTCTAAGATAAATTGTTAGCATCTTCTACAAAAACAGAACAATGCTGGTACTGTGGTAAAGATGGGCTAAATTTTGCTGCTGGTAAACTGCATAATTATGAGAATTAAGCATTTTTCTGTACTAGAAGAAAAAGAAACTGCTGAATGTAAGAACTCCTGCTGGTTTTCTGCTTATTGTCAGGGGCTACCTTTTTCTTAATCAAATCAGGTAAATGCTTTGCTGGTAACATACATGTATTGGATTCCTCCCAGCTTTTTCTTAGATGTGCAAATTTAATTGAATGTGGCATATCTTATGGGATATAACATTCTGGATAAACAGTTACAGTTTTTCGAGGGTTATGAAAAATCTCTAACCCCAGATGAGATACTCTTGAGTTTGAGTTTCACTCAAAGTATGAAGGGGGCACACTCATTCATTATATACTTTACCTATATGGTATAAAATTGCCAGTGATAAGGGGTAAAAATCTATGAAACTCCAACTTATGCAAGAAATATGTGCTGATATTGAAATTCACACACAACTTATCTCCGTGTTTTGAGGGAATTGGTTATTTCATTGATTTTAAAATTTTGTTAGAGTTGTGCACAGTTTGGGAGATGTATGTTTACCAGAGCTGTTAACTCTGTAAACCATTAAAATATGTTATTTTCTGTAGTTACTATACACAGTAAAGCATTAGGTAAAGCACATAGGTTACTCCTTCGGCTGTTGTGAACAGAGCATCTGAAATTCCTTAAGGCTTGAGATGTATGGTTCCTTGTGGGTAGTTTTATTCTGTTCATTTACTGAAACACATATGGATTTGCATAAAGTAAAAGTATATCTCTGTGTTTGTTTGTCTTTAATTGTATAGTAAAGTTTTTAGTCTTAGAATGCTTACAATCTTAATGTTTTTCTCCCTAGCTTATTATTAGCTGAGCCAGAAAAACAAATGGATATCACACACAGTATTTTTGGCTCTACCACAAACCTTAGCGACTGGAGAATAGGTTGTTTGGGTGACTGATAATGGGCATCTTTACATGTGCTCTCAGGGTGGGGAGGGGGCTTTAATTAGAGCAGCTCTCAGGAGCCACTCTAATTAAAGGATCCACAGCGTTTTGTGTATCTAGTGTCCCACACTTCAAAATGGCAGTGGGGACGCTTTAACTAAAGCATTTTTAACAAGCTTTAGTTAAAGCACTGCCACTCCCATTGTGAAGTGTGGGGATGTTGAATACATGAGACACTGAGGCTGCTGGAGTATGCTAATTAGATTTAATTAATCGAGTCTACTCCCATGTGCTGTAATTATAGCATGTGGGAGCAGGTGTCCAGCACATCTATAGGAACGCAATGGGTCCAAGGGCATTTTGGGTGGTGGTTTGTTTTAAACCAAGGGTGGGCAAAATATGACCTGTGGACTGGATCCAGCGCACCAATTGGTTGTATACAGCCTATGGCTGCCCCTGTGGTGCTCCACGTGGGGCCAAGTCCCACCTTCACCCCCCCCAGCACCTGCTGATGGCACTGCCCTGGACTTGGCCTCAGCCCCAGTCCCAGCCCTGGCCAGTATGCACAGCTTCCCAACAGGGCTGCTGCCACTGCTACTGCAGCCATTCAGGGGCTGCTTGGCTCCCCCTACCTCCAGCAGCTCCTCCTCCTGCCCCTGCTTTGCGTCTCTGGGCAGCAGTTAGCATAAGGAAGCAATGGCAGGACAGGAGGACATGTGCTAGGCACCACACACTCAGCCAGGTGAGGGGGAAGTTGCAGCTGGGTGGCTCCTGCCCCAGTTTGTGGGGCTCCAGCTCTAGCTGTAGCTCTAGCTTCTGACTGCCTTCTGCCCACTTGGTCATCCAGCGCTATGAGCAGCCACCTGCGGGTGACCAAATGAGTGTGAGGCAGGCCCCCTGGGAAGCTGTGCACACTGGCTGGGACAGTGCCATTGGTGGGTGCAGGTGGGAGTGCAGAGTGGGCTGCTCCAGGTGGGAGTGGGTGAGGCTCAGCCTCATGTGTAGAGCACTTTGGGGGCAGCCACAGGCTAAATGGCGGGGGAGGGCGAATGCACCTGCACCACACTGCCTGGGTGAGATCTGCTGCACATGCTCCCTGTCCCCCTCCTTCTTTCCCTCCCACCCACCCCCCAACTGGCTCCTGGGACCCAGCATGCAGGCAGCCCCACCTTGCACCATCCCATCCTCACCCCCTACATACTCCCCCCATATACATAACGTAGAAGAGTAAAACTATTTTGAGCTGTTATGAAATCTCCTCTATATACACTGCTTAAACTGTCAATATGTAAAAAAAATATTTCTTGAAATCAAATTAAAATGTTATAGTAAGTGTTGGATTTTAGTATATAATTTGTTTTTTGTCTATAACTTGTTAAAATAATATCTTCTGAAAGATTTTATGTGTGCAGCCCTCTACATCTCACCAAAACTCATTAAGTGGCCCACCAGCCAAAATAATTGTCCACCCAATTTTTAACTCTAGCCTAGCAGGTCCCAAACTGTGGGTTGTGACTCCAAATGGGGTCACAACATAAGCAGATGGGGTTGCGAGGTTGGGGAGCTGTGGGCTGGAAGTGAGCTATTTGAGCACTCATGGTGCTCCGATCAGATCCCAGGGGACTGGAAAAGGGCTAAAATGGTCCCTATTTTCAAGAAGGGGAGGAGAGAGGAACCGGGAAACTGTAGGCCAGTTAGTTTCACCTCTATCCTTGGGAAAACTGGAAAAAATCATTAAGGATTACATTTGTGGGAGCCCAGCAGGGGAAATAATGCTGAAAGGAAATCAGCATGGATTCATTGCAGTTAGATCTTGCCTGACTATCCTTGTTTCTTTTTATGACCAGGTCACAAAACACTTAGACACAGTAGTTGAGGTAGATGTCATCTACCTAGACTTTAAGAAGGCATTCAATATGGTATCTCATTTTGTTCTCATAAATAAACTGACAGGCTGTGATGTAATGATTACACATCATGTGGGTGGGTCAGGTGGGTGGCACTCCCAGAGAGTGGTGGTGGACAGGTTGATGTCAACCTGGAAAGATGTGGGCAGTAGAGTCCTGCAAGGCCCAGTTCTTGGACCAGTACTAGTCAATGTCTTTATCAGTGACTTGGATGAGGGCGTGTAGAGTACCCTCTCCAAGTTTGCAGATGATACCAAGTTATGGGGTAAAGTTAACACAACAGAGGGTAGGAAATGGATCCAGGCAGATCTGAACAGGTTGGAAAAATGGGCAGAACAAAATAGGATGCAGTTCAACAAAGACAAGTGCAAAGTGCTGCACCTGGGCAAAAAGAACCATCAACACACTTGCAGGCTGGGGGGTGACCTTCTCAACAGCACAGTAGCGGAAAGAGATCTTGGAGTCATAGTTGACTCCAAAATGAACATGTGTCGTCAATGTGATGAAGTGATCAACAAGGCTGACCTCACTTTATCATGCATTAGCAGATGCATGATCAACACTGTCCAGGGAGGTGATGCTTCCCCTCTATGTGGCAGTGGTTAGGCTGAAGTTGGAGTATAGTGTCCAGTTTTGGGTACCACACTTCAAGAGAGATGAGGAGAATCTTGAGAGGGTTCAGAGGAGGGCCACTTGTATGGTCAAGGGCCTGCAGGCAAGGCCCTACAAAGAGAGACTGAGGGATCTAGATCTCTTCAGCCTTTGCAAGAGAAGGCTGAGAGGTGATCTTGTGGCTGCCTATAAATTCATTAGGGGTGGGCAGCAGGGAATAGGATATGCTGTTTACTAGGGCACCCCCTGGAGTTAACTAGGAACAGTGGCCACAAATTGATGGAGAGCAGATTTAGGTTGGACATTAGAAAGAACTTCTTCACAGTAAGGGTTGCCATAATCTGGAATGGACTTCCAAGGTCAAGGGGTGCACTGGTGCTGTCAGGGGGTACACATGCACCCCCGTGCACCCCCCCCTATGTGTCACCACTGTTGCTTCTGATCTCTGATTGGAGGCATGTGCAAGCTCTACTTTGATCTCAGGGGTCTAAATCACACAAGCTATCTGTTACATTTGACACTAATAGGCACTCATGGGAAACAGCTCATTCTTCTTCTGTCTTGCTAGTGGGAGTGTCAGGGAAATGAGAGAAAGTCTGTGCCATCACTTCCTGGGCTGTATCTTTCCCATGGATTAATGAAAGTTTCATTCCTAATGGCCACCAAGCCAGTACTTTTGACAAATGCAAAAATCAAGGAACAAAACACTTTAATAACACATTATGCTTTAGACAATATTTTCTTTGGTAACCAAAATAGGTTGAAGGTTGTTGGTATCATAGATCAATGGCTGTTGGTACTACATACTCATGAAGGGAACATTTTTTCTAACTGCTGTGCATGCAGACTTTGTCAGATATTGTTTTGGCATGATCTGGAAAACTGGCAAATGCAGTACATGTTCCTGAACATATGAAGGAACTTTTCCCTGTAGTACGTACTATTTGACCATAATAAGTATTTGCAGGATTTGGTCTTATAAGTTATTTTGGGCCCAGTCTATCAGAGCTTAAAATTCAACATGCAGGTAGTTGCTTGAAGTCAGTGAGACATCTAATATGCTTAAGATAAGTATGTATTTAAGTGCTTTGCTGAGCAATCTAATGTGTGGCTAGCTAGAAAGCTTAAGATTAAGTGCTTTGATAAAGTCAAGATTGACAATGTTTTTGGGAAGGGACTGTTATACAGTGCCTTCTATAATGGTGCCTGGACTTTGCTGAGTTCTCTAGGCATTGCCATGATATAATCATTTAATCATAATAAAAGTTGATATGCTGAAATGTTATTTCTCTCATTGTAGGAAGAACTCAAAAGGCTGCAGCATACCTTGGAACAAGTTAATGATGGCAAATATTTACTTGAAAGGTAAGGATGGAAAAGTTTGGAGTGATTTCCATATCACTGCACATGTGATAACAGGAAATTGCCTGGATATTGACAATAGATATATTTTTGGCTAGTACAACTGGGACTGTACAGTTTGATAGTGGCTAATTTGAATGTACATGCCACAGCTAGTACCTGGATTGACTGAATCCTGGGAGCTGGTATTTTGGATGTAATTTACAGAACGACAAATACAAAAACATATATGAGGAAGACGGTATAGTCTCATGCTTTAACAGATTCTTTAAGCAATGGTAAGTGCTTCAAAATGTACACTATGTTTTATTTTGATCTGTATTTTCTACTTTATGTGGAGTCATCCTTTTTTTCTTGTCCACGTTCCATTTTTTACTAAGTAATAGGTTGAAGATTTTCTTACACCTCTTCCATAAAAATTATTCTTATTTATCATTATGAGAGAATAACTTCTGAAAACTTCTGGTGTTCAAATGAAGTAAGGTCTCAAAATAATAGCAGGTTGGAGGACAAATCTTGGAAAATTTCTGACCAGAGTCTGTACACATGCATCTAGTTTCATGCAAACCTACATCCCATTAGATGACTTTACCTATCTTGTGAATATCTTCAGTTTTTTCTTTTTGTGTTTGCAGATGGTTTTATTAAAATGATCATGATATATAGCTTGCTTTTGTTGGCCATCTTTTTGCAAAGAGTCTCTTTTTCATGTTTCTGTCTGTCTTCTACCAACGTGATTAACTTGCCATTCAGTGTTTTCATTTTACACTTCAGCTTTTGAAAAGTTAGTCTCTGGGATGAAAATTAAATTAGCAGGAATGTGGATTATAATTGCTGTAGTGTTTTATTGGCAACAGGTCCTTTCCTGGGTGTGTCTGTCTGTTTTAGTAGCATCTAAAATGAAAAGGCCTTGTGTTGAAGTCCATATGGAGCTCATTGTAGGGTTGGGACTGATTTGAAATTCTAATTCTTGCTTTAGTTAATGTTTTAAGTGAGGTTGGAGACCAGGGCTTGCATCTACACCCTAGACAGAAACTTGTTTAAATAAGTAGCTCTATTACACACTTGTCACAATTTCTAAATTAATATAAAGTCAGAATTACTGTAAAAATGGTATGCTGAAATAGGTTAAAACAGATTATTTCTTTTTGTGTAGCCATCATCTTGCCATGGACGTAGAGAATAACATTGAAAAATACCATGACAACTTACAGCCTCTGGAAACAAAAGTGAAAATGTAAGTCATATAAAATGCTATATATTTAAACATGGGTGAGACCATGGAGTCAAATTTTTGTGGTGTTAGCTTTGGATTTTCAAGCAATTGAAAATTGACTGAAGGGTCCTAACTGTATGCTTACTTATTTTACTGAGGTCTGTCTTCAAACAAGTAGTTCCACTGAGTCATGGCTTTTACACTGTATTTGTTTCAGTTGCACCGATATTTGGGTTTTTTTCCTTCATAAAATTAAGAAAATATTTTAGAACCTGACCAATAAGTGTATTTTAAAAATGCTGACATTCTAGAAAAGTAAGGAAAACATGGGAATGGCAGAAGCCTTTTGGGTGTTTTTGTTTTGTTTTGTTTTTAAATACACTGTAGAAAAAATGGGTGGTTACCTTAATGTTGTGTCAAGTAACCTCAATGAACACCTTATGTGAATGTATGAGTTACTGTGCATTTACATAAAGAACTTTATTCATTATTACATTCTGTATTGGTTTTCTCTTTCTGTTAGCAAGGTACACCTAATGTGTTTTAGAGAATATTGAAATATTAATACATTAAAATATTAAAGGCTATGAAATTTCAGATTAAAATCTAATAGGTTTCTCTTAATGATACAAATATTGGTTAGATGGATCAATACATTTCCAAGTTTTTTCTGGAAGGTATGTATTTTTTAAACCTTATTCGCTATGATTTTAAAAAGGGGAAGTACATGTAAATGTGTTTTCTTGTTAAAAAAATAAAACGCATGAAAATGCATGAGTAATATGAATAAGATATAAATGTTTTATGTGAAGTTATGACTTTTAAATAATAACTTTTACAAAGGCATTTATTGAAATCTTCTTGAATAACATTCAGATTTGAAAGTATTTGAATCATTTTACGAGTGCTGGAGTTTCTAAACTCCAAATCAATTATATTTATCTCTCTAATGCCAAAGCATTTAGAAACTAGGGGTGCCAAAATGGGCAGTATGTTTTGGCCCTGACCTAGGACTCAAATTCCCACTGACTTGGCAAACAGGACTGAAAGGTGCTTCCTGGGCCATCAGTTCCAGTCCCTTTTATTTGCAGGTAGCCATTTACCCAAGGAATTTGCAAAATTCCGATTTGAAATCCTCACATACAACTACAAGGAACAATACCTGAATATTATGTATATATAACAGGGCGCAGGTAAAAGCAGAAGAGACAAAAAAAACTGCCAGTGTATTGTTGCTGCAATACCATCACAATTACATGGAATTAATTGATTAATTAATGCTCAGAAGACTCTAGGAAAAGGATAATTCCCTGTGATACTGCCCATCCTGCCTGCCCAAACCCCCCACCATGCTTTTTACCAATCTGACCTAGAAGAAAAACTCCATCCTGACTCCAAATTTGTCTATCAATATGACCCTGAGTAGAAGGGCAGGAACTTTTAGTCAAGATCTCTGGGCTGTCTAGCTACTGGTGGAAGCACCTCATTGCACCTCAGCCAGAGTCCCTAAGCTTCAGGAAAGGCAAAATAGAAACCCAGAAGCCAGTACTGTTAATGGCGGGGAAGGGGAAATGTTACTTTCTGGCTCTTACTGGTGGTAACCAGACACCTATCACACTTGACTTCACTGGGCATTGGGTCAAGAGTTAATCCCCTGGTTAGTAGGGCTGTGCAAAGCTTTGGTCCCTAATTTGATTGGGCAGAGATTCGACTCGATTCAGTGGCCGAATCTCTGAATCTGAAATGAATTGGAAGACCCTTTAATTTCTCCAAATCTAATCAGAACCCTCTGAATGAATTCGGAAAGATTCAGAGATTTGGACATAGACACAACTTTAAATGTTTTTTCTACATACCTCTAGGTAGCAGGTGGCTCACGAATGCTATGATGCTGGGGTGCATGGAGTGTCCCACAGAAGGCCGGGGAGGCTCCCCAGCGTGCTCAGCAGCAGACCTGGAAGTGGACCAGAAGCATTTCTGATTCTGATTCTGGGTCTGCCGGGAAGCTCACTGGGTGCCCCTCACCCCACACCTCCCTGCCCAGTGACTGGTGCCTCCTGGGTCGGGGGGGGGCACCCAGGGTCCCCCCATGAACAATTGCCAAGCTGAGGGGCATGGGGGGGGCACCCCAGCGCACTCCCCAGTGGACCTGGAAGTGGACTGGAAATACTTCAGGTCCACTTCTGGGTTTGCAGCCAAGCACATGGAGGGCCCCCTGTACTCCTGTGGGATGCTCCATGTACCCTAGCATCTCAACACTCACAAGCTGCACCTGGTACCTTGAGGTATGTAGGATAAACATTTAAAGCTGTGCCTGTGTCCGAATCTCTGATTCTCTGAATCAGCATCAAATCTTCAGATTCGGATTCAGCCAAATTGAATTGGGGACAGTGATCCAAGTCAACGAATCAAATCACTGTCCCTGATTTGGCCAAATCCAAATGAATAGGGCCCACTTTGCATACCCCTACCGGTAGTGGATGTTTCATGTTGTTTTAGGGCCATTATCCCCACTTCTGATTATACCCAAAAAATGAATCCAAGAAGCTATCACCTACATATAAGAGCTATTATTCCTTCCATGAACAAAGAATTGGCAAGGCCAGGTGCCACAACAATATTGTAACCAATGCTGTCATGTCTGAGCAGTTTATCTCCCTACTCTCCTATTCCAGACACCCCTTAATATAGCACCTCAGCAACTCTGGACAAATCAGGTCCCACCTCCCTGTCAAACTAGCAATAACAGACCTGCACGTATGCATCTTTTTCCCAGAGCCTCTCAATAGTCTTCCATCTTCCTACTTGATTTAGCTTCATATATGCCAAGTTTTTGTGCTGCACTGTCTGTCCTCATCACTGCCTGGGAAAGATTGTGTTGAACATAAACTGACATTTGAGGTATATCATTTATTTTAAAATATACAAAATAGTTTTTTAATGGTTTTCATAAATGTCATATGTGGGGCTGCATAAATCTTGGTAGCTGTGACTGGTTGGGTAGTGATACGGTGTCCAGTTTTCATCTTGCATTTTCTTAGATTGTGACTTCTAACTACAAGTGTTTGACAAAGAAAAGTGCAGAACATGGAAGTTGCTATAAAGTAGGAGGCTAGGTCCTAAAGACACAGTGCTGCAACTGTCTATTCAAGTGCATTAGCCCTGGGATTAGGGGCCATGACTTCTAGAAATCTGAAGCATATTTTAGAAGAGAATTTAAAAAAACCCAGGAAATCTCACATACATTCTCTTCTGTGATGCTACAATGGAGAAAAAACGTTATGACCAAGTGGGTTCTGGAAATACTTTCCTTGCTTGTCAGTCACTTCCAGGCATTTACTGCACTGTATCAAGTCCTTGAAATACAATATACCAATAGCTGCTGCTTGTAGTTTTTAGCCCTACAGTTATAACATGTTTTTTCCCAATTGGGTCTGAATTTGGAGGAAAAAGTTACATGACTTGTGAAGAAAGGTAAATTAAGGAAATGCTCCCAGGGAAAAGTAAATAAAGGACTGTGAGCCTTTGTTCTATGATCTAATGCACAGTTCTATGATGAGTGCTTTTTTGCTTTTAGTATCTGAAAAATATCATACAAGGGACATTTAGAGTAATGCACACAGGGTGCTCCTTCCTATACAGTTTACTCTGGGAATGAGGAGTCAGATTAAAGTATCTGAAACAGGAGGCATACCAGCCCTAGCTTTAATCTAGCTAGCACATGTAATAACTGTAATGAAGATGTAATGCAGGGGTGGGCAATTATTTTGGGTGGAGGGCTGCTTACTGAGTTTTGGCAAGCTGCTGAGGGCTGCAAGTGTAGCTCTGCCCCTTGACAGGTGCCCTACCCCCTGGTTACCAACTTGGGACCAGAAGTCCCACCCCCTAACCCCTGACCTTTACCCTTGTAAGTCCCTCCCCTTGCCCACCCAGAAGTACTCCTTTCAGCAAGAGTTTGCCATCTCAGAACCAGAAAAATACTAAATTATATTCTAAAAATCAAACATCTAGTACAACATTCATTAATGTGATTTCAAAATATTTTTGTCCTGATTTACATGTTTGTGTAGTGTACATAGAGGTGATAGCTTAAAATGAAGTCTTACTCTTGTGTATTGTTGGGGGGGGTATAGGTTCGTGGTGTGGCTATGTGGGGGAAGGTGTGGGTTTGTGTGGGGTAGATAGGCATGGGGGTGGTGTGTGTATGTAGGGTGGGGGAGCATGTGGGTGTGTGGGGTTTGGGTAGATATGGGGTTTGTGGGGCACTGTAAGCATGTGAGGGAGGGTGGTTGGGGAGGATTGTGACAGGTGTGGAGAGGGAGGATTTGCCCACAGCCTCCCCGTGGCAGGCAGAGCTCCCACAGTGTTCCTCCAAGACTGGGCTCCATGATCCTGCTGCTCCTGCCCCTGGGGCACCAGTGTAGCCCTGTGCTGCTGCTTGCTGCCACTTTCTGCCCCCCATCTGCCACTACTGACCTTCTGCTACTTCCCTTTCCCCCCCAGCTCGCCTCTCCAGCACCATGTCCCAGTTGCACAGTGGAGACTACAGGATGCAGCAGGAGCTAGACCAGGCCAGCTGGCACCTCACAGAGCCAGCTGAGAATCTCAGGGGCCAGACCAGTTCCTGCTGTGTCCTGTGGCCCAGCGCTGTAGCCAGGTACCATGTGGTGCTGGAGCAAATGGTGGGGGTGTGGAAGGGAGCATTGGCAGCAGTGGGAAAATGGCTGCAGCAGGTGCTGGTGAGTGGGAGCAAGTGGGCATGCAGAGGGCAGTAACAGCTGGGTGGGAGAGTGGGGCCCGTGTGGTACACTGGGGCCAGTGCTGGCAGGGCCCAGAGTGGGGTGGCAGGAGCACGGGGCACAGGCTAGCAGGCCTCTATGGAGCCAGGCCAGGCTGCACCAGCAGGGAGAGGGAGAGCCGGCCAGGTTCCAGAGCCCCTGCCAGCCGAGGCCTCACACTTCTGCTGCCCCACTCTGGGCCCCACTGGCCCTGGCCCCGGGACACTGCATGGGCCCTGCCCTGCTGCCCAGCTGTCACTGATCTCCATGTTCCTGCTCATTGCCCCTTCCCCCCCAGCCTGCTGCCGCTTTCAGTGCTTCCCTGCCCGCGGCTTCTGCTGCTCCTCTCCACCCCACGCTGGTCACTTTGGCACCATGTGGTTCTCAGCTGTAGGCTGAGACTGCAGCAGCTGGCTCAGCCCAACCTTGAGGACTGGGGCGATTGCCCACGGTCCTCTCCTGCCTCCCCCACCTTCTTATCTGTATTTCTCTTCAGCACATGGGGGCAGAAACAGCTCCACAGTCCCAGGCAAGAATCCTCTGCTCAGCATGTGGATTCTGGCTGGAGGGGAGGGTGGGGCCAGGGCCTTGCTTCTGCGGCTGCTTGGTCCTACTGCCCTGGCTGCTGTCAGATTGACAGGCAGCCAGGGGCAGATAAATACTAATTTTCTAAATTCTTTAGGGGCCCCATGGACCAGATAAAATGGCCGGCCTGCAGGCTGTATTTTGCTCGCCCCAATGTAATGACTAGAATTTTAGCAAGCACTAGCAGTTGAGTCAACCTAGAAGGCTTCTGCAACCCATAGTGCTACTCATGCTACTATGCCTTCAGTAAAACTGTTACCCAGGCTAGCTAGAATAAAAGCTAGTACTGGTGTGATACTCACACTATAATCCTACTTTCATACTGATCTGTAAGGGTGAAGTTACACATTACACTTTGACAGTACTGAATCTGTGGACTGTTCGCCTGTGTTAAAGTTAGAACGTGCTGTGTGTAGTTACATGTCAAGGGTTAATACCATTTCTTGCCTGCACAGCTCTGACTTGCCACTAGAGGGCTGGTGACCAGGGGCTTGGGTAGGAACCAGGATACTTGGACTCTGGGGAGGGAGGCTGGAGGCTGTGCATCTTGGGATGGTGGAGGACTGTAAATTGCTCATTTTATCTTCATAAAGCAGACTGGAGATACCTTAACACAAGGTAGGTATCACAACCCAGAGTTAACCCTCACCTGAAGCGACCTAACTTTGAGATGCTCACAGGGCACTTAGCAGTAGTTAACAAGCTTTAATTGGTAGACCCTCGTTCATATGGACTAAGTCTGATTTGTATGTTCACCTTAAATCTCCAGGAGAGGGCTCTGATTAATATGCAACAGGTAAGGTAGATTTGCATTTTATAGACTAACTAAATCAGAGATGTATAACATAAGCTTTTCTAAGCAAATGCTGTGAAGGGACTGCAGGAAGCAGAGCTGTTAAATAGAAAGCAGTGACTGGAATACAAAGGGGGGAGAAGGGGGAAGAAAAAGGGGAGGGTGCACTGTTGAGAGACAAGGTGGGCAGGAGAGAGAGAGAAAAGCAGTTAACCCATTGAGGGACATAGGGTTTATAAAAAACTAATCCAGGTAATGGAATAAGAATTGATAGTCCTTTTAAAACCATACTTAAAGCAATCCAGGCTGTGAGTGATTTCTTGTTCTGCTATTCCCTACGAAGTTTATTTTTAAAGTTTTGTTGTCTATGAACTGCTGCTCTGAATTATTGTCTGCCCCATTCCCTTAATTCCTATATCCTTTTTCTGTGAGTCTATGAAGCAATTGGTAGAGAGGAAATATTTAAGGCTTAAATGTACTAAGGCTTAATCTGGGTGAATATTTTTCCTGTTGAAATTCGGTCAAATAGCAAAAAAAAGAAAAAAAAGATTTGATTTAAGTTCCAGCATACAAGTAGCCCCATTGTCTTCAATGGAACTCTTACATACTCCAAGTTTAGCATGTGTTTCAGTGCTTTGTTAGATTTGGGGGCTCAGTTCATTTCAGAGTTCAAAGTAAAAAACATGTGAAAGGAAGAAAACAGGTAACAAGAGAGATTAAGAACTGGTATTAGATTGCCAAAGATTATTAACAATCTTTATTTGCTTACTTTTTATAGTGTGGTTTTTTTCCTGTTTTTTCCCCCTTCACAGTCACCTGTTGGGTGTGGAATAAAGAAGAAATAGGCCTAGTGCTTTTGTTCAAAATTGCAACCAAGTTTTCTTGTGCTTTGTCGGCACTAACACGTGGGAGCTTCTCCAGACATTTCAAAGGAAGTGTGGTCAGAAAGAAAGTAGCACTGTTTCTGCTGCTTCTAAAATAAATATTTCCTAGAGAAAGTTTTTATCATATTTGCCCCCTAATCAGCACAGTTTCTTGGAGACAATGATTTGTTAGTAACATAATGTCTGTATCTAAGAAATATTTATACCCGGTTCTCTATATGCCATGTGATTCTGTGGCCAGATTTAGTGTCACAGAATTGTATTCAAGCTCTTTGTGTTCAATAGGTTTGGGAGTTCTGGCAGGTCATAACCTCAGCAGGGGTCAGCAGTGTAGTGCTGTTGCAAACAAAGCAGATGCCGTTTTGGGCTGCATTAGGAAAATATTACAATACATGGGAAGTGATAGTACCACTCTAATCCATGTCTCATTTGACATATTATGCCCAGTTCTGAGCACTGTATTTTAGAAAGGAAGTGGACAAACTGGAGGGAACATAGAGGTGATCAACAAAGATGATTAAAGGGGTTGGAATGTAGGCTGTATGAAGCAAGATTGATAGAACTAGGTGTGTTTACTCTTGAGAAAGGGAGACTGAAGGAGCACACAATAGCAGTTATCAGTTATTTGAAAGTCTACCATAAAGAAGAGAGAGAACAACTGTCCTACCTTGTCACAGGGTGCCAGAATAGACTAATTAGCTCTGCAGTAAAGCATCACAATCTACCCATGTGCCAGTATTAGGTCACAGTCAACTAATAAACTCCACTGTAAGATAATACTGTTGGGACAGAAGCCTAGGGCTGACCCCCATACTCCCTGCCAGCCTAGGCATGCTCCACCTTGGCTCAAATTGTTGTTGTCCCAGGCACATGTGTAGAGACTGTGGCCAGAAGCAGTTTATTTTGGCTTCAACTGCTCCGGAGTGTATTGCTTCACATTAATTTCATGTGTAGATGCACCCCCAGAGGGTAGGATATGAGACATTGAGTTTTAAGTTGTAACAAAGCCGCTTTTCTAAGCGAAATAAGTTAACCTTTCTTGTCTTGTATCATAAGATAGGCTCTTCATTCCCCCAGTCATCCTAGTTTCTTTCTTTCTGTAAATATAGATTATAGTCTTGTATTTTACAAACATAGGTGACCACAACTATGCACATTATTCTAAATGGGAATAGTGCCTTATACAGTGATACCAGTATTTTCTTGTGCTGTATAGACTGTATTTAAGTACTGTTGTGTATATTGTATACACCCTACAATCTAGAATTGCAATAACCTTTTTCACGGCCAGATCACCCTGATGGCTCATGGTGACCTTATGATCAACCAGTTCACTCAGGTCTCTCTCTCCTTCTGCTTCCAGTTTATGAATCCTTATTTTTAGAGCATGAGAATGACTGTGTTGGGTCAGAGCAAGGGTCCATCTATCCCAGGATTCTGTATCTCAGGAGTGGGCAAAATGGTGAATCCAGCTGGTGACCAGACTCCATTTCCCAGCAGCCCCGGCCCACATCACTGCGACCAGTTTCCATGCAGACCCCAGCAGTGGTGGGGCCTTGACAGTGCAGGGCCAGGGTTTCCATGGAGACTGACCCCAGCAGCACTGGCAGGGCACACGGTTGGGTGGGGAGCTGCTCCAGGGCCAGGGCTGAGATCTTGCAGTGGTGACAGTGTGGTCCGGAGATGGCAAAGAACCACAATCTGCTGCTTGCCTGCCCCTGCCTAGGGTAGGTCTCAATGGAAACCCTGGCCCCAAGTTGCCACAACCCCACTGCTGCTGTGGTCTCCATGGAACCTGGCTGCAGCAACGTGGGCAGGGGTTGCTGGGAAATGTAGTTGGCTGTGGGCCCGATCTGGCCCATGGGCCAGACTTTGTCCACCCCTGCTGTATCTGATAGTAACAAGTGAAGGATGCTTTAGAGGAAGAGTAATACAAATAGTCCAGATGTAGAGTCATCTAACATGTGAGAGTCTCTCAGATGCTCACAGTAGGTTATGTCCTAGCTATTACGATTAATAGTCACAGACAGACCTGTTCTCTGAGAAGGAATTAGGCATCTTTACAAATCCGACTACACTGTTGGCTCCACAATATCCTGTGGCAATTAGTTCCACATATTATTTAGGCATTGTGTAAAAATTTATGTTATTTGTCCCTAAAAACATAACTTTGTGCTCCCAAAGTTATTAAATTTCCACCGTTTCTAGTGCTCTGCTCTGCCAGGTTGTTTAATATTTCCTATATAATACTTTGGTCCTGCTCCATATTGACAGTTTATCTCCTATTTGTGTCATTTTCAAATTTCATAATCATGCATCTAGTCCCTTCACCAAGGTTGATAATGAAAACATTAAGCAGAGGCAAGCCCAGAGGAACACTGCTGTAGGAACAGGCAGAAGGAGGAGGAAGAATGGACCTGAGTAGTTGAAGACACACCTTTCCTCCAAATAGGACATCAGATTTGGTCATCCTCCTGTTAATATGGAAGAGGACTGTTAAAAGGAACAAGCCTCTAAAGTGTTAATCCCAAAATTCATCTCTTCAGTGTGTATTTTCCTAGGTGGCAAAGGACTGAATGCCTGTATACTCTGTAACCAAAACTCTGAGGCATCAACCTTGAAAAGTCTTTACTGTATTTACTTGTCAATAAAATGATCAAAGTTAAGATCAAACATATGGCTCATAGGTTGGATACAGCCTGCGGAGGTGGATCATCTGAGCCACTATCTTTTCCCAGGGCTGAAATGAAGGAGCAGAGGGGCAAGAGTCACCTGCTCATAGGGTTCACATTCCTTCATCAGCCTCATCCTGCTGTTGGGGGAGGTGTTGACATGACATCATCTGTATCAGCCACTAAATATTCTGTTCCTTATAGCTGGTGGCCATGGGACTTGGTGGCACTTGGTGATAGGGGTAAACAGTGGTAGCTACATTTGGGACTGTGCCAGTACCTCCCTTCACAGCAGTGTGAGGCTATGACAGGATGCAAATCCACATTAATCACCTGGTTGCTGGCTACTTCAAAACCTCTCTGCAGCAGCAGCTTTGGCTGCAGTGTCAGGGCTTTTTGTGTAGCTACCAGAGTCCACCAAGGCCAGAATGGGTGTGGCCTGCAAGCACCTGCAAAGCAGAGAAAATGGTGACTGGACCAATTTGCGTTTGACACAGCTGACTTAAAATAATGACACAGAAATTGGGAGCCTTATAATCAAATTTACTGGTGTGAATCACAGATTGTACCTTATCTGTGGCCAACTAATTCATGGTAAAGTCCGTGCAGTTTTAGGCACATTTTTAATAAATAATGTACATATTTCACCAATCTACCATTCTGTTGCCGCCTCTGAAAATGCATAGTTGATACTATGCTGCCATCTAGTGATGAGAAGATTACCAGAAATGAAATTAAGAGAATGCAATCAGTATATTTGCTTTCCAAAGTGATATTTTGTTTGTACAGTTGTAAGTTATTTCAAAAACTATTTTTATATTGTGTTTCTTTATATTTGTATAGCTCAGGGGCACCCAACTTCTGGCCTGCAGGGCTCTCCACGGGGTAGCGGGGGAGTGGCGGCAGTCAATATTGCCTTCTTCCCCCACTGCCAAATTCCCCAAACCCTGTGTGGCAGGTTGGGGCCAGGCCTCCTGCCCCACTCCCTACAACTGGATCAGGACTGGGCAATGCCCCTTTGTCCCCCATACTGCCCCATGGCTGAATCGGAGCTGGGTCATGCTCCCTTCCCCCCTGTAGGGCTGGGTTTGGGTTGGGTGAAGGCCCCTTTCTCTCTTCCCCCACTTTCCCCATGGGGCCGTGTCAAACCTTCTTTCCTGCTGTGGGGCTGGGCTGCCCCCACTACCACTCCACACAGCCAAATGGAGTACTGCTGTGATCACCCTGAAAGCTTGATCAGGAACACTGGACAGTTCTGGCCTGCAGAAAGCCTGTACACTCCCCATCTGACCCACTGGCCAAAAAGGTTGAGCACTACTAGAATAGTTCATAAAATAACGGAGCATGTATTAAGTTAAGGTTCTAAGTATTCTGTATAAAACACCCATTTCTTTATTATACTGGGCTTAATATAGGGCTTTAGAAAGTTACTCCAAGTTTAAAGTTTGGAACGAAAGCACTAAGTATAACGGAAGAAAGAGAAGTCTGCCAGTGTGGGGCTACTTTTCTAAAGATAAATTAAGCTTTGACTTCTGACTTTAGTTTTCACTTGTTTGCATTATATCCTTGATAGTGTTTTAAACTGCTTTTGAGACTGTCATATGAAGTTACAGTGAGTCTGTATCTTTGATAGAGGGGATGTTGCTGCGCAGAAAATATTTCTCATTCCAATCATGCAAATGGTTTAGCTGAACTGGGACTTCAAATTAAGATGAGGTTGCAGTCACAGTTCATCTTCACATAGGTCATTATTTTCCCCTTCTGCACAGAAAGCCAAAGGAAAATACTTCTTAAGAGAGTCAAAGGAGCATAGTATATTTCAGACAGGTCTCAGCATTGCTTTCTCTTCAGAAAAAGGTGGCATAGACCTGGCTGTGTGACAGTGAAAATGTTCCTATGCTAGGAGGATCTTTGCCTGCTTATCTAATGCAGGTTTAAGTCCCCTTTGCCCTGCTACATCAGAATAGAGGGAATTTAGCACAGATCAGGACTTGGCCTCTGACTTTTTTTTAACAAAGTTAAAAATGAGCTTCTGAAGTCCATGGTTTCTCTGGGAAGGTATCTGTTTCTGACAACCTACCTGGGTTGATTTAATTTAATAACTTCTGAAACAAAAAATCTGGATTCTGAAACAAAAATAGTTTCCAGTTGTATTTTTAAAATGCATATATTTCCCCTCTATCAAATATGTCTATCAGAACTGAGTGACTATGGATTATTTTTTTACAGTGGCAGTTCACTGGAGAGCTCTTTGATCCAACCATACTGGAACATGCTCTTGTTTACTTACTAATAGACATTTCCCTGAATCTGTCCTTTGGTATAGAGAGGGAAAAGGGAATAGATAGGGCTGTGCAAAGCTTCAGTCCCTGATTCAATTCAGTGGAGATTTGGCCTGATTCAGTTACCAAATTTGCAAATCCAAATTGGAGAGATTCGTAAAGATTCGGATATAGACATGGCTTTAAATGTTTTTTTCTACATATCTCAAGGTAGCAGGCGGCTCATGAATAGTGCAATTCTGGGGCAGATGCAGCATCCCACAGGAGCATGGGGGACTCCCCAGTGCACTCAGGAGCAGACCCAGAAGTGGACCAGAAGCCCTGCGCCTCAGTGGCTTGGCATCTGGTGCTTCCTGGGTCTAGGGAGGCCCCCCACATGCTCCCCAGCAGACCCAGAAGTGGACTGGAAGTACTTCTGTGGGGTGCTCCATTTGCCCCAGCATTGCAGCATTTACAAACTGTGCCTGGTACCTTGAGGTATGTAAAAAACAAACAAACAAAACCAACCAAACAAACAAAAAAACAAAAACATTTAAAGCTGTGTCTATGGCCGAATCACCGATTCTCCTAATCGGCATCAAATCTTCAGATTTGGATTCTGCCAAATCAAATTGGGAGCAATGATCCGAATCAATGAATCAAATCACTGTCCCCAATTTAGGCGAAATCCGAATCGAATATGGCCTGTTTCGCACACCCCTAGGAATAGAAGTGGGAAGAGAATTATCAATGGCAGTCCTATGTGAGAATACCTGAATTCATGTGTGAAAAAGTCTGCATATGAATATGCATATCTTCTAGTCAAGACTGAAAAGTTCCCTTCTGTTTAGAGTTTCAGTTATCCATCAAGAACAGAAACAATAGTTAGCCAATTACATACTACAGATAACAAATAGTCAATTACCTACTCATAGTGGATCATTTAAGAACTATCGATGGCAGTCATGTGTGTGGTGAAAACAGTCAATAAATGAATATGTCAGCTTGGACTAAATACATTTTGGGTAACCCAGTCCCCCTGAGGTAAGGGTTTCCTGTAGTTTTTTTGGATTTTGCTGAAAGTCAGTTGCTTATATATATTCACCTGTTTTTCCAATTCAGCATTCAGAGGGCATGGCGTGAATACCTACAGCGCCAGGATATGTTACACCAAGACCCCCTGGAGAAGCGTAGTCCATCACCACCTTCCTTGTCTTCTGACAAGATGAGCAGTTCCATCAGCATGAACACTTTTTCCAATGGCAGCACTCCTGTAAGTACTGCTTCTCTCTTACGTTAACTCTTTCTGCCAAATTCAGAGCAGGAAGTAGTATAAATGAACTATTCAAGTCAGTCAGGAGAAATTTAGCTAGTGGCTAATTATACTGCTAGTTCTTCAAGAACTGAATTTCAGGCATTCTCAAATGTACTTTAAAGCAAGTATGTTTCTTATAAAGCCCTCTGGGATTTCAGCTGCACAGCCGACATTTCTTAGGATCATACAGATCTTAGCAAGAACAGGTCATAAGCATTTCAGGCGAGAACAGCAGCCTCTACAAGACAAAATATTTCCACTGGTATTTTCTTCTCCTAGAGAAAGTTTGGGTCCTTGGTTAAGCAGTCCTTGGTTTGCTTTGTTAGATGCTGTACAAGAAGATGGGAGAACTTGGTACTGATCCGCAAAATAAGTGACTTGTACCTTCTCTGAAAAGGAGACTCACTTTAAGCCAGTTTAGTGATTGTAAATTATGTTTGATTTTGGAAAGAATATCTGTGCCCTCTGAGAAGAGAGAAATTGGAATAAAAAGTTGTCTAGTGGCATGAGATTTTAATCATTTTAGTAAATCTACAATCCATATGCAAAATCTAGAGTTTGAAAACATGGGGATTAGAAGCAATCTCTAGAGCTCTTTGAGACCAAAAATTAATTAAATTGATATATTAATATTTAAATATTATTCTCATTCTCTGACAAAATAAATTGATTTTGAGCAAACTGTTACAGAGCTGAACTATGTTGCAGGTTGTTCAAATAAAGCAAAAGACATTCTTGTTCTTGGCTGTTTTTTTCATGCCGCCTACAAAGTGGAATGCCACAGACCCTACTGCAATGTCATATGTTGGTCAAGTACATCGAAGTTACCAAATACTGTCCTTGTGAACTGACTCACAATGTGAATAGCTCTCTAGAAATTTGGGAAAGCAGTTGATAAATCAGTTCTACAGTAAAAAATATTATTCAGTGACTATGGTCACCATCTTTGGCAAAACTGGAAATTAGTTAACAGTTAGAGCTCTAAGCCTAGAAATCAAATATGAGTGTTTTGTGTAAGACCTGCTACTTTTGCATAGATACAACAAAATATCAGTTAATCTCACACTTCTTCTATAGAGGAAAATCTGGCCCTTTTCAGTCCATCCAACTAAATTTCCCAGATAGGCATAAGTTAAATTAGCAGTTTTCTTATAGACATTGTCTTCTGTGATGGTTTCTTAGGTTACATTAGACTTGACAGCATTCAATAAAATATTACTGAGGAAGAATGTGTACTGGTTTATTTTTGCATGTCTTTTGTTCATAGCTGGAGGCTAGTTTCTTAATATTAGAAACTATAGTAGATTATTGGGCTATGAAAGTAATGTCTGTTAAATAGGACAAGATCCTCCTGCTAGCAGAATACATTTAGGATTTGTTTGTGTGTGACACTGGAGTTTGATTGGATATTGTTTATAGATTTTTATACTGGTTTCTTTATCATGGTTTACCATATGCTTAAGCACCACAAGAGGTCTCTCTTGAATGGTTTTGATAGTTCTGTAATTTTATATTTTTCACCAAGTGTAATTTAAATTGGGAAATTATATTCTCAAACTGTTTTCAGTTCTTTAAAGTCATGAACATGTTTACAGTTTTGTGTGAAAAGTTTGTCTCAATTTTGTTTGTTTGTAAGAATATCTTACTTCTGTGATTTCAGACCTCAGTATTCTTGCCAAAGTTTGTTTAAAGAAAAATAAAGACATCTTCTTTAACTCTGATGTTTCTTCAACCCCCACCCCCCCCAAAAAGAAAAAAAGAAATCCTTCTGAAGGTGAAGAAATATCTGCCTGTTTTACATACTTTGCATACCTCTTGAGCTCCTTACAGATGAAGGCTGTAGAATTTCTACACAACCAACTTGTAGAAGGTGTTGTTTGGTTTTGTAATGGGGTGCTGCATCTTGGGGCACACACAGGCACTCTGATGTGTCCAATAAGGTCTTTGGGGCACCCTTTAAACATTGAGGCTATAGTTGGAGATCATATGGTTGCTCCTAATCATGTTCCTACAGGAAAGAGTATCCAGGGCTTTGTCTCTTAAGCAGGGAAATGAAAGGAAACCTTTCAGACTAACTAAGCAAGAGGTCTGTGATGAAGGATACCTGCACGGAATAGGCTTGGGGGAGACTTACCTGAGCAGGGATGGGAATCTCTGCAGACAAGGGGTTCTTAAGACCCTTAGGAGGCAATGAGACTATTTAAATATTTGCTTCTAATTTAACTGAGCAAAGAAACTGGAGTATTCTTTGTGTCATTATTTCACTTTCCCCAGCAGGTAGACCAGCCCATTAACCTATAGTTTCTAGTGGTTAGTTGCATATTATTTGGACCTAGTCCTTCTCTTGATGCATTTGTTTGTTAATAAAGAATATCCAGATAATGTGTATATGTACATCATGAAAAAGCAAGAGAGTTTAGTTCTGTGCATTGGTCAGACACTTACTTAATGCAAGGTCTAAAGAATACTGGAAAAATAATATAAAGACAACCCCCCCCCCCCCCCCACACACACCTTTTTTGAGTGCAAAGTTCACTTGATTTCTGATTTACCTTGAAGTACTAATACTTTAAAAAAACTGTTTTAGTTATGAGTAGGATAAATCTTACATAAAATGGGGACAAGTAACTTTGAATTGTTGATAGTAGTAGAAAAACAGTAGGAGAACTGGAGCAACTGAGACTAAGGAATATTCAGATAGGTTTTCCCATCTGGTACAAAATAGATGAAAAAAGGAGTTTGGTGAGTTTTGTTCATATCAAAAAATCATATGTCATCTGCATGTTTGGCACACTTTCACTTCCAGAGACCCAGGTTGAAAACAGTGGAGTTGGAACCTACCAGGTCCTAATCTGGCTAAAACTCCTGAACCAAACCTTTTGAGATAGGGATGACCTAACTCAGGGCTGTCCAACTTCTGATTCCTGCCTCCACTGCCCACAAATCCAGGGGCAGGCACAGGAAACAGAAGCTGGAGGAGGGAGGGAGAGCCTGGAGCTGCAGCGGTGGCAGCAGGAGAGTGATGGAATGGAATGGCACCCAGACTGGGAACTCAGGGGGCCACAGGTTAATTTCTCAGGATGGCAGGGAGATGCTACCTGAAAAATGAGAAAGACAGAGAGAACATCCCTTGTACAAGGGGGGGAAAAGACATATTTTGCTGTAGATAAATGCTGTATCTGCACCAAATGCACAAATGAAAAAAAAAATTCTGGCAACTCTAGTGGTGGTGGTGGAATGGACCTTGGAAGATTCCACATGGCAAGTGAGCACCTGACATCTGAGCTGAGCTCCAGAGTGAACTGCAAAGGTGCAGGTCTTTATGTGCAGCAGTCTGAAGTTTGGCCAGTCATGGTTAAAACAGCAGGTCTTTGATGTACCTTCCAACCAGATCCATGAGAGATCTGAACCAAGTAGCACTTAAGTCTTTGGAAACCACAAACGGAAAAAGGCTGAAACCAGCCATGTGTTTAAGAGCATGTTTGTTGACTGTGGGCATTTCCTTTTTCTGTATGGCCTATTTCCCTTTAGTCAAATGGGTATTTCATTGTTGAAAATGAGACATAAGAGGGCACCAGCCAGGAACAAGTAAGTACAAAATATGGAAACTACAGTCTGCTGGAAAGGCTACATAATCAAAGGGAAACACAGGTCAAGATATGCCCAGGCTGTGGCAAATGCACTAATTGCATATTATACACCAGTGGTGGACAAAATCCCACCCACAGGCTAAATTCGGCTTGCCAGTTGATTGCGTCTGCCCCTGAGGTGCTCCAGCCCACACCTGCCCCATGCTGGCTGGTGGCCCTGGCTCCCCCCCAGCCAGTGCCCAGCTTCCTGGTAGGGCTACTCCTGTTGCTGCTGCAGTTGCCAAGGTACTGCTCAGTTCCCCCTGCCTCCACCAGCTCCTCTGGGCAGCAGTTAGTATGGGGAAGTGGCAGCGGTCATTCCCAGCCAGGCAAGGGGGAAGCTGCAGCTGAGTGGCTCCTGTCCCAGCATGCAGGATTCCAGTACCAGCTCCCTGCTGGCTTCCACCCACTTGGTTGCCTGGTACGATGAGCAGCCATCTGCAGGTGGTAGATGGGGCTTGGCCCCATGTGGAGTGCCATGGAGGTAGCTGTGGGCTAGATGTGGGGCAGGCAGGGGTGAGCAGCACCTGTATCTGCACTGCCTGGGTGAGCTCTGCTGCACATGTCCCCTGTCAAGTCCTCTTCCCTCCCCTCCCTCCACTCCTGGCAGCTCCTTGGACTTAGCATGCAGGCAGCCCCCCCACACACATGCACAGCCACCCCCCATTACCCCACACCCCCCTCACGCACCCTCCCCCAATATACAAAAGTACAACTTTATTTTGAGCTATTATGCAATTGCCTCTGTATACACTACGTAAAAAAACATAAATGAGGACAGAATTATTTTTTTGAAATAAAGTTAAAATGTTATAGTAGATGTTTGGTTTTTAATAAATGATTTATTTTTTTTTATCTATAACTTAAAATGATATCTTTTAAAAGATGCGTGGCCCTCAACAGATCACCCAAACTCATTAAGTGGCCCACCAGCCAAAATAATTGCTGACCCCGCCATACACAATGCCTATTGCAGTGGATACATCTAAAATGTATATTTGTTGAAAATGACTAGTGATAGTTTGAACTCAGAAGTGAGCTGCAGAAGTTCAGATATTTGAACTCTAAATTTATCACCTAGTGTATTTTCCTTTGGTCCCAGCCAAAGCCAGAAATACAGAAATGCAAAGCAATTTAAAAATAATTTTATGAATAAGTTATATAAATTTAGAGGGCATGACTGGATTAATTTTCTTCCAAAGCAGCTGCCTTAACCCTTATTAAGTGGGTTGTAATTTGCATCAGTCAGTCATATCAACTTTAATTTTTAGGTTTTTTATACTTTAAGATATTTGGGTTTCATGATCTGGGGATAGCTAGTAAAATTGAATTTACCCCTGGCTAGTGTGAAGTTTCTGACATGTCAGCAGCTGTTTGATTACCAATTCACTGAGCTAAAGTGATGTGAACCCTCCTTACCTCGCTGCAGACCGTACACTTTTTATAAGCATGTGCCTTCTAATAGCTGTGGCTTAGGCTAGTTGCCTTCAGCAAAGTCCGTTTCAGTCCAGAGGCTGCATGGCTCTGAATTGGAGTGACTCGACAAATCACAGTTTAAAATGCTTTATTCTACCCAGTGACTTTTGTTCTGCGCCAGCACTGATACCAAACTTGTAATATAGAAGGAAAGTTACTACAGTGGTAAGAATACACTTGTGATTTTTGAAGTCTTAGTCTGATCATTGTTTCTTTAAGACAGGGCTGTCCAGCTGGCAGCCTCCAGGCTGTGTGCAGCCCATCAGGGGTTAAGTTGTGGCCCCCAGGCTACCGCTTGACTGCCACTTCCCCTATGACAGCCAGAGTCTCCAGGCTTCCCTTCCCCATTGTGACTTCTGAGACTGAGACCAGGGCCCCACAGTGTATGGTGGGGATGGGGTACCCACACAGGTGTGTGCTGAGAAGGGAGGGGCAGGGGAGGATCAACACAAGGTTGTTGCACTGGTGGGGGGGCACTCATGCAGGTGCAGTCTGCAACAAGGTATGGGGATCCATTCAACCCATGCTGGTGAGGCCCTTCACCGCTGAGAAGTTGGACAGCCCTGCTATAGGAAATAATAGATATAAAAATGATATATTTCTGGATTATACTCTCTGAAACTATATGCTTTGCCATAGAATTTACAGTGAACAGGATCTTCCTGTGTGCATAGTCAGCATTTAGCCTATTGTTGATACTAATGGAAAGCAAATAATAATCTTTCTTTATCCTAAGCCAGGCAGCAGGCATTATTTATAAGGCCTCTTGTCACTAGCACCTGGGCTTCTTTTCTCAATGGCATTTCAATACCATTGCCTGCAGGTGTGTATTGTCCTTTCTTTTGACTGCCTCATAAGTGGCAGATGGTACAAAAAGCCCCCATTTATTTTTTGGACTACTAACATCTTTGTCCTGATCTTTTCTTGTATCAGGTGCTAGCTAGAATAATAATTCATGAAACTAGGGACCTAGCCCTAGGCTTTTTAAGAACAGTCAAAATTTGCATGTTACAGGTAGTCAGAAATCAATGGCTTCTGTAAACTTCTCAAATAATAATTTTTAAAGTTCATTTATAAATAATAAATGTTAAATAGTAACTAGAGGTGCACCGATACATCGATCCATATCATATCAGCACTGACATTATCAGCAATCAGCTTTTTTTGGCTGATGTGGCCAATAATGTCGCCAATGAATGCCGCGTGCATACATGCAGCTGCAGCATGCATGCGGGCAGTCCAGCAGCATGGAGAGCAGCATTTGGCTGGTAAGGTTGTTGGGGGGGAAGAAGTGTGAGGGAGGCAGATTGAGGATCCTTCAGTGAAGGAGAGAGTAGGGCTGAGGCAGGGGCAGGTGCTTCCCAGCCAGGGTGGAGTGGCGTGCTGGATGGAGCCACGAGTGGCTCATCCAAGGGCACAGGGGAGTGGTTCCCCCCACTGTGTGCATCCCTGGGGGAGGTATGAGGGGCACATGCCCCCTGGATCTGTGTGTGTGGTGAGGGTTGGCTACAGCTGTGGGTTGGGCCCTGGGGCAGTGCTTTGCTCTTCCTGGTGGGGGCGTTGGGTCAGGGCTGTGCTCAGGGCAGGCAGTGGGGGTGCTATAGAGGGGCTATAGCCATCCCTGAATTCACCATAGCCCTTGTAACACCCCCCCCCAGTGCTGCTGCCACCACCCACCCCAAGCACAGCCCCAGCCCAAACCCCTATCCAGAGGAGCCCAGCACAGCTCCCAGCCTAAGCCCACAGTGGCAGTCCGTCCTTGCCCTGTGCACAGATCCAGAAGGCACATGCCCCCCTGCCTCCCCTGGGGGTTCTTGCAGTGGCAGGAGCCACCCTCCCTCCCCATGCTCCTGGAATGAGCCACTCATAGCTTAGTCCCACATTCCACCCAGCTGGGCAGTGCCTGCCCCTGCCACAGCTCCACTCCCTCCCTCACTGTTGGGGCCTCAACCTGCCGCCCCATGCCTCTTCTCTTCCCTCCCCTCCCCTCCACCTCCTCCCCCGCAACAGACTTACCAGTCGGACGCTGCCCTCCAAGCTGCCAGGCTACCTGTTGGCAATCAGATCGGTATCAGCTAATATGGCTTATTAATAATCAGCCATTGATAGGTATCGGCTCAAAATAATCTTTATCAGTGTACCCCTAATGGTAACAGTTTGTGTGCAGGTACTTACATTTGTAATTTTCACAGAAAATGGCTATGAATAGTGTCTATGGGTGCAGACTCCAGTATAATTGCTGCTCTCTAGCAGACTCCAGCATCACTGGTATCAGCATCCCCATGCTAAAAAATGGCGGCAGGGGCACTTTAACTAAAGCTCATTTGATGAATTTTAGTTAAAGATCCCTTGCCATCATTTTTCAGTGTGGAGATGTTGATACGCATGATATTGGAGTCTGGAGCATGGTAATTACCATGCTCCAGCAGACTTGATTAAGTCTGCTCTGACGCATTACAGCATGCCAGAATAGTTGCACTGCATGTGTATAGGGCTCCTATGGTATAAGCAGACATGAGATGTTAACCTTATGAAATGTAGAGGGTTATAATTTATAGGTCTTGTACATTCACAGTATAGATTACAGTGTGAATGATATGAGGTAAAATGCAGAAAATTTTAGCCTGCTGTATGTAAGCTTTTATATTTAGTGGTATAATGCATTCCATATAGGCTGCAGAAGCTTAATCAAGCAATCTAATTAATCGGTACTCCCACTGAAGCTATACCTTTAACTTTAAAGACTTATCACGGATCTATTTGTTTTGACACCAGGTGATCTATCTCCTGGACAAGGGGGAAGAGATTGATGTCATATATCTTGACTTTATAAAAGCCTTCGATCTGGTATCCCATGATCACTTCTTGGCAAAACTGGCTAACTGCAGCCTCGGGTCCACCACGATCTGCTGGCTGGGGAATTGGCTCTGTGGTCAAACCCAGAGGGTGGTGGTTGATGGAAGTCAATCGTCATGGTGCCCTGTGACCAGTGGGGTCCCTCGAGGCTCTGTCCTTGGACCTATTTTGTTGAACATCTTCATTAACGATGTAGACATTGGTATCAGAAGCGGACTAGCCAAGTTTGCCGATGATACCAAACTTTGGGGTAAAGCATCCACACCTGAAGACAGGAGTGCAATCCAGGCTGACCTTGACGGGCTCAGGAAATGGGTGGATGAGAATCTGATGGTATTTAACACTGAAAAATGCAAGGTTCTCCACCTTGGGAGGAAAAACCCACAGCATGCTTACAGGCTCGGCAGTGCTACTCTGGCTAGCGCTATGGACGAAAGGGACTTGGGGGTCATAATTGACCACAAGATGAACATGAGCTTTCAATGTGATGCTGCAGCTAGTAAAGTGAGCAAAACTTTGGCTTGCGTCCATAGCTGCTTCTCAAGCAAATCCCGGGACGTCATTCTCCCATTGTACTCGTCCTTGGTGAGGCTGCAGCTGGAGTACAGTGTCCAGTTTTGGGCTCCACAATTCAAAAAGGATGTGGAGAAGCTTGAGAGAGTCCAGAGGACAGCTACATGCGTGATCAGAGGTCAGGAAAGCAGACCTTAGGATGAGGGGACTCTTCAGCCTGGAAAAGCACAGGCTCAGGGGCGGTCTGATGGCCACCTGTAAGCTTATCATGGGTGTTCACCAGGATCTGGGGAAACGTTTGTTCACCAGAGCACCCCAAGGGATGACAAGGTTGAACGGTTATAAACTCCTCCAAGACTGTTTCAGGCTGGACATAAGGAAGAACTTCTTTACTGTCCGAGCCCCCAAGGTCTTGAATAGTCTGTCATTGAAGGTGGTTCAAGCACCTACTTTGAACGCCTTCAAGAGAAATCTGAATGCTTATCTTGCTGGGATCCTATGACCCCAGCTGACTTCCTGCCCCTGGGTCAGGGGGCTTAACTCAATGATCTTCTGAGGTCTCTTTCAGCCCTAATGTCTATGAAATGTATGAAATCTCTGCTGGGCTGGCCACTATGTGCAGATGACTGACACTTGTCTGCCGAAGTAAGTCCTCCTCTCTCAATCTAGTCAAGGTAAGAGGACCTGTGGACAACAGAGGAAGTGATGCAATGGAGATCCTGAAAGCATACTGTAAGAAGGGTGGCTTCAACCCTACAAACTGGGAAGTGCTGGCTGGTAACTGGTCTCACTAGTGCTGCACCATACATCAAGCTACAGCCCACTTTGAAGAGAACCATCTTGCTCAGGAAGCTGAGAAATGGCAGAGGAAGAAGGAAAGCATGCAACATCCTGGCTAACAGTTTTGCATGCCCCCCACCGCAGGGAACCACCTGCCATCTCTGTGGAGAAACTTGCAGAGCATGGATTAGACTCCTCAGTTACCTTAAAACGCACCAGTAACCCCACTTGTGGCAGACATCATCCTTGTATCAAGGGATAGCCAATATTATGCTGGTGCCTGGCAGTAAGGTCTCTTCCTATATTTGAGGAAGTCTTATTACTTTTTATGTACTTCTTTCCCCAACACAATCCCAGGACTTTGGGATCATCTGCTTGGAAGTCCTGCCCTATGTTATTTAGTACAGTCCTTCCTGTTTGTCTTCGTTATCTCAAGGCTATGCTACAGCAATGCACTATATGTGGGGCTGCCCTTGAAAACTATCCAGAAGCTACAGCTGGTGCAGAACACAGTGGTCTGCCTTCTGACAGGAGTGGGTTGCCAGGAGCACAGAAGTCCAGTGCTTCAGAGTCTCTACTGGCTCCGAATAACTTTCCAGGTGCATCTTGGTGTGCTAGTTTTGACCTATAAGGCTCCAAGTGGTGTGGGTCCTACATACCACTTTTTCCCTTCTGCCCCATTACGATCCTTAAGGTAAGCCAAGAGCAAACTTCTGCAGGTACCATGAATGCACCACGTCCACTTGGCAAAAATGCGTGAGAAGTTGTTCTCAGTAGTCATCCCTCAGCTTTGGATCCCCCTCCCTCTTGAAGCCCACCAGAGCCCAAGCTTGGGCATCTTTTAGAAGCACTGTAAGACCTTCCTTTTTAGGCAGACATTTAGCCAACAAAGCTGGACTGGTGTAGTATTTTATGGATTTTATATTTTCTCCTGTTTAATAAGCATTTTTCCTGGATGAAAGATTTTTTTTTCCAATTTATTATGTTTCCCTAAGGCTCTGTTGGGAAGGAAAATGTATAAAACAAACAAACAAATAAATTGCTTGTAAAGATGCTCCTGGACAATGCTACTTCCCTAAGACACACACGTCCTCAACTCATTGCCACTATCTTTTTGCCTTGGAAACTGCATCAAGGAAGTAAATAGCCAGGTGGCTCAAGCAGTTAGCAATTGGGTTTTCCCTGAGCATTTGAAGCATTCCTGACTCCAAAATATATTTGTGATCAGATTAACCCTGAATATGCCTGCTAGGATCATAAGTATTTTCTTACTCCTGCCTTGTGTACCTTGCCCCAACTGTTTAAAAAAACAAAAAAAACCCAAACCCCCACCCCCCCAAAAAACCAAAACAAAACAAAACAAAAAACCATTATGTGTCTTGGTCTAGTTCAACTGTAGGCTAGCAATGAAATTCCCACTGATTTCAGTGAAGCAAGATTCAGCCCATAACATGTGGCATAAAGGCCAGAGGCAGCAAATAAGTCCAAGGTTTTAAACCAATATGAATGACTGTGCTTCTTTATTAGGACCTCTGAAACTGCCCAGCCTGGGCCAGTACCCTTGAACTGCCTGGATTAAATGCATTAGTCAGAAGGTAAGATAAGTCTGAGAACTCAGTCCCTATGGCACCAGTGTATGTGGTGGGCTAGCAACATACATATTTCATGTAGGATATGTTTCCTGGAAAATGTAGAGGTCTTTCTCAATCCCCCCCCCCCCCCCCCCCCGATTAGGGAGAAGTGATTGTGCACGTATTTAAAGCCTTCACTAGTAAAATTATAATCTTTTTAGCAATTGACATTTGTGTTAATGAATAACATTTGGGAATTAGAGCCACAAACTCATTATGGCCATACAGTTGTTATCTTTAATAGAATACAAACATTCACCAATGACTGCAATGCTAAATTTAAAATATCCTGGGCACTGCATGGGACTTTCAAAGGAGTTCCACGTTCCACTGAAATTTGGTAAGAATTTGGCCCCTAACTTCTTTAAGCTCCAGTGAAAATTCTAGATACTGTTAGAAATTATTTCTTACAGGGTACAGTTGGAAACATCTGTTGAACATTTGACAAATTATTACACTACAAATGCATCTACAATGCTTGTGCCGTATTGACAAATAGCAAATGAAATAGAATGAAACAAAGTTTAGAAACATGGAGCAAGGGCAGTGAACTACCCTGAAAATAATTTGTTGCATTTGAACTAGTTTCATTTTACTGTAATAGTTGTCTGTAAAGAGCAAATATCCTTTGTGTTTTCAAAGCTGAACCTTTTGAACATGCAATTACAAAAAAATTGGGCATCAACCATGTACCTTATCACATAAGTGGAATTTACTTCTGGGAGCAATCCTATTTACCTTAACAAGTAAGAATGACATGAACTTTTATTACCCTTCTGGAAGCTGATCTCTGGATGTGAGCACGTTTCTTGATAAGCTAATATTTTTATGTAGTTTCTTGTAAAGAATAATGTTATCGTCAAATGTGGAAAAAACTTGAATTTACATACGGTTGCAGCTGTAACCTTTTTCAGTGATGACATCATTTAGTGTCATGTGGCTCTTTAAATGGTTCAGCCTCAAAGACATAATTTGTAAAAGCTACAGAGTCCGCTCTCTGCTATGATAATCCTCTACAGACAACCTTATACTGGTGTAAGACATACCCATGTCCTGAGTTCTCGGAGCATTGATATGGGATCCTGGATTATTTTTGTTTTGCTTTACCCTGAGCCATAGGCATGGGAAAGAAATTAATTAATTTCTTTGGGCAGAAGCAGCTTGTTGTGTGCACGATTTTATATTAGTTGTCTGGAATCATATATTTCACCTCAGCAGCCGAGTCTCCGTGTGCTACAGTTTCTGTGGAGGAAATTGACAAAACTCAGTCGATAGACATTCCTATCTCCACATTTCATAAACGCTCCAAGATTTCTCCTCTCCGGTTTCTTGGCCTTTCCAAACTACCTCTTCATAGCTGACGGGAATCTGTACGTCTCTTTTTTTTAATTTATTTTTTTTCTGTGTGCATGAATCTTTAGAGAATTTTATTACACAGTTTATGGATTTCTCTCAATAGAGTTAGAGTGAACAACTGTACTTTCAAATGGGCATGCTTAGGTCTCCGCTACCGTGGACAGGTCTGGGCAGCACGCAATCATGTGGGAGTGTGGCAGTGACAAACACTCAGCAAACGTAAGATTTCTGTATTTCTAATTGCCTAATATTTTCATGTGCCTGTGATAAAACAAATTGAGAAGGTTAAGGCAATGTCTAGTATTAAGCGTTTCTCTCAAGTCTAGGAAAAAGAACTGGGAATCTCTTAACTACTGGAAAGAAACTAGATTTAATGTATTTTATTATGGCTCCATTCCTAATTTAATCACTTCACTGTTATCTAGAAAAAAATGTAAAGCCCTGTATTTTTACAATAGAATAATTGTTCTTTTGATATTGTGTTGACATAATAAAAAGCGATTCTTTGGAATGATCATTTTAACCTATATACATGCAGAAATGGAACAAGTGGAATTTATAAGAAATGGAATCTGTTACCTTTAGATTTCTAAGGAAATTGGAAGCAGTTTTGACAGCGTTTATCAAATGTAATGTGATCATTGACGTTTTACCTTTTGTTTTGTTATAAAAAGTAACCTCAACCATCTTTTTAGTGAGAAAAGCTGAAAAGATAGTTTTCTTCTTAAAGTAAAAGATGATGCCTCAGTAAATGTGATTCCTAATTATTTGTATAAAATATTATTGGCAATAAAAATATGTGACTAATATTACTCTGAGCTATATATGCCAGTACTTACTAATTACTCTGTAACATTATAAGTAAACACTAAAATAAAAAAAAATGGTTTAATGGGCGATACAATATTATCAAATAAAAGTGATGAAGAAAATAACACAGAAATTAAATTCTGAGCAGCTGGGGTCACTTAACCATCTGAATTTCCTATTTTGTATTGGTGTTTTTGCACAAGTAAATCAGTTACATTTACTTAAAATTCATAAAATAATTGCTTTTTGTAGCTACTGGGAGAAGTAAATTTATAAAGCAGTTTGGTATAAAGACATGAAATTTCCCTTTCCTCTTTAAAAGTGTTTTGTTTTTAAACATCAACTTAAAAATAGTTGGGCTTACCCCTCACATCATGAGGATTAGTGTTCTATATTGCAGAATTTGAAATACTAAATATTTTGCATTATTCAAATATAGTTACCTGTATAATGACTCTATGTATATTTTTACACAAAGAGTAGAATGATTATGTTTCCATTTGCTGAGATTTTTCCATCAAATTTATAACATGTAAACCTTTGTCAGGCGATCTGTATCTTTATATAGCAAATATATTATTCAGAACATTTACCAAATAACTTGTCCATTTTTATAGCTACACCAAAAAATACTGTCAAAGTTATCACTTAATTAAAAGTTATTGGGTGCCACCTTCAACCGGTGCCAGGCATTTAATTGGAGTTATTTTTAAATACCATTTCAGATTTGGATAAGGTACACCCCTTTACTACAGACTTTGTCATTTAATACTTGTCTCCAACTGTGGTTTGAAACTGCAGTGCAGCATTTTCCTGTGTTAAGCTTTGTAACTGCAGAGTATTCTAAAAGTCCTGTGCAGTGCCATACATTTTTATACTTAATGTGTTTCACCAAAAATTCACTCCCTTAACCTAAAAAAGTCTTGTAATGCATCGAAATATCTTGTCTGTGTTAGTTAAAGTGAACCTGGCTTTGCGTACTGCAATGCAGTTGTATTTAGAAGGAGGAAGCAAGGTCTGGGGCAGACACTTGAGTGGAGTCAGGTTAAAGGCAAACTCTCACTGATTTCACGGGGCCAAGATTTCACACTGGTGTTTAAAGCAGAGAACTGGAAATCAACATCCATATTCATAGACTTCAGATGTTAAAGATGCTAGCAATTATTTCCATTTTGACTTAGACGTGTTGCTTTGACTCCTGCGTGCAGAGAACTTTTTTATTCTGCACTTTTCTGTGAACTCATTAGCTGCCCTTACTATAATGACCTGTGGCAATTATGAACCAGTTTCTAATCAGTGACATTTTGGAATTGTACTGTTGTTAGGTCTGTCCAGTGCTGCCATAGCAAGGGGGGACCATGCAGGGTGACTGCCCTGGGTGCCAAGTGAAGGGGCACCAACAGGCGCTGCCCAGCTCAGGCACGGCACAGGACAGAACTGTGAGGGCTTATTTGGGGGGGCCCGGGGACAGGAGGAGGGCAGCTCCCACCACTAAATGTACTCCTGGGCAGGCATGGGAGGGGCATGTGCCCCCTGGATCTGTGTGTGGGATGAGGGTGGGCTGCCACTGTGGGCTTTGCCGTGGGTGCCAAACGTCCTTGCCAGGGTACTGGGTGTGTCTACATTCCTTGCATGCTTACACTTGTTGTTTATGGTATAAACTCTTCAAAGAAGAGATTGTCTTTTTATTTTGTGTATTTCTTTGCTCAGTGGACCTTTGGCCTATAATTGGAGACCTTAGGTATACTACAAGGTAAATAATAAGAATGAAAAATCTGCCTTGGCTTGAAAGGCATCAGAAACTGCCAGATTTTTTAAAAAAGCAATCAAAAGGTAATGTTTTCTCACTCTAAGGTGAACGAGGTTTCAAATTTTGTTGCTGGATATGTTCTAGATACAAAATTGCCTGGAAGTTGCAAAAGGCAGCCCCTTCCATCATCTCTTGCCGCTCCTCAATTAAAAAAAAAAAAAAAAAGGTTTTTTTTGAGAGTCTAAATAAGTAATTGAGAAAATGCCTTTACAGGTTTTACAGATCTCAAAATTACCACTTCTTTTTATATAGATGGAAAATCTACACAAAGCCAAAGCTGTTCTAAAGCAGGTTTAAATAAATCAAACTGTTTAATTTGGAGGCTTCAAACACCCAAGTGATGTTCTGTACTCAGATGAAACTTTTTGATAGGTTCTTAACCTCCTGATTTGCTGATGGATCGGCTCAGCACTCCAACTGGTAGTTCAGGGGCAGGCAATTATTTCACCTGGAGGGCTGCATAATGAATTTTGGTGAGCTGTTGAGGGACACAAGGGTAGCCCCACCCCTTCACAGGTGCCGTGCCCCCTGGTTGCCATCTTGGGACTGGAAGTCCTGCCCCTAACTTCTCACCTTTGTCACCAGAAGTCCCTCCCCTTGCTCCCAGAAGTACTCCTTTTGGGAAGGGATGTTGTCATCTTGGAACCAGGAAAAAAACAAATTATACACTAAAAATCAAACATTGATAATAATATATTTTAATTTTCTTTTAAAATGTTTTTGTCCTGGTTTGTGTGTGTTTGCATCGTGTACATAGAAGTGATTGCATAATAGCTCAAAATGAAGTCTTACTCTTGTATATTGCAGAGGCATGTGAAAGACTATGGGGGGTATGGGTGGGTGGGTCTGGGGTTTTTGGGGGAGTGTGTGTGTGTGTGTGTGTGTGTGGTGGAGGGTGTGGGGGCATGTGTGGATGTGGGTGGGTAGGTATGGGTGGTTTGTGGCAGGTGTGTTTGTGAGGATGTGGGGGGGTAGGTGGTTATGGGGTTTGTGGGGAGCTGTGGGGTGTGTGGAGAGGAAGGGTGGCTGGGGATTAGGGTGGCCATCATAGAGGACAGTCCAGTTGTCCTCTGTCGTGTATTGATATGAAACTGGATGCCTTTATGTCCCCGATTTTTCTCTTGAAGAGAAAAATAGAGGACATAAAGGTGTCCAGTTCTGTATCAATAGAGGACAGAGTAGCAGTAAACCAGCATGTCCTCTATGATGGCCACCCTCCTGGGGATGTGTAGGGGTGTGTGCATGGGGGGAAGTGTGGGGGAGGTGCACATAGCAGTGAGTGGGGCTCCCCCCAGAAGCACATGGGTGTGTGTGTGGGGGGTACATGTGGGGAGAGGGGTGGGGTTTGTGGGAGGTGTGGGGGAGGGTATGAGTGGGTGAAGTGTTTGTGGAGTATGTGGGTTTGTGGGTATATTTGTGGATTGTGTGGGGGGGAGGGTGTGGTTGTGGGGTATGCAGGAGAGGGTTTGTGGGTATGGTGGTGTGTGCATGGGAGCCCCTGCATATGCCCCCCAGAGCTGGCCAGCACCCATTCCCACCCCTGCCCTGCAACAGCCCGGAGCCTGGGCAATGTGCAGTACCTCCCTACTGCCAGCCTGGGCATGGGCTCTGGCTGGCTGCAGCAGGAAGCCCTCAGCAGCAGCAAGGGGGAGGAGCCACTTTTCTCCCATGCTGAGCAACAGTTTCTGTCCAGCTGCCACTGCTACTCAGCACAGGCAAGTCCAGAGCAGGCGCAGGTGCGTCAGGTGCCCACCAGTTCCGTGGGCTGGGGCCAGCAGCAACAGCAGCCAAAAGGAGCCACTGCTGCCTGGGTTGCTTAGAAAGGCAGTCCAGCTGCAGGGTTGCCCAGCCCTGCTGCATGTCCAGGGAGTGGCAGGACGCACCATGGGTGAGCGGTGCCTGGGCTGAGGGATCTGAGGGATCTGCTGTGGTCCAGATAAAGGCCTGGGACAAGGCAGGACTGAAGGATCTGGCCTGCGGGCCATATTTTGCCCAGCTCTGTGGTAGTGTCAAAGATGCTGTTATCTAGTGTGTGTAGAATCTAACTTCCCTTCACTCTTGATGACAGCAGCTAAACTTAAAAAAAAATCTGGGAAGTTTCAGTTGAAGTTACAGCAATGAAAGCTTCATGTCCCATCCATCTTCTTCCCTGGTATAGCTAATGGTCATGTTTTTTATAACACTGGAAGTACAAAGTGGGAAAGTAGGAAGCCCCTGGGAGGGTGTGTGATATGTGCTGACAGTTAATACACAAAACTAGTGTTCTATATTAGCTATATCCACACTTGACTTTTTTTTTAAATCATAATGATCCCTACAAAACAGGCAAGGTCTGAAGTATCGAGCATAATTTGTTTGGGTTATCAGAATACATTAAAAAAAATCAGAGTATATGACAAAAGTGTGTGCTTCCATATTTGAACTATTTAAGTAATCTTAGGCTTTTCCAATAAGAATGTATATCTTGGTTTTGATCAAATATGGAATGGTTTGGGTGGGAAGCATATGTTTGAGAAAATAATATGCAGCTGAGGGAGGTGGGGAGAACCAGCACAGAAAATGTGACTTTATCTTGACGCTGACTCATTAATTGTAGCCTAATTATGCCACCCTGTTCAGGGATTACTTCACCCTGACTATTCCAATATTTTTATCTGCTATCAATGACAAATATTAAGTTGTTAACAGCAGTTGTTACAGTATGCCCTAGTAATCCAGCATAATTTTAAACACACTATTCATGGATTAAGGTAGCACTTAGTGCAGGAAGGAGAAATGGACTCTTACTGTGTGCCCAAGTGTAATAATTCATAGGCATTAATGTTAAAAACATAGTTTATTTAAAATGAACTTCCATGTGCTACTATAAATTATGCATATTAATGAAATTATTTCCTATGGAGTATATAAAAGATTATATAACTTGTTTCTATGTACTACAGTGTCACAAACAATTGTAAGAGTTTCTGAAATATTAAACAGAATTATGATTTTATTTAATATACTTTACTAATCAATCTTCTGCAGCAGAATAACAATATCCGGACAAAAAATATTCTGCAGTGAAGTATTTTGCTCTGGAATCCCCAAACTGAGGAATTATTATTTTTATCAGTCCAGAAAAGACTACTGAGGTATCACAATACATAACTCAAGAAATTTAACAAGTCAAGCCAGACATTATGTAATAGGGAGGTAATAGGATAGCAGGGAAGACCACAGGGTGGGAACGATAGGGTTAAGACACTTTAGTTGATAAGACAGTTTGTTTAACTGTTCCCAAATGACATTTTAAGCAGAGTCCAGTTTGCCCAGTGACATATTAAGGTACCCCTAAAATTCAGCCAGGGTGTATACACATAAACGTGGGCAGATCTAGGATTTTGAAAAGGGGAGTGCAGACAGCATGGCACATCATCATATTCATCACATATAAGACAACATCCCTTATTCACCAGTTAAAGAGAAATTAGAAACTTTACTAATATGGCAGGGGGTTAGCACTATATTATATAGTTTAAGATCCAAACAAAAATATAACTGTTGGAGTGTGCACTAATGTACGAGAGTATGTTTAAAGTTATATCTAAGTTTAAAAGAAAAACATAAAATAATTAAAAAAAATAATCTAAAGATATTGCAACATTAGTCCTGTAGTCTTTATAGTTAAATGTACATCTCTTATTCAGATTCATAAAACAAATGCTTCCCTATCAGTCATTTCTACACCTGAGTTAATATTATCACACGTGAGTTAGAGCTAAATGTAGTCTGAAGGGCTGTAAAATAGAAGAGACATTACCAGGAATGGCTAACAGACAGCTAAATTACAGAAGAAAGGACAGTTTGAATAGTGAAATATCAAGGCCATTAAAAAGGACAGAGGGTCATTAACACCTGTGGAGTAGAGTGTTTAACAGGAATCAGGGAGAAGATAATAAGTAGGGACCTACCCTACCCAAATCAAGGTGGCAGATAAGCAATTTCATGGGGTAGTCGTGGTGCTGGCAGCCATTTTTGTGGGCTTATTACAATGGCCCCCCGATGCTGGTTGGCTGAGAGGGTTGCCTTTTTGTGCAGCTCTGCCCCTCACCACTGATTGACAGAGGCATGCCCTTCATGTTGCCCTACCCCTGACTGCTACTTGGTGGGAAGGGGCAGGGCCACATGAAAAGCAGCCTTCTCAGCCAATTGGTGGTGGAGGGAGTGGCCACATCTTGGCTGTACCCTTTGTGCCAATTGTTTCCCTCACCAGTGGGCTTCAAGGCTGGGCCACAATGGCTGCTGGCTCTCACTGGGCAGCCAGAACTTTATTTTTGGTAAGTTTTTTCCAGCAATTGTGTACAACAACAACAACAACAACAACAACAGGAAAACTGCTGTTTTTCATGGTTTCCATGAAAATCACAAAATCACGATTTGAGTAGGTCCCTAATAATACATCATGAGGTCAATTGACTTTCTTAGTGCTGCTTGAACAGAAAACCCAGTGCTTCTCCAAGGCAATTGATTTTAATGTCTGGGTAGAGCATGAATCAAAGCGGGGGGGCAACTGCACCACTGCACCCCCCCCCCCCCACATCCACTCCTGCATGTTACTGTTAAGTATTATGGTCCCAAACCTGCAAATGCTTCATATTGTACTGGCCAATGGAATCTCTCTTTTATATAGGTGCTTAACATTACATGAGCGCTGGTATGGTTGTGCCATACTTTTCACATGCAGGGGCAGCAATGAGTATGTGGTAGAATAAAGCATAGTTATTTATGCAATAGTTATCTCAAGAAATCAATGTTTTTCTATGCACAAAGCAATATCTACAAAAGAATAGGAGCATAATTAAAGGAAATGTTCATTCTCTCTCTCTCTCTCTCTCTCTCTCACTGAATGTAATTAGATTAATAAATCTATGGACAGGACAGAAGGGAAGGAGTTCCCTTTGTTAAATATTTATTATCTGAGTTCAGTAAAATAAAATGTAAAAATGCAAATCTTTGCATTTGCTCTGAATAACATACATAGATACATAATTTAAGATGGGAAGTGAAGTCCAGTGTTGGAATGAAAAGAGCGTAATTAGAAATCAAATATTTGATGACTCTACTAGAAACAGTAATGCGGGTGTGGGCTCTAAGATAACACTTGCAATTATGTGAATATGAAACAAATGTAATTTTCAGTTACTTTGCTTCAGATAATTTGGTTCTGAATATAAATACAGTGTATGGAATGTCTTGGGTTTAATCTGACATTTGTCTTTTGAGTGTGTGTTTTATATAGAAGAAGTTATTGTGTTGTATACAAACTCACTTTTGTACACTCATGAAAAATTAGGACTCAGTGCTTTTCTTCTGCTGGTAGTAGGATGCCAATAGTTTCCGTGCGCATGCGCATTTGTGTGCGTTTGCCTATATTACACATCAATATTGATAAAGCTAGTCTATTTGATATATTTCCAGTGAAGGCAGTAATTTTGGAAATGATTTTAATTCAAGACAAGATGGTGAACAAGGCATTCTTTAAACATTCTTTTCTGGTGAAACAAAGGTGTGGGGTAATCTAGCTTGAGAAGGTAAAAAAGGAAACCTCCTTTCTATATGCAGTTTACGTATATGGGTTGAATGTGAACCTTGTCTTCACAAGTAATAATTCACAACTGGCATAAGGAGAATTAAAATAAGATTTGTTTTTGGCAGTGCTGTGCTTCAGAAACTTTTTACACTTTTGGGCACCCCTGAGCACCCCTAAAAATCAGACCCATATTTTATTTGAATCCTGTAAAAACTTGAATAATTAAAGGAATGTTACAGTGATGATATCAGTAGTTTAACTATGGGAGTGCAACAGAGGCACCAGTCCTGGGCATCAGCTTGCGAGGGCTGTGCAAAAATAGCTACCACTGCTCTTCCTGCTTCTGTGCCTGTATTGGATGCCTAACTGAAGCCATGGTCCTGTGTGCTGTAGCTGCCCAAATTGCACAGCCACCCAGTTATGCCTCTGGATTATGTAGTATTCATAGTTTCTAGTTGTGTCCTAGAAGAGAACCCACAAAACTTTCTATTTTCTCACATGGCAGAGCTAGATCCTTAAAAGAAAAGCAATGTAAGGAAAAAAGATTTGGCAGTCAAATAGGATTAAAACAGGACCATAAATTGGCCGTGCAAAAAAAGGTTTCTGATTAAATAGCTCCAAGTCTCTGAGTAATATCTAAAAAATCATTTAAAAGAACATCTGTAGTTACAAAATATAAATGTTTCAACTGTAGTAGTGTTGGAATGATGTAGTCATGATAGTTCAGGAAATATGTGAGAAGCAAAGAATTCTGTAGTTGATATCTCTTAGTGGACCAGTTGCATGTTTGGGATAAACTTAGACAAGCTTTTGAATGAAGTGCATTCTTCTTCAGGTTTTAGGAAGAAGCAGGCACAAGTTAATGCTAAAAACTATTTGCAAGGTTATGAAATTAAAAGACAGACATTCCCAGGAGTAGCTACCAAACAAGAAGATTGCAGAAGAAAGGTAGTTTGCTTAGTTGAAGATCCAGACTATTAAAAAGGGGAGAGAGTTGTTAATACCTGTGGAGAGAAGACAGATTAGCAGGAATCGGGTAGGTTACAATGAGCCACGAAGTCAATGTTTGTGTTTAGGCCTTGGTTCTTGATATCCAACCATTTTATGAATTTTTGGTCCCAAGCTCACTTTTTGAAGACACCATTTTATGAAGCAAATACTGTGCTACTACTAGATATCATTTTTCTGCTGTAGGAGTGTGTGTTTCTTATTATTTTTAGTCCTATTCAGATATCAGTGCATTTCCTGCTGGCTATTCTGTTAGTAAATACATATCTTACGGGGGACTAAGTCAGGGTCTGGCAAAGTTGTGGGATAATGAGCTCAAGTTCTACACAAAATTGTATTTGGACTACAGCTCTTTATGCTAGGTACTACTGCCTACTTCACATTTATGGGGTCTTCTTCTTAACAGTTATAATCTTGCTAAATTTTTTTGTCTGGATCTTAATGCTTAATGAGCTTAGCTTCTGTTTCATGAAAGACACATTATGCAGCCTTGGCAGCATAAAGAGAATTTAAAGAGAATGGAAATGGTCCCTGCATTTTCAAAAAAAATTGTTTGCTGATTGGGACCTGGTAAAGCATCCTCAGCCAGCCATGCTCTGAACTCCTTAAGCAGTGGGCATTTTGTAATTAAGCCAAAGTTTAGGAAAGAACAAAGGGATGTGGACAGAGTGCCTTAAACTCCTGCCGTTGTAATTCCTAGGGCATGTCCAGATGAGCGCATACATGCCTCTTGCCCAGTCTCAAACCCCTTTTGAGCGCAGGGAGAAAATTAGACCCCTGCATATCCAGGGGTCTAAAAAATAAAGTTAAAAGAAGTGGGGCAGAGCTCTGAGGCAGCCCTGGGGCAGAGCCCTGAGGCAGCCGGAGGCTGGGTCTTCCACAGAGACACACTGGCTGCCAGAGCATCTCTGTAGTTGGCCCCTTGCTCTGGTGCTGAAGCACTGCTGCCTGCTAGGCAGTATGCTGCAGCACCAGGGCTCCAGTAACGGTAAGTAATGGGTTGGGGGGGCTGGAGGAGAGGGGAGGGGGGACCCCCGCTGGCCCCGCCCACTCCCCCAGCCCTGCCCTGCCTGGTCCCACCCCTGATCCCTTTTCTGGCTGGCCCCTTCCCCCACCTGCCCCCCCCGAGACCCCTGATCCCTGCCTTGCCCAGCCCTATCCCTCCCAGCCCCCCTGAGGCTCCCAATCCCTGCCCTACCTGGCCCCAGTCTCCCCAAGACCCCTGATCTCTGCCCTGCCAAGCCCCACCCCCCGCCTGCTCCCCCAAGGCCCCCAATCTCTGCCCTGCCTGGTCCCATCCTTCACCTGCCCCCCAGACCTCCCCAATCCCTGCCCTGCCTGGCTCCATCCCCTCCAGCCTCCTGAGGCCCCAGATCCCTGCCCCCCCACCCCAGCTCCCCACAGAAAAAAAACAAAACAAAAAACCCCGGCACTTACCAGCAGCCCACCTGCCATCAGAGTCGCTGGGGCCCTGCCCACACAGCACAAGGCAGAGGGACAACCTCAGCAGCCCCAGCCTGGGCCCTCCTACCCACTGCTGCCCTGTGCTGCCAGGAGGTCCTGGAGTCCCCCCAGCCCCTGCTTCTAGGGTAAGTAGGGTAAGTAGAGGTGCTTTTTTTCTTCTTTTCTTTTTTAAAGTGATGGTGCCTGGGGTTGGGGGGGGCAGCCATGGGGGCCTGGAGGTGCAAGTGGGGGCTGGGGCTGGGTGGGCAACCACTGGGGCATCTGGGAGAGCGGGGGTTGGGGCTGGGTGGGGCAGCAATCGGGGGGGCTGGGGGGGCATATGGGCCTTGCAGGGGGGATAGCCCCTGTGTGGGGGGCCGTAGCCCTTGTTGGGGGTCTGTAGCCCCTGTGGGAGGGCAGCAAAATATATATTCATGTTTCATGAATTCATGAATACATGTATTTAGAGTTTACTTTATTATTATGATAAGAGACACTGGTAGGCTTCCACATTGCTTTAACCCTGTGGATATATCAACAAAATGTTGCCCAACTGATCATGGTCTCTGTCACTCTCTCTCGCTCTCTCTCTTTCTCTCGTGGTCTTCTTTTTAATTGTGGAGGAACATGGATTTGGGGGTATTTTACAGAGTGACTTTGGGCTTTTTTTTATCAGGGGTTTTTCAGTTTTCCAATAGGGAACACCAGAATTCCTGTTAGGGAGGCCAGTGGCAGGACCCTGCCTGCTCAGAGCTGGCACCTTGGACCCAGCTGGCTGTGGCTGACCTCCTGGCCAAATATGGCCAGGAGGACATGCTTTGACAGTTCACCAGTGCTGGGGACAGCACAGGTGCTGGCCCTGGACTCTAGCTCCCCCTGGTTGCAGATCTGGGAGGAGCCAAGCAGGGTTATTTTGCCCCAAGCGACACAATTTGCTCCACAACAAAGTGCATGCCCAAGCACGTGTGCTGAGGCAAAAAGCCCTGGCTCAAATTTGCACTGCTTCTATTTGAGCAGCTGCAAGCATACATGCTTCTATTTTTGGATGCTCCCCTAAGGCCCAGATAGATCAAGGTTAGGTTCACAATACAGGATACATAAAAGTGACACTAAGGGACATGGACAACTTCCCTCCTATTGTTTGTGAGTATATGTATGGTATATTAGAGGGTCAGAGCTTGCCTATTCAAGAAGCTGCAGAAAGAGACTTGCAGGTAACTGTGGCAGTAAGAGCTGGTTTTAACTTTATAAGGAGGTAAAATGAAGCTTGAGCTGAGATGCTGTTCTGTTCCCACCCCTTCCCCCCCCACCAGTGTCCCACTATCTACCATGTAATAATACATCCTATCAAACTGCACAATTTGAGTTGTCTTCTGCATTTTTCCAAGACACAGCCAAATTTGTAGCAGTATAGTATTTTTGTAGCAGTGGGAGGAAAGAGGACAATCTTGAAAAAATTATTTACAGAACAGAAAAATCTTTTGGAATATTTTTCTTGTAGTAACTTCTGCTGCCATTTAATTTTTTCTAGTTATTGGTTGTGGGAATAGAGCACATAATAGATTGTCTTCAGCTCTAGGTTATTTGAGACTAGCAGGTTTCCACTTCCCTGGGGTAATTAACTCCACCTCCTGGAATTAATTATACTTTAGCATTTCCAAAAAATGGAAAATCTGGATAATGAAAGAGGAAATGTGGTGACCATTAACATGACCAATAATATTTAAATTTAAAAAATGTGTATAATGGAAATATTCTTAATATACAGGAAAAGCTTATTAAAATACTTCTAACTACAATATATATCCAAAGAGAGTTCTGTCTAATTATACTAGTTGCCATACCAACATTGCAATGTGTTTGCATCATTTTACAAATGTCTATTACATGAAGAAGAGTGCATCTTTTCAACTATATTCAGTACACATTTCTCCAAGGGAGAAAGCTATTTATTTTTGTCATTAAGAAACATATTTGGGTAGTTAGGTGTAGTTTAAAAAAGTAAATGTTTACGTGAAGCAGTGCTAATAATCTTAGCCCATTCTACTGTAGTTATTTTAAGAAGTCAAATTGTAAATGTTGTCCTTGTCTCCAGGAGACTTTAAATCTATTTAAGTAAGTGTGTGTATGTGTGTGTGCATGCATGTGTGCACATGTGTGTGAAGCTGATTATTACATGCGTAGAGAAACGTCTTAGGGTTAAAAATAGTTCATTATTAATATGAAAATTATAATTTTTTCCTTGAGAAAACATGCTGAACAGTTCTGCCAAAGGAATTTAGTGCAGAAAGACAAACTATTTTAATGGTATTTTATAGGCAGTTTTTCTGAAACAATAAAATTGCCTAATGCATGAGAGCCATATTAAGAAATGCATGGACTTGGGGTAGGGGGAAAATAAAGTGAAAACATTTTGAAAGTTATAAACCAGTTTGAACTTTTGGTCAAACTACATTTCCCAAAATGTAGTCAAGATATCATATTGTAATAGTGGATTCTGGTTACTTCTTCACTACAAGTTACCTTTATATGTGTTTCATAATTCACAGAATTTAGGTCCAAAAACACAAACCTCTATTACCAGAAATAAAGGACTGGCCTCTCCACCAACTAATTTGTTAGCAAATGTATGATCAAGTCTCAAATTTTATATAGTACCTGACAGAACTGCATATGTATATATAAGATTACATATTTATGCTATTGATTATGCTATTTAGCTATTAACTGTAGTAGCAACCACTAAAGTAGTTTGCTTAATGGATTTGTAAGTTGAGTATTCACTGACTTCCACCTATCTAAAAGTATAACCATTGTACTCTGGGCCTTGAAAAAGAGAATAGTTCCCATGAAATTTATGGATGCAGGTCAAAGGAGTCCTACAATAAATGTTCAACATGGTTATAAGTATAAGACTGAGAAGCAAATAAAAATCCAGTACCACAGCTGTAGAATTTGACAGGTACTCTATATCTGTATCCTTTATAACTCTATGGTTTGGATTCTTAGTCAAGAGACAGTAGTTTAGTATGTTTTCTAAAGTCCTTTTGGGGTTTTTTTGTGTGGATATAGCTTTCTTACAGGCATTGAAGAAATGATGAAACATAATGAAACATTAACTTGTAAATTCTAATAATAAATAAACTTGTTCCTAATTATTTTCTGTGCAATAGAATGTGTGACAAAACAGCTAGCGTGATATCATGCACAAAGGTTATACAAAAATGGTGGCCAGCAGTCTCACTATCCCTTTATCCTATATTCCAGACAGAGAAAAACTTCTGTGTGGTCTCTTCCACTTGAAGATAAAATTAATTCCCTCAAGAACCATGTCTCTCCTAATCCTTAGCAGTTACCTTTCATTGTCCCACTAGTCAATGAAGAAAAAGAACCCCCAGCCTAGAATAAATGTGTTCTTTTTTATGGATGGATTTAACAACTCCTGTAATAATTAAAAATCATTGAAGTCTCTTGAGGTTTAAATATCTGGGAGCAAAGTTACCCACAAAAAATGTTTGTGGCATGTTAGGAGTTAAAATCTTCTGTCCTGATCAGATAACAGGAGGAGGAGTGACACTACAGCCACACTAATGTCTAATCACTAATGGCTTTCATCAAAGTCATGCTTCATTTCCTCCTCCTTTGCTAGCTATATCCTGTTGCTTTTTGTTTTCGTTTTTATATCATTGTGATGCATCAGATTTCCGGTAGAGGTTACAGTCTTTTAACCTATCTAGCTAACAGCATGTTTCTACATGTTTAACTTTGTGCTACATGGTGACACTTAAAAACAAATCAATATACTTTCATTCTCAATTTTCAAAGGGTAGCAATAATGTAGTGTGCAGGTAGAGCATAAATGTGAATGAACAAATGTTTTAATGCTTCAAAAAATAAGGTAAGTGTTCCACAGCTTATCCTATTTATACATATCCATTGTTTGTGTGCCAGTCTCTTGTAATACATGTCACTCATCTGAAAACACAATGACTTACTTATGTGAGAATGAATAATGGTCCAGATATGGGAGTGGGGTTATCAGAATGACCTCAGAGTTTTAAGAGTTTGACTTGTTGAAATTCAGTGGAATTTGGACTCTTTAGGTTGCTTTGGAAATTCCTTTCTGTAATGACTGAATGAGCATAAAAGCTATATCCCAAGTTGATTAAATTAATAAGATTTGTATTAACTTCACTGGCTTCTTGGAAACCCTTACTGCATTGACTGAAATACTGCTATGTTCCACTGTTGAGGTTAATGTGGGTTAAAGTAATCTAAGGGCCTGTCTCCATGTGCAAGTAAAGGGGCAATAGGATCTAATCCATGATTCACACAATCGTGCCTCTTGCCAATCCAGATGTACATGGTAGGAGGCATGATTCTAGGATCATGCATTCAATCCATCATGCCTTACTGCTGATGTAAAGGGAGTCCGATCCTGGGTTCCCTCTTCATCAGCAAGAAGCAAGCTCCTGTGGCTGGGAACCCACTCAGCTGAGGGGGGTTTAGCAGTGGGGGGTTTAGCACACTGGAGGAGGATGAGGATGATGAGGGCCACCGGCACACGTAAAAGGCGGAGCCAGAGTTCACACACTTGCCCTCCGGGACAGCCGGGAAACAGCCACGATCAGGAGAAGATGAGAGAAACTGCAGTCAGCTGAGCAGCAGAACATCCGCTTCTGCGCTAATGAGGCAATTAGCATGGTTCGCTGCATTGTATCCTCCCCAGTAAAGGCCAATATCTGGCTGAGTTAATGCCTGGGTAGTCTGTTGCCTGTCTCCCTCTCCCCTCGGGGAGTAACATCCAATCTTTTCTTTTACCACCATCTCCATGGTCGTGGCAGGTGAGTCCTAAGGGGAAAAGGAGTGGGTAGCCGGCACCCACCTACAAGAACATTCAGTATTAGAACATAGCATATGTGATTATCATCATTCTATGATAAAAGCAAAGTTTGACTGCAAATTATGACGTGTCCTTAATTATATTTATTTCCTTCATATGTAAGGACAAAAACATTGATTAACTATTAAAAACTCTAGTCTGGCTCACCAAAGTTTACATACATTCCTCTATAAGGGAAGAATACATTTTACTCTGTGGAGCTGTGTCATGCAGCACATGGGGCTCCCAGTGGGTCTGGAAATTTGACAGACGGGTGAGCAGGGGTTGCATAATTTGTTGCGACACCCAGAGCCACAGCAATTAACACTGCTGCCTCTTGTCCTGCCACAAAATTTCCAGACCTGTGAGAAGTCTCATAGGCCCGATAGAATGAAACTCTGTCATCTAGCCAGAGGGGTTGGAAATTAGGCAATAGAAGCAGTATCAACTTCTGTACTTACAGAAGATGTAGCAATTAATGCTGCCACTGCCAAATTCCAGCACCACAAGCCAAATGATACAGCTCTGTGCCCTGAATTCAACCCACAAACCGGCTCTGCCCTGGATCCAGCCTGTGGACTGGCCCCATACCTCTCAGCCAGTATGCAGAGCCAAACCAGTTGAACATACCCAAGCTAAACTGTAGAACTGTAACAAATTTGGTATCTGAAGCAGTGTTATGACACTTGGACTGTGCTTTTTTTCATTTTAGTCTAAATATCTTAAGTTAAACCCTTCCCCCAGTGCACTAACTTTATATTTAAAATGTTTGATTTACATTTTGTGTTGTAGAAGGTCACTGTAATATTGAGCCATTAGAGCTTTTAATTAATTAGCCCATCATTAATTATTTATTACCAGCTAATGCATGGGTGTCAAACTCATCTAACCCCACAGGTCAGAAGAGCATCTCTAAGTGGGTCTCCATGCTAGACTGGGACTGATCCCTGTAACGCAGCTGTGGCACCAGATCCAGCCTCATGCAGTACACACCAGCTCCCAAGCCTGGTATTAGGGTACATGCTGTCTGTGGGCTGAACCCAGTGCTACAGGCAGCACAGCCCACACTCCAGACTCCCTGTGCTTCATACAGCACTGGGTCCAGCCCAGTCTAGCTTTAGGGGTTGCATGCACAGTGAAACCCAGGGCAGATGCATGCTGCACATGGCAGGAGGGGCTGGCATGGGGCATACCCTGCTCACAGTGTGTGGGCTGTACATGCTATGGGGTTCAGGGTGCAGGATGTGATTCAGGCCCCAGACTGACTCCCTGTGCTGCCAGCAGCACACATGGCATGGGTTCCAGTCCGCATGTCACATACAGTATGCAGGGTAGGGGCCAGCTCCTGGGGTTGGTCCACCAACCCAACGGCTGGATTGTATGGTGCCAGGGGCCCTGCTATAGTGACAGCCCTGCTCTAATGCTTTAATAAATTTGATAGTGCCAATACACTTTCCAGAATGTGATTTATAAATTTTCAAGGAGGCAGGGCAACAGGCACACTCAGGATATGTGTGTGAGTTGAGCAGCCTGTGGTCAGTTGCTACAGATGTGCTTAAATGAGGGGACCAGCTGCCATTCCAAGCCAGTCAGGTAGTGCATAGGTGTAGCTGACTTGATGTACCCCAGCTAGCCAGTCAGGTTGCCTGGGACTTGGGCATTACTGCTAAGGTTCCTGACATAAACCCAGTTCTTTCAATCTTTCCTCCTAGGTCATGTTTGATAGACCTCTGATAATTTTTGTTCATCACTTCTGGACTGCATCCAATTAGTCTACCTCTTTCTTGGAGACGTGCCACAGACTGGACATAGCATTCCAGCCAAAATCTTAGCAGTACTGAACAGTAGAGTAGTAGGATTTCTTCACATATCTGGCATGTAATACTTCTTTTTGAACATCTCAGTAAGCTGTTGATGTTTGGGGCAGTAATATGATGGTTCTGACTCAGGTCTCACTCTGCCAAACTGCTGGCTAGCCAGTTATTTCCCATTTGGTTGATTAGCCCTACCAAGAACTTTGCACTTGCCTTTGCTAAATTTAATCCTATTATAGAACCTAACTCCAATTTTTTATGTTATTTTGAATTATAATTATAAACCCCCTCCTAGCTTGGTATTTTCTCCAGATTTAATGAGCGTACTCTCTATGCCACAATCCAAATCATCAAAGAAAATATTGATAAGTACGAGAACCAGGACAGGCATCTATAGAACTTCTCTTCAGCTTGGAGTGAATCTTTGTTAACTTCTCTAAGGCTAGGGACAGACATTGCACATAAACTGGTTTAAGTGATCAGAAACTGGTTTAAACCTGTAACAGAACAGATGTTTAGTGCATATAAACCAGTTTGAAAATAGTTGAAACCGGTTTGAGATAAACCTGGTTGGATGAAGTATCAGACTTAACTGATTTGGGTTAAACTGGTTTATGCAATGCCCACACCCCTTGCTGGTTTAAGATAAACCAGACTCCCCAAGCATCCTGGCATGCTGTCTGGGCTGGGTGGGGCTCTCTGCTCTACAGCCTGGCTAGCCCCTCCCCTCTGCTCCCTGGCTTCAGGTCTGGCAGAGACTTCAGGCTGCTCTCCACACCCACCCCCTTGCAAGCAGGAATTCCTTTCCTCTGCTTCCTTGATGGAGCTCTGGCAAAGACTGCAGGCATTTGCCTGACTTTTCCCCACCCCTCTGCCTTATACCTCCCAGCTAAGCAGGGATTATTTCCCCACCCCTCTGCCTTATACCTCTCAGCATTAGCTAGCAGACCACATGCTGGCTACAGTCCATGTTGTGGGAGCCGACAAAGGCAGACAGGCTTTTTGGAGCTAATCAACAGGTAGCTGGTAATGTCTTTCCTTACCTGTTTAAGGAAAGCTGTTTAAGAAGAGCTTGAACTAAAGGAGAGAGTCTTTGTTTTTTCATAGATTCATAGATTCTAAGGCCAGAAGGGACCTTGGAAGATCATCAGGTCCAGTCCCCTGTACCAAGCAGGAAAGATAACTGAGGGTCAGGTGACCCCAGAGAAGTGACTGTCCAGTCTCCACTTGAAGATTTCCAGGGCAGGTGATTGCACCACCTCTGGAGGGAGTTTATTCCACAGTCTGGACACCCTGACTGTGAAGAAGTTTTTCATAATGTTGAGCCTGAATTGATCTTCCAGGAGTTTCATAGATTTCATAGACATTAGAGCTGGAAGGGACCTCGGAAGATCATCAAGTCCAGCCCCCTGCCCGAAGGGCAGGAAGTCAGCTGAGGTCATAGGATCCCGGCAAGATAAGCATCCAATTTACTCCTGAAGGTGTTCAATGTAGGTGCTTGAACCACCTCCGATGGCAGGCTATTCCAGACCTTGGGGGCTCGGACAGTAAAGAAATTCTTCCTTATGTCCAGCCTGAAATGGTCTTTCAGTAGTTTATAACCGTTCGACCTCGTCATCCCTTGGGGCGCCCTAGTGAACAAACGCTCCCCCAGATACTGGTGGTCACCTCTGATAAACTTATAGGTGGCCATCAGATCACCCCTGAGCCTGTGCTTTTCCAGGTTAAAGAGCCCCATAACTCTCAGCCTGTCATCGTAAGGTCTGTTTTCCTGACCTCTGATCACGTGTATGGCTCTTCTCTGGACTCTCAAGCTTCTCCACATCCTCTTTTAATTGTGGGGCCCAAAACTGGACACAGTACTCTAGCTGCGGCCTCACCAAGGCCAAGTACAAGGGGAGAATGATGTCCCAGGATTTGCTTGAGAAGCATCTATGGATGCAAGCCAGCGTTTTGGTCGGTTTACTAGCTGCAGCATCACATTGCAGGCTTATGTTCATCTTGTGGTCAGTGATGACGCCCAAGTTTCTTTCTTCCATAGTACTAGCCAGCGTAGTACTGCCAAGCCTATAAGGATGCTGCAGGTTTTTCCTCCCAAGGTGGAGAACCTTGCATTTTTCGGTGTTAAACACCATCAGGTTCTCACCATCAGGTTGTGACCATTACTCCTAGTTTTCCCTTCGGAAAGCTAGCCGGTTTCTTTCCCACCTGACTGTCTAGGAGTTAAGCCCAGAATCCTCCAATTTTCTTGTCAGGACATTGTGGAATACTAGGTCAAAGGCCTTTTGGAAGTCTAGGTATACAATGTCAACCTGCTCTTTTGTGTCCAGGGGGCGAGTTACCTGGTCATAGAAGGAGATGAGGTTGGTAAGGGAAGACCTGCCTGTGACAAAGCCATGCTGGTTGTCATTCAGAATTTCACCTTCTGCAAACTTATCACAGATAGACTCCTTGATAACTTTTCTAGGATTTTACCTAGGACGGAAGTTAGGCTGATTGGCCTCCCTCCTGCCCTTCTTGTGGATGGATGGGCACAACATTGGCCCTCCTCCAGTCCTCAGGGACTTCTCCAGAGTGCCACGAGTCATGGAAGAGTTTCACCACGGGTTCCACAATGACTTTGGCCAACTCCTTCAGCACTCTCAGAAGAAGATCATCTGGTCCTGCTGACTTGTATATGTCTAATTTTTTTAATTGGTCATAAACTGATTCTATGGCAATAGTAGGAAGGTGATTATTCCTACTGTACTCATCCTGTACTCTAGCTGGCATTGTTTTCCCCTTGGCTTGGTGAAAGACCATTTTCTTAATGGGTGGATAAACACTAAGGTAGGGGTGATAAACATTCCCTGTTGGGCTGCTCAGGACATGGGGGGGGGGGGAGGAGAGGGGAGCAGGGCCATCAAAGTATCCTGGCCAGGCCTGGCCATGCCCCCCCCATGCTCAGCACTGGAAGGGAAGGGAGAGCTGCTCTAGCTCCCCCCAGCTTCTAGCCTGAGCCACTGCAGACATGTGCCTGAATTTTTTCAGTCCAGAGGGGTTGTCTGTGCAGTTACAAACCGGTTCAGCCTAGCCAGGTTAGACTAATCTGTAAAGATTGAATTAATTCAGGCTCAGGCTTTTTGAATGTCTATCCCTAGCCTAAGAGGGTAGGTTTGCAACCAGTTTTGTGCCACCTTGGAATATCTTCCTTTAGTTCATATTTTCACAGTTTGCTTTAAGATATGAAGTAGGAGGCGGGACAGTGTTAAAATCTCTGCTAAAGCCTACATATATAACATCCTCCATTTCTATAAGACCCTTTTGTAGAAGGAAATTAGGTTGGTTTGCCTTGTTCTTAATACATCCACATTATCAGTTACGTATCAACTTCTAAGTGCTTTAAATAGATGGTTTTGCTTATTTGTTCTAGTATCTTTTGGGGATTTGAAGTTGGGCTGACTGGTCTGAAATTCCTTGAATTCTCCTTTTTCCCGCTTTAAATGATTGGAGCTTTGGTTGCCCTTTCATAAGTTCATGGAACATCACCAGTTGTCCATAAGATCCAAAGACTCTGGTATTTCTTTAACAACTCTAGTGTGAAGTTCAATGGAACTTCAGTTTAGGTGCCCTCTGAAGCAGGAAAGGTGTTTTAGATCCAATAAAGCTGGCTGTTGTCCAATCTTCTGTATTACTTACCTTTTTCTGAATCCTTCTTTTTTTCCTGGAATACTAGATGCATTGATTTACCTCTTTTTTCTGATTTAGATGTAAAGCAAACCTTGATTTTAAATGCTTAACTTTTATCATTAGTATCCACATGCTTAGTTTCTATTAATAGTTTAAATAATGCACATTCATGTTATATGATAAATGTTTGATCTCAGTGTTTCATTTTGTTAAAGTAGAAGATGGTCTACTTTTGTCATTCCCGCTTCCAGTCCCTTTGTGCAGTCAGACTCCCATTCCTTATCTAACTAGTCATATAATATAGTTGTCAGCCTTTTGACTTGAACTCTTAAAGAATCAGGAGTTCACCACTGGAATTTTTTGCTCACCTTGTTTGCCAGTTTACATAAAAGATTCTTCTATCCCACTCTAACTCTTCCACTAGATTCTAAATGCCCTACTTACAGTTTTCCACCACCTGCTCATGTGCCATAGTTGTTGCTTGAGGCAAGCCTGAACTTGTCTGGCTGTGCCTCTTTAGGGGAATCATTTAATTAGACCAAAACAGTCTTTCTGACTGACCAGGGCAATTGCTGATGAGAGCAAAATTGATGGGTGATGAACAGTTAACAGCAGGAGATACACAAGAACAAGAAATAAAAGAGCCATAGTTGAACTGAAGGATATTGCTGTACTATATTATATTTGACATTTACTACTGTATCTAATAATGCATTCTTCATGTCATGTGCGGGAGCCATGTTACTTCATTATTTTAAAATTTAGAAGCTTTTGTTTTGTGAACTAATAAAAACCTGTGCTTTCAGTTCCTCATTATGGTGCCTGTTTAATTGCATTAGTCTTTTTCATTGTGCAAATGAATATGGCCATTCAGCTAGAAAAGTGCTGCTAGAATAATGTAAATGGTTGAGGCTTGGTTTTTCCAAGGTATTTAAAATTCTGTTGTTGTTTCCATAAGCCACAGACAGTGGGTTATTTTTCATGGACAGACATTGCAGTCTTCTCTTGGGGTTTTTATGGACAGACTGTATAAAATGATAACACAATGAATGGGGCACCTGCCATACTCTATCAGCTGCTTAAATCAGCTGTTTCAGACAGAAATTCAATACTGTAGAGTATTTTTCAAATAGATTTTCAGGTAGCGGGTATAATAAGGAATTTGAAGAGTTTTCTTGGTATGTTTGTATTGAGTTGACTCCAAGAACATTTCTGTTAGTGACATAAAGATATATTTAAATGTTTAACTAAATCTTCTAAATGATAAAACTTCCATATTCAAACAGACTTTATACTTTTGGAAACTAGAAAGGATATTATTTACATTTATCTGTCCAGAAGTCCTAGGTATTGTGCAAGGTGCTGAATAAACATAATAACTTATTTTTCTCTATGTTTTGTTAATAAAACAGTTATTTATATATATATATATATATATATATTTTTTTTTTTTTTTTTTTTCCAAAATGTGTGCAGCAGTGATAAGTAAATTAGCACGAAACATTACTTTGCATGTTAATTATATTGGAACTCTGTAAGATATGACATGATTTACACTAATTTATTGAAAAAAATTGCATACAATCCTGATAATTTGGTGACCCAGAGGTGTTGTCATGATAGTCAATCATTTTTGTCATGCATATTTTGAAAATGTGGATGACAAACAAACAGTGTTTAGGACTAAGTGGAAATACAGCTAGGCTCTTAAATGTAATGTTCAGGCCAGCTTAGAATGGAATGTGTGAGTCAGTATCTTTGAAAATTATGCAATTTAATTTTGAAACCTATTTTTATACAGTGCAATTTGAAAATTAGGGCCTAGGCTTCTGTGCTAAAGACTGGTAAAGCTGGTATAGACTTTTAAAAATATATATTTATTTATTTATTTTTGGTATAGCTGTCTTGTGGGTATTAAGATATTTTCTACTTTTTGTTCTGACAAATTTTTAAGTCTGGTGGTATTCCTGGTAAAGCAGAATTATGTTGCTTCTTGTTATTAAGCGGGTGTGGGCTGCCATTTGAGTTTTTCTCATGCTGACTTTTGGGTCACTTGAGTGAGAAAGAGTTTGAACATTGATTTTTGCAAAAGCAGTAATATTCTTCAAATTGGCAAGGCTCAAAAGGATTTAGATTGTGACTGTACACGTTGTAAAGCTTCAGGTTTGTTTTCACTTTGTAACAGTTGTCAGATTTCTTCTTTTACTTTTATGAAAACAGTTGATATAATCCTGTGGTATTCAGTCAGCAAAAATATTTACAATAATTCTTTCATTCTTGTTTAATGATTCTGTTTATCAGTGGTCCTTGATGATCCTTAGCATAGTTTGGATAGAATTTTGTGACTGCTCTTTTATACTCTACTTGTGACCCTCATTTCAAAAGAGACTGTTGTTTAAGATTAGTTTCTTTCAAATCCTAATGAAAATGTCAAATCAATAGACATTCTTAATTTTCTAAAAACAAACTTCATATACTAAAACAATATCTAAAAATGCTGCCTTAACCTATCTCTTAGGGATCTGGGGAGCTAGTCTTTAAGGTTTAATAATATAGCAAATTAAGGATTATTCCCAATTTGTCAATGAAGAAAATATGTTTGTTTTAAACTTCTAAAGAAAACTTTTAATATTAATTTCTGCCTGGGATTTTAGAGTAGGTATAGATCTTTGTTCCTGTATACTATAACTGGTACAAGTGTTTCTTTCCTATACAGTCTGTCCATAAAATGTCCTTTTCTTGTCTGTGATAGTGAGTATCCTTCATGTAAGACCTGAATTTCTTTGCTATTCACAAAAATCTATCTCATATGTTAAAATGAATTTACATCAGAAAGCTGAGATTTTTGGTCTTATGTTCATGCCAGAGAGGTTAAATGCTATTGATCAATCTTACCCAAATGCAAGTCTCATTGTTTTGTACTAGGCTTCATGTGCTAAAACACTAAGGTGCTTTGAAAACTCTAATCATAACTTTACATCACTTCTGTCTCACCTCAAGCCTTGGCTGTACAATATGGCACTTGGAAGGCTGATGAGTTGAAGTAGAGTATATTAGATGTCTTGATGATTGTGAGTTTTCCTTTTCACAATTCTTGAAAATCTTTTGTCTTCTGTTTACACTAATTAACATTAAATAACATATTATGTTAAACAAACAAGTAAGCAGGTCTAAAAACTACTTAAAGGCTGTTATATATGCAAAAGCCAAGTACTTAGAAGTAGGGATATCTCAGAATTGAGGTTGCCTATGCAGACTTAGTTTAGTCCATGTGGGTGCATGTGACAATATACTCTTTAGTATTGCAGCCTTTTAAAGTTACCTTCTTTGTTGTTTTGTGTTATATTTGTTTGTATTCATGTCTTTGGTCCTTTGTGTATCTCATTAACTTTGCTGTAAAGAGGCAGAATACTGACATTCTTGAAGCAGAAGACTGAAAGTACTGTACAAGAAATGCCTCTCTGTACCTTAAACCAATACCCCATTAACTAGTGTCAGCACCAAATGTCTGTCTTAATTACTTGAATTCCACTAAATGCGCTATTAAACTGAATAATAATTTTTAAGGCATAACATTATGCAGAATTTTCATATTAATAGACATATATTTCAAATTCTGTAATTAGTCTGTCTCTGCATGATTAAAGGAGACTCAAATCATTTTAGATTTTGTCTCCTTTTTTTTACAAAACGTACCAGATGAGTTGCTTATCTGCAGGGCTGATTTAGAATTATCAAAGTTGTTACAAATTTAGAACATTCTACCAAAGGGAACGGTATCTCTCATCTAAAAAGTCTGTTTTCTCTTAAGTGTCAGGTATCCAGGTTGTAGCTGTATTGGTCTAGAGGCAAAAGGAATCAAAATTAATGGAAGAGGTGATATCTCTTATTAGACCGGCTAGCAGCGGTGGCTTCAGGGTTGTTGGGGGCCTGGGCAAGAGAGTCATTTGGGGCCACTTAGAGGCTCAATTTTGCTGACCTGTAAACAAGTTGGACATTTTTTATTTCAATTTCACTTTACCCTATCCATGAAACTGCAATGAAAGTATCTTAATACAATATTGATAATACAAATATTCAGTGTAATTAATTTTTATTTTTATGAAGTGTGGGGCCTCAAGTGGTTGTCTGGTTTCCCCTCCCCTAAGGCCACTACTGCAACTAAACATTTGCAAACCAATTATTTTAAATAATTATTTAAAATTTTATTTAAAATAACTTGTTTGCAAATATCTAGTTGGTCTAATAAAAGATATTGCCCCTTCCGTGAGTTTTGATTCCTTGTTTTCCCTAAAGACATACAGGGTAAGAATGTTTCCATCATGGGGTTTAACGTGGAGGTTTGGTTTTGCATAAATTAAATTCTGACTCAATTAGTAAAGGGGCAGCTTCTGTCATTCCCATCCTTCCTATCCTATCATAACCCTTTGAGCTTCCCCAAGGGAAAGGAGTGTATCCCACAGTTTCCTGATGTTACTATGATTGCAGAGAGCTGACTGACTTGATTGTTGTTTCTGAGCTTTTTAGAGAATAAATGGAAGCATGCAGCACTAGGCTGGTGGCTAGTCCCTTTTTCCTTAGTGGTATTAGTTATAACTTAAAAAAGAGCTGCCTACCTGCCTAATTTTCAACCCTTCAGGAAATGCATCTCCAGTTCTGCTGATGCAGCTTGTATATGGGTTTTGAGATTGAACCTGCTTATAATCATTGGGATGGGTTGAACAGAAGCAGCCCTAGGACTACATATCTAGTCCTTGGTTTCTCTGTTTTGAGACTGCGGACAAGAATGCCAGTTTGTAAGAGTGTTAATGACAGCACCCTAACATCCATGCCAATTGGACCCTGAACCACAAGGGACATGGATTTTTTGAGGCTCATTGCTGCAGTGCCTAATGTTTTATTGCCTGGACATCCTAGTGGAATTCACAGTCCTGAGTTAGTTGATCTGGTTGGTCTACAAATGCAGAGGGAGCATGTTACACATCACAGAATGGGACTTGCAAAAAAGCTGCTGGCTGAATAGAAGCTGAGTAGGCACCAGACTGAGAAGGGAGCCCTCTAAGTAGGGGACCTTTCCCTCTCTCTCTCTCTCTCTTCATATGTATATGGAGAGGGAGTTTTTTAAACCTGCAGAATTTATTCTTTTATTCTGAGGATAAACTTAAAATTAGCATGTGACCCAATCCCACATGCTGATAAAACAATTGAATTGGTGTATCTAAATCATTGTTTATCTTTTATCTCAACACCAGCTTTTTACTGCCACAAATTATCCAGATAAATATTGGGTTCAAAAGTTAATACAGAGTAGAATACCTTTATAACACCCTTTTGTCTATTATAGACTGGTACTACCATCAGAAAAAGTAAATAGAACTCTAGAGATTTTTGTATCTTAGTAGAGTTCTTTACAACCTGGCTGAAAAAGAGAAATGTCATTGCAAAATTATTACAATATTATGCATTTTTCCTTACTGCAATGATCATATTTATCAAGGCTCCCAGAATTGTGCATAGGGGTTGCCATAGAAATAGTGAAAGCCAAACCCTTGAAACACTCATATAGAAAAGAGATAGACAACTGTATGTGAATTCCTGACAGCCCTTTTGATATGGTAGAACAAGGTTAAATATATTTCCAGGGTTCAGGCATCACAGTTCCTTTGCTACTGTGGCTGCTGTGTTTTAAAGGATTTTTTACATGTAGTAGCATGCTGCACCAAATGCATACACTGTATTTAACCAACAAAAATTGAGGGACAAAACAGTTGTTAAAAATGATAGGAAATTGCAGTTTATGAATGGGTCAGGGCTAATTCTTGTGAAAAGAGCCTTGAGGGTTGAGGATTTTACTGCTTTAAGACAAGTAGCACATTAGATTGAAAATAACTTTCTTGGCAGCATTTATTTTTACCATCCTGGTGTCATGCAGCTGCAAATTGTTCTACCTCACATCCAATGTGCAAAAGGATTTCACAGACAAATTATACACATAATGCATAAAAGCAGCAGCATCAAACATGCGGGTGCATCAAAAAATGCCAGCTGGTGGTATTTGTTCTTTCTTTCATATCTTATGAATGCCCTGTAGCTCATCAGAGCATTGAGGATTAGACCTAGGTGGAAGACACAAGAATTGGAGAAAAAACACATATTAAAAGTTAAATTCAGCTTTTACTTCTTACCTAGTTAAGACATAAACAGTCATTTTCTATGTCTGCACAGTGCAAAGTATCATGGTGCTGCTATGTGTTACTACAGTATACGTGTCAATATTACAGGTTTGTTAAGTTGTGCTGGTGAATGTCAATAAAGCTACTAATATTTGAGACCCAGGATTTATATCATTTTTCAAATGCTGGATCAATGCCTGACTGAGGCAAAATATTTGGAATTTCATTGTTGTCAAAGTTATATGCTGCATGAAGGGTAACCTCACTTACAGTTCTGTGTCTGCATTTTTATTCTAACATAGGCATTTCCAATAGGATGTTAAAAATTAGCTATGTCCCCAACTAAACTCCTTAAATAAAAGGCATATCGGCCATGTCATATTTTTAGATGTGCACAGAATTAACTGAAAGTTAGGGCAATCCAGCACATTCTTGAATATTTGAACAAGCATTTTGAGAAAATGAATGTTCTATACTGTAGTAGCCAATAGGGGTGTGCAAAGCAGGCCCTATTTGATTCAGATTTGGCCCAAATCGGGGATGGTGATTCGATTTATTGATTCGGCCAAATCTGAATCTGAAGATTCAATGCTGATTCAGAGAATCAGTGATTCAGACACAGACACAGCTTTAAATGTTTTTCTACATACCTCAAGGTACCAGCGCGCCTTGTGAGTACTCCGGTGCTGGGGCAGATGGAGCGTCCTACAGGAGTGCAGGGGGACCCTCCACGTGCTGGGCAGTGAACCTGGAAGTGGACCGGAAGTGTGGGGGGACCCCAGCTGCCCCCTCCCCAGACCCAGAAGGCACCAGTCGCTGAGCCAGGGGGGTGCATGTGGTGCGGGGGGGTGCACTCTCTGTTGAACCCAGAAGTGGAATGGAAGTGCTTCTGGTCCACTTCTGGGTCAGCTGCTGAGCACACTGGGGAGTGCCTCACGCTTCTGTGGGACACTCCACACGCCCCACCATCACAGCATTCACGAGCCACCTGCTGCCTAGAGGTATATAGAAAAAAACATTTAAAGCTGTGTCTATGTCCAAACCGCTGAATCTTTCCAAATCTCTCCAAATTGATTTGGAGGGTTCCATTTTGATTCAGAGAGATTAAAGGGTTCTCTGATTCAATTTGGATTCAGAGATTTGGCCACTGAATTGGGCGGAATCTTCACCTAATCAAATCAGGGACTGAAGCTTTGCACAGCCCTAGTAGCCATGGAGTTGTTGCACACCTGCCAGAGGGAAGAGTAGGGGTTTAGGTTGTAGCCGTGTTGGTCTAAGGACATAGGCAGACAAGGTTCCTTGGGTGAATTTGATATCTTTTATTAGTCCAACCCAAATAGTTGGAGAATAGTTATTAAGCAAGCTTTCGGGTTCAAAAACCCTTCGTCAGGCTAAGGACACTGCAGCAGTTGGTGTGTGCTCTTCCTGGATGGAATGAAAAGTAAACAAGCCAGAGGCTGGGCTGGGGAGTCAGTTGCCAGGCAGATTATAATGTATCAAAAATCCAATGTCTATGTTTAGTCCATGATCTCTAGTATCCAGCAGGTTGATGAAATGGAGCTCATAGGCTCGTCTCTGGGAAGTGTTGTGTAAGTTTCCCTTGAGGATCAGGACTGAGAGATTGGAGAGAGAGTGGCCCTCCTGTGAGAAATGTGCCCCCACCGGTAATTGGGTATTTCTGTCTTTGATGGATTTCCGGTGTGCGTTCATTCTGGTGCGCAGTTGTTGTCTGGTCTCTCCTACATATTTTCCATCAGGGTATTTGGTGCATTGGATGAGATATATTACATTCCTGGAGGTGCAGCTGTAAGATCCTGGGATGCTGATGGCTCTGTTGTGGGGTGTAGTAATAGTGGGGGTGGTGGAGATGTGTTGGCAGGTTTTGCATTTCTTGTCCTGGCATGGTCTGGATCCTTTTGGTGTGTTCTGGGCTTGAGGAAGTTTGCTTCTGGTGATGAGGTTGGCAAGGTTTGGTGCTTGTTTAAAGGCTAGGATGGGTGGCTCTGGGAAGATCTTTTTAAGAATAGGGTCTCTGTCTAGTATGGGTTGCAATTTTTTGAGGCTTTTCCATACAGGTTCAAGGGAGGGGTGATACGTCATAACCAGCAGTGTGCGATTTGTGGGGGGGGGGGGGGGGTTTCTGTACTGCAGCAGTTCTTCACGTGGTATCCAGGTGGCTCTTTCAAATGTGCGATCTACCTCTCTGGAGGAATGTCCTTGCTGGGTGAAAGCCTTTTTAAGATTGGTGAGGTGGCAATCCCGGGTGTTCTCTTCAGTACAAATGCGGTGGTATCTGAGGGCTTGGCTGTATATCACAGCTTTTTTGGTGTGTTTAGGGTGATTGCTGGTTCTGTGCAGATATGTATGTTGGTCTGTGGATTTCTTGTATAATGTGGTCTGTATTTTACCCTTCTGGATACTGATCATTGTGTCTAAAAAGGAGATGCTGGTGCTGGAGTATTCTAAAGAAAGTTGGATGGAGGGATGGTGACTGTTGAATTTCTGATGGAACTCAATCAGAGATTGCAGGTTCTCAGTCCAAATGGTGAAGATGTCATCGATGTATCTTAAGTATAGCAAGGGTTTGATAGTGCAGTTCTTGAGGAAGTCTTCTTCCAGGTGGCTTATAAAAAGGTTGGCATACTGTGGAGCCATTTTAGTGCCCATAGCTGTTCCCATCATCTGGAGGAAGTGTTGATTATTAAAAGTGAAATTGTTGTGTGTGAGGATGAAGTGTATAAGGTCAGTAATATCTTTGGGTCTGTATTCTGAGTTGTAATCTTGTTCCTGTAGATATGTAAGGCAGGCTTGGATGCCATCCTGGTGGGGGATGTTGGTATATAGGCTGGTAACGTCCATGGTGGCTAGGAGTGTGTTGCTGGGAAGGTGGTCTATGTTTTTAAGTTTCCGTAGAAAGTCTGTAGTGTCTTGTACAAAACTTGCTCTGTGGGTGACAAGCAGTTTTAGGATCGATTCAACGAAACCTGATATTTCCTCAGTTAGGGTCCCATGGTTGGATATGATAGGTCTGCCAGGGTTCCCTTGTTTGTGGATTTTAGGGAGCATGTAAAAAGTCCCCAGGTTAGGTAGCGGGGGGATCAAGGTCTGTAGTTTTTCTTGTAGTCTTGATGGAAATGATTTGATGGTATTGTTGAATTTTTTGGTGGAAAGGGGAGTAGGATCTTCTTGTAGTTCCTTGTAGTAGGTGGTGTCAGAGAGCTGTCTCTTGGCTTCCTTTATGTAATCCTCACGGTTTAGGATGACTATGGCTCCTCCTTTATCTGCTGGTTTTATTACTATTTGGTGGTTAGTTCTTAGAGATTCTATGGCCTTTTTCTCTGGTAGAGAGAGGTTGTTGTGGTGGCGTGTGTTGCTGATTATTTCATTGTTCATTCTTTCCCTGAAGTAGTCAGTGTAGTGGTCAAGGTTAGGGTTTTGTCCACTGCGAGGTGTCCAATCTGATGTTTTTTGGGGCTTTTTGGCATTGATCCTTTCCTGAATGTTGTCAGAGGATGTGTTGTTGTTGGGAGTGGGTTCAGTTTGGTCGTGGATATATTCTTTGAGGCGCAGGTGTCGGAAGAATTCTTCTAGTTCTCCACATTGAAGTATTTTGTTAGGGTGTTTTTCTGGACAGAAATTTAGGCCTTTAGAAAGGACAGATTTTTCAGTTTTGGTCAGCATGTGTGTGGAGAGATTGATAATATTTGTGGGTTGGTTGCTGCTTTCAGTTTCATCAAGTCTGAGGTTGGAATGTTGTAAGGTGTTGGTTTTGTTCCTCTGATGGTTGTTTTGTGGCTGGGGAGCTTGTTCTTGGAGTAATTTGTTCCATTTCTTCTTTTTATGTAGGATGAATGCTGTAGAAAGTTTTTCGTAGTCTCTTTGTATCCACTGTATATTGTCAGGGAACATAGTACACATTCTATGTGATTAAGAATTTAAATGTGGCTCACATTAAACTATTTGAGAATTTTTTCCCTGTACAGATTTAAGGAAATATTCTGACTCATTAGATAATCTCTCTTTCCATATATATTATAGTCTAAGCCCCCAGACTACCAGAATTAAAGAAGCTAGTACCAGAAAAGTGATTTTTTTTTTTTTGGTATAGTCCTCATTTTCAAATACAGTAAAGACAGTGGGTAAATGCCTACTTATAATACTTCTTATCAGGATATAAATTGTATCCTGGACAAAAACTGCACTCAGAAGGAGATGTGGAGCAGCTGAGGAACTAGAAGCACTGGTGCATTACTGCTTGCATATTAGATTTGTAGATTCATAGATTGTAGTGTTGGAAGGGACCACAATGGACCGACCCCCTGCCCCTGGCAGGAAAGAGGACTGAGGTCAGATGACCCCAGCCAGGTGACTATCAAGTCTCCTCTTGAAGACCTCCAAGTTAGGTGATAGTACTACCTGTCTTTGAAGCCCATTCCAGATTCTGGTCACCCTTACTGTAAAAAAAAAAAAAATTCTTCCTAATGTCTAACCTAAATCTACTCTCCACTAGTTTGCACCCATTATTCCTAGTTACTCCCTGGGGTGCTCTGGTAAATAGAGCATCAGCAATTCCCTGTTGTCCTCTCTTGATAAACTTATAGGTGTCTACAAGGTCTCCCCTCAGACGTCTCTTGTGAAGGCTGAAGAGATCCAGATCTCTCAATCTCCCCTCGTAGGGTCTTTCATGGAGGCCACTAATCATGCAAGTGACCCTCCTCTGAACCCTCTCCAGATTCACCATGTCCCTCTTGAAGTGTGGCACCCAAAACTGGACACAGTACTCCAACTGTGGCCTGACCAGCGCTGCATAGAGGGGGAGCAGCACCTCCCTTGATCTGTTGGTCATGCATCTGCTAACACACGACAAGGTGCGATTGGTCTTGTTGATGGCCTCGTTACACTGCCGGCTCATGTTCTTCTTGGAGTTGACTATGGCTCCAAGATCTCTCTCAGCCTCTGAGCTGCTGAGGAGGACATCCCCAACCTGTAGGTGTGCTGGGGATTCCTCCTTCCTAGGTGGAGTACCTTACATTTATCTTTGTTGAATTGCATCCTATTACATTCCACCCGTTGATCTAACCTGTCCAGGTCAGCTTGTATCTGCTTCCTGCCCTCTGGTGTGTTAACTTTGCCCCGTAACTTGGTATCATCTGTGAACTTGGAGAGAGTGCTCTCCACACCCTCATCCAAATTGCTGATGAAGATATTAAATAACACCAGTCCAAGGACCAAACCCTGCGGGACCCCACTGCCCACCTCCTTCCAGGCTGAGAACGACCCATCCACCACCACTCTCTGGGTGCAGTCCCTAAAGCAGTTGGCCACCCACCTGACTGTGTAGGCATCTACTCCACAGCCTGCTAGCTTCCCTATGAGAATAGGATGCAAAACTGTGTCAAAGGCCTTCCTAAAATCCAGGTAGATGACATCAGCCTCAGCTCCTGTGTCAAGGCAGTGTGTGACCTGGTCATAAAAAGCTATGAGGTTTGTCAGACAGGATCTATCTGTGACGAACCTGTGCTGGTTTCCTTTCAGCATCATTTCTCCTCCTTGGCCTTCACAAATGTGCTCTTTGATGATTTTTTCCAGTATTTTCCCAGGGATAGAGGTAAGACTGACTGGCCTAAAGTTACCCGGTTCATCTCTTCTCCCCTTCGTAAAAATGGGCACTATGTTGTCCCTTTTCCAGTCCTCAGGGATCTGGCCAGAGCACCATGAGTGCTCAAACAGCCATGCCAGCAGCTCAGCTATGACACTGGTCAATTCCTTCAGCACCCGTGGATGGAGGTCATCCGGGCTGGCTTGTACCCATCCAGCCCTTCCAAGTGCTCCTTAACTAAGTCAGCACTAACTTTTGCTGGTTTGGTGCCTTTTGGACATCTGTCTATGCTCAAGGTAGGAGAATTGTCTTGGTCAGTACTTAGGAATACTGAAGCAAAGACCTCATTGATGAACTCTGCCTTTTTCGCTGAGTCAACCACCAATTTGTCCTGATTTGTCATGCAGGGGCCCTATAGATTCATAGATTCATAGATGTTAGGGTCGGAAGGGACCTCAATAGATCATCGAGTCTGACCCCCTGCATAAGCAGGAAAGAGTGCTGGGTCTAGATGACCCCAGCTAGATACTCGTCTAACCTCCTCTTGAAGACCCCCAGGGTAGGGGAGAGCACCACCTCCCTTGGGAGCCCGTTCCAGACCTTGGCCACTCGAACTGTGAAGAAGTTCTTCCTAATGTCCAATCTAAATCTGTTCTCTGCTAGCTTGTGGCCATTGTTTCTTGTAACCCCCGGGGGCGCCTTGGTGAATAAATACTCACCAATTCCCTTCTGTGCCCCCGTGATGAACTTAAAGGCAGCCACAAGGTCGCCTCTCAACCTTCTCTTGCGGAGGCTGAAAAGGTCCAGTTTCTCTAGTCTCTCCTCGTAGGGCTTGGTCTGCAGGCCCTTGACCATACGAGTTGCCCTTCTCTGGACCCTCTCCAGGTTATCCGCATCCTTCTTGAAGTGTGGCGCCCAGAATTGCACGCAGTACTCCAACTGCGGTCTGACCAGCGCCCTATAGAGGGGAAGTATCACCTCCCTGGACCTATTCGTCATGCATCTGCTGATGCACGATAAAGTGCCATTGGCTTTTCTGATGGCTTCGTCACACTGCTGGCTCATGTTCATCTTGGAGTCCACTAGGACTCCAAGATCCCTTTCCACCTTTGTGCCACCCAGCAGGTCATTCCCTAGGCTGTAGGTGTGCTGGACATTTTTCCTCCCTAGGTGCAGCACTTTGCATTTCTCCTTGTTGAACTGCATCCTGTTGTTTTCTGCCCACTTGTCCAACCTATTCAGGTCTGCCTGCAGCTGTTCCCTGCCCTCCGGCGTGTCCACTTCTCCCCATAGCTTTGTGTCATCTGCAAACTTGGACAGAGTACATTTGACTCCCTCGTCCAAGTCGCTGATGAAGACATTAAAGAGTACCGGTCCAAGGACCGAGCCCTGCGGGACCCCACTGCCCACACCCTTCCAGGTCGAGACCGACCCATCCACCACGACTCTTTGGGTGCGACCCTCTAGCCAATTCGCCACCCACCGGACTGTGCAGTCATCCACATCACAGCCTCTTAGCTTGTTCACCAGTATGGGGTGGGATACCATATCGAAGGCCTTCCTGAAGTCTAAGTATACGACATCCACCCCTCCTCCTGTGTCCAGGTGTTTCGTAACCTGGTCATAGAAAGAGACTAGATTGGTCAGGCACGATCTGCCCGCCACAAACCCGTGCTGGTTTCTCCTCAGCATAATTTGTCCTGCCGGGCTCTCACAAATGTGAGCCTTGATAATTTTTTCAAAGACTTTACCAAGGATGGAGGTGAGACTGACTGGCCTATAGTTGCCCGGGTCCTCCTTCCTCCCCTTTTTGAAAATGGGGACCACGTTAGCCCTTTTCCAGTCCTCCGGGACTTGGCCCGTGCGCCACAAGCGTTCGAATATTTCCGCCAGTGGCTCTGCAATGATGTCGGCCAGTGCCTTCAGCACCCTCGGATGGAGATCATCTGGGCCTGCCGACTTAAAGGCATCCAGTTCTTCCAAGTGCCTCTGCACCATCTCAGGATCTACGCATAGAAGTCTGGCGCCTTGCTGCTGCCTCTCTACAACCCCAGTGAGAGACTTGTCGTGCCCCTCACTTAGGAACACTGAGGCAAAGAACTCATTGAGGAGTTCAGCCTTGTCCCCCCTATCTGTCACCAATTGTTTCTGCCCATTTAGCAGTGGTCCTATTCCTCCCTGGGCCTTCCTATGTTACTCTGCGCTTTCCTTTTGTTCTACTATGCATCTGTAGAAGGACTTTTTATTATCCTTAATTGTTGAAGCCAGCCTAAACTCCAGTCCTGCCTTGGCCTGCCTAACTGACTCCCTGCAATAGCGTGCCAGGGAGGTGTATGCCTCCTTGGTGGCTGCCCTTGCTTCCACTGCCTATAAATCTCTTTCTTTGCCCCCAGTCTTTCCTGGAGTTCTCTGTTCAGCCAAGGGGGCTTTTTTATCTCCTTTCCCCCTTTCCTGTGTAAGGGGATAGACTCCTTTTGTGCCCCAAGGATCGCTCCCTTGAGAAACCTCCAACCCTCCTAGACCCCCATTTGCTCAATGCTCTTGAGTTCCACCACCTCACTAACTAGCCTTCTAAGTTTACTAAAGTTGGCCTTTCTGAAGTCTAACACTTTAGCCTCACTGGATATTTTTCTCACCTTTTGCTGGATAGTGAACTCTACCAGGTGGTGATCACTATCTCCCAGGTTACTGTGTATTGGCAGGTTCCCCACGAGATCATCCCAAGTTGCTAAGACCAGCTCTACCAAGGTGCTACCCCTGGTGGGACTGGACATCACCTGGGTTAGGTGGAGGTCCTGCACACATTGTAAAAACCTCCATGAGCGGCTTGTTTTGGTCTGTTCCTCCCAGCAGATGTCCAGGTAATTTAGATCCCCCATGACCACTGCCTCCCTCACCTGTATGTCATCTGAGAGTTGCCTGGAGAATACTTCATCTAGCTTATCATCCTGGTGAGGAGGTCTGTAGTAGACCCCCAGTACCAAGTCCTTTTCCCCTGGTCCCCCCTGGATCCTGACCCACAATGCCTCAATATTCCCCTCCTCTACCCCCGCTTTGATGATGGAAGATGTGTACTGCTCCTTAACATAAAGAGCTACACCCCCCCTTTTTCCCACTCTGTCACACCCTGTACCCCTCAATTCCCACTGCCCAGTCATGCGTAGAATCCCACCATGTTTCAGTTGAGATGACTAGGTCATACTGTGTGCTGGCAAGCAAGAGTGTGAGCTCCTCCTGCTTATTCCCTGTACTCTTGGCATTTGTGTAAAGACATTTTGTCCCCCCAATGGATGCTCTTAGTGCTCCTTTGCCTTGATGGTTTGTGTTCCCCTTAGTGCTTACCTGGTTAGGTCCAGTGCCTTGTTTGTGGCTTTCCAATCCTGGGTTGTCATTGACCACCGGTTCCCTGTCCCCTGTCAAACTTAGTTTAAAACTCTTCGGAGATCCGCCAACCTGCAGAAGAACAGATGCTTACCTCTAGGAGAGAGTTGAAGATCGTCCCATCCCAGGAAGTCCTGATCATGGTTGTAGGATCCGAAGCCCTACCGAAGACACCATCTCTGGAGCTGCTGGTTGACTACCCTGACGCAGGCATCCTGGTGCCTCCAGCTGCTGCCAACTGGAAGGATGAAGGAGAATAACACCTGTGCCCCTGACTTCCTGAGCCCGACTCCCAGGTCATGGAAGTCCTTCATGATGCGGTCAGGACTACTTCCAGCTGCATTATTAGTGCCCACATGAACAAGGACCATGGGGTCATTGTCAGAGGGCTTGATGAGATCAGGAATAATTTCAGTGATGTTGCTGATCTTTGCTCCAGGCATGCCGGAGACCTCTCTTACCATGAGATCTGATCGGCAGATCAGCCCCTCCGTGCCTTTCAGGATTGAGTCGCCCACTTGGCATTTCTTCTTCTGCCTGGGCAATGGTCCTCCAGCCTGCCCAGGGTGTGTTGCAGGGACCACCTCCTCTGCTGGAGAATGTTCCTCCAGTGCCTCTTCCACCAAGGCTGCCAGGGCCCCGTACCTGTTCCCCAGACATAATGGGGATGCGCACACTGGTTCCTGCTGCCTGGGTCCGGAGGTGACAGTCTTCCACTCCTCTGCTGCAGATTCCTCTCGTGGGATTTCACCCATAGGCATCTGATTTTAAAGGAGATCAGTGCAAGACAGTGACAAGGCTATATACAAACTAGTTAAGCAAAAATCATTCTTGAAATATGGAAAGTTTCAAAACTAGTGACTGACCATGGAACATTTTTTTCCTTCTTTCTTCTCAAAAAAGAAGAGACTGTTTTAGGGGAACTGCAGACCTGGAGAAGCTGTCTAAGAACTGATAGGATACTTGAATAAATAAACTTCACAATGAAAACAGTACTGTAAAATGGTAATGAATTAATATTAATATTTTATTTTTTAAAACCCTGAATTTTTAAAATCATTTACTAGCCAATTTGCTGCCTGTAACAGTATCTGTTCTAGATGAATCAGATTTTAATATTTTCTGTCATTTTTTCAAATGCTCTAATTCAGTATTTTATGAATGAATAAATCTTAACTGCCAGCTGTTAAAGATCTGTTTCATGCCTCTGATATCTAGGTCACCTCATTTTATGGTTGTGATGTCACAGATAAAACTGTTACTGGACTTAAGGATATTTGGATTTATTTTTCTCAAAATGAACTGCTATCACTAAGGAGTTTAACTTCTATAGGCCAAAGAAACAAGAAGAGGGAGGAAAGCTGGCCTAAACCACAGAAAAACATTATCTGGAAGGAGGCATTTCATAGGTATGAACTACAAGACAGAAGATATTTAAATGGCTGTGTACTATCCTTCAGCCTTCCTGAGCTCTGATTTATGTCAATGTGGACAAAAAAGAAGGCATCTGCTTTAAAATCGTTTTAACAAAAATAATATGAAACTGAGGGATTGATCCTACAGTGCATGTCACACAGATGGACCCCACAGTAAGGCTCAGCATGGGCTTTGGGAGTCAGCATAATACATTGTGGGACTGGGATCTTGGACAGTTGTATGACTGAAGGTATTTTATGTATAAATTTACATAAGCTGGTACCCAATTCCTATAACCATTTGCCATCAGGAACTAAACTTGTCTTTCCTTTGAAGTTCAGGTGCCATAACAATTGCTGTGAGTGATCAATTCACACTCTCACCCTCACTCTCTCTGTATTGCATTTAACTATTTTCAAAATATTCCATTCCAAGGAAATAATGACAACCTCCTTTTCTGTACAGCTTTGTCTCATTCTCATTTGAATCAGTCCAACCTCTATGCTATCAGAGCCAGGGTGTGAAAAAAAACTAGGTGATCATGCAACTAAAAACTGTCCTATAATGTTTCTACACAAAGGGCGCATCTATGATCTGGAATATTGGAAAAATCCACTTCTGTTGGAGAGCAGATGCTCATATCTTTCCATTTGTGTTTAAATACTGAAGGACCAGGTTTTGACTATGGGGGTGGAGAAAGTCATCAAGAAGTTTGCCAAGGGCACCACAAGTCCTAGACCTTTTGATGGGTCTAGCACTGCTATTAGCAGAAGGACTGTGGTGTTGGGCAGCAAAGACAGGAGGCACAAACCCAGAGCCTGTGAGGGTGAGACCAGGGGCCAAGGGGCCCAAACCCTATGAAGGCAAAACCAGGGGCTGAGGGGTCCAGAGCCTGTGATGGCAGGGCTGGAGCTGGGAGTTGGGAGGCTGCAGTCCTGAGAGTGGACCTCAGGTGGAAGGGCCTAGCTACAGTAAAGTGTTCCAAGGTCAGGCGGCCTCAGCTCAGACAAGACCTAACACCCAAAACCCTCTTGCCCTCTAGGGGCAACCTTCCTGTCCAATCATAACATCAAGGTGTGGCAAGTGAGACAACAGATGGGACACTGAGAGGCCAGAGGGGGCAAGCAAGGTGGGGTCCAGGTGGCTGCCAAGGGACGACTTTGCAGACCCAGTGCCAGACCCGCTACAAATGGGACATGGGGAATGATATTTGAAGTAAATGGTGCTGCCAACCCTATCTTAAATACCAGACTATATAAGATGACTGTAACATGGCAAATTTTGGAAATTAGCAAGTAATTGACCAGATGCAATGAAAATAAGACATTGCATCATAGGCTGTATTCCAACTTAATTGATTCAATATCACTATATTCATCAACAAATATAATTCTCATATTAAAATGTACTGTATTATAGCCAAAAAGATTTTCTACTTTTTTTAAATTGCCAGATTGAAGCATCATGTGACAGCCTGAAATTCAGGTGACTGTGCCTTGCAAAGCCTCAGCCATAATAGAACAGACTTCTCTGAAAATTACATCCGTCAAAATGTATGTGTGCATTTGTATGTATAATTGACATGTCTAGTTATTATTTTGCAGGGGTGTGCAAAATGGGCTATATTTGATTTGGATTCAGATTTAGCCTGAATCGGGGACAGCAATTTGATTAGTTGATTCAGATCACTGTCCCTGATTCAATTCAGCCAAATCCAAATCTGAAGATTCGATGCTGATTCAGAGAACCAGAAATTTGGCCATAGACACAGCTTTAAATGTTTTTTCTACGTACCTCAAGGTACCAGGCACGGCTCATGAACCCTACAATGCTGGGGCAGATTGAGCATCCCACAGGAGCGCAGGGGGCCCCTCTGCATCCTCGGCAGTGAACCTGGAAGTGGACTGGAAGTACTTCCAGTCCAGTTCTGGGTCTGCCAGGGAGCATGCAGAGGGGTCCCCTGCACCCCTTGGCTCAGTGATCAGTCACGGGGGGACCCCGGGTGCCCCCCCAACCCAGGAAGCACCAGTTGCCAACCTGGGGGGGTCCAGGGTGGCCCTCCAGCGGGCTCCCTGGCAGACCCGTGGGTGGACCGGAAGTACTTCTGCTCCACTTTTGGATCTGTTGCCAAGCGTGCTAGGGAGACCCCTGTGCTCCTGTGGGGACACTCCATCCACCCCAGCATTGCAGCATTCATGAGCTACCTGATACCTCAAGGTATGTAGTAAAAACATTTAAAGCTGTGTCTATGTCCGAATCTCTTCAAATTGTTTTGGAGGGTTCCAATTCGATTCAGAGAAATTAAAGGGTCTCCTGATTTGATTAGGATTCGAAGACTCGTCCACCTATTTGGGCCCAATCTCCACCAAATCAAATCAGGGACCAAAGCTTCACACAGCCCTGTTATTTTATGTAGCAGTGTCCGTGTGCGCATGCAAACAATCAGCCGGATATATAAAAGACAAATTCAGTTGCTGTGAATATGCCACAGTTACGAAGCTATTGTGCATAATTTGTGTTTAAATGCATTTTTTCTACCTGAGTTCTGGGACAGTGTCCAAAACATTCTAAAACTGATGCACAGGATACCAGAATCACACGCTGCTCCCCATAATGCAAAGCAACAAAATTTAAAAATAATTCTCCTTTTACTTGATCTAGTTTTTGTTCTGGCAAAATGATCACTGGCTTCACATTGCATTATATTAATGAAGCTTAAGATGAGTACACACATGTTATTTTGGTGCTCCCCCATATCTTTTACATTATTACCCAGGAGATAAACACTGGAATCCTTTTCTGATGCATACGCTCCAGCAAAAATGGGGAATGTTGTCAATAAAATAATTGATACCTAGTGCTTCTTGACATGCCTGTTTTTTCATTAAAGCATATTTTAATTAAAAAGGGAGAACAATTTCAAGGGAAGCTTTTTGCCAGATGGTGATTCCTAATTTACCTCAAGTGTGTTGGATGCAACATGATTCTTTTCTGATTAGCTGAGGTTGATCAGATGTGCAAAGTAATGGTTTTGCTGTGAAAAATAATTCGACAAATCATCACTTCCCCATGAAATGAACACGTGGACGTTTTCTTCTATTGACATCTGTGGGGGGTTTATACATTAATGGGAGTTCTGTGCATCTATCCTCTGTGAAAATTTGGGAACAGAAAATGACCACTGGCGATTCATTAAATAGGAGTGCTGTGAAAGCCTGAGCAATGCTGTGTACTGTATGTAGCCACTGAGCATCTACAGTACTATGCTTCCTTTCTGTTTTCTACCCATATATTGGCATTGGAAATATCAGCCCTTCTCTGCCAAGTTTTTTACTGACAATAATCCAATTTAATTGAGATTCCAACTTTTTGCTGTCAAAGTTCTAAATACAAACCCAGACTAGATGTTATAAGAAGGACTTTCATCATTTGCAAGTGTCAATTTCAAAACAATCTGTACAACTTCTGTTTATGGTCATACAGAGTTCACTACGTCATCTTCAGAAAAAAAAAAAAGAAGCCTTAAAAAGATATAATTGGGAAATATATGCTGGAACAGAGACAAGTTGTTTGATGGAGCTTGTCACTTCCAGTTACTCTTTTATTTTTGCTGGCTCTTACTGGCTTTTAATTTTCTCTGTGTGTGTTTTTGTTCCCTGACAGTAAACTTATTGATTGCTGGCAACCAAGCTTGGTACCATACTTAAGCACTGTATAATTGTTTTTAAAATCAGACACATAATATGCATTTGGATTTCCAGCACGTAAAATGCACCTCACAGACTAGTACAGTACTTGCCTGATAAATTAGACTGAGAATCTAAACGTGGTTTTACACTACAATAGCAGATTGCAAATTGCCACTGTTACTGTAGTTACAAAGCGCCAGTTTAAACATCAGCTCAAATATTCTTTTAAATCTTAGATTATCTTCAGCTTCTTTTAAAAATGTACATTGTTATGCCAGAATATGGGGGCTTAACTGCTTGCTTTTTACTTAATATTTTAAAATTCTGGCTAATGTTAAAATAAGGATGACCGTAGGAGGATAAGGAGGAAAAACTGGTTGCTGTTGGAAGCTGAGCTCTTCTGAAAAGGTAGCTGAAATCCACATCTTGTTAGAATAATGCTCTGTTCTCCCCTACATGCTGTGCCATACTTAGAGGTGGTTGAAGCAGTTACAGATGAATAAATCTCTTTTTTTACTTTCAGGCAATAAGGTCTTGTGCTTTTAGAACCAAAAATTGTTGGTTCAGTCTTCCATGTTCATGACTCACACAGGAGCATCACATTATGTAGCCCCAACCTTTATTAAAAACAAATAATAATTTTCCACTAAGGAACTAAAATAAAACACCTCATTTGTACTTTTTATCTTGGCTCAGCCATAGAAAGTAAGTGGTGAAAGTCAGTGATTCTGGCATAACAACTCAGCAGAATGAAGCAATTTTGGTTTGAACCAAAGCCCACTGTAGTCATTACAAGCACCCCTATTATGGTAGAAGCTGAATATTTTCCCTAAATAACATTAGATTGATGTTAATAAAATCAGTATTTGACAAGTGGAAAAAGCAAAGTTGAGAGGGTGGCACTGGAACCTTAATCATTAGTACACAGAGCGCCTTTGTTTTCCCACCCTCTTTGGCTAGGGCCAGAAATTGCACATGAACTCATATAAGTATTGGAAACTGGTTCAAATCTGTAACACAACAGAAGTCCAGTGCACGTAAACCACCTTCAAAATGGCCTGATCTGGTTTAAGAGAAACCTGGATGGTTAACTAATTTAGGTTAAATTGGTTTATTGAACATCTGTTCTAGATCCCCCAGCATCCCAGGATGCTTTGCACCTCCTCTGCAAACTCCACCAAGCAGGGAGGCATGCTCTTGGGCCCCCCAGCTTCTGGCCTGGGCCACTGCAAGCATGTGGCTACATTTCCAGAATCAAAAATGAGTGTCTGTTCACTTGTGTATCAGTTCAATCTACACAGCTTAGACTAACCTGCAAAAATTGAAATAATTCAGCCTTGGGCTTTTTGACTGTCTCTGCTTAGCTTTTGGGATCATCATTTCATTTTATAATTACTAAGAAGCTTAACGTACATTAGAGAAAATATCATTTGAATGGTCAAGGAAAACATTAACTTAAACAGTTTGCCTAGGAGACAGGTCAGCAAAGAAGGCTGGACAAGACAGAGCTGTATTTAAAAATATTCCAAACTTGATATTCCAAACTTAATTCAACATTAGTGCGGCTGCAGCTGGACTGTTGTATCCAGTTCTGGGCACCTGGAACCTTGTGGGCAAGCCTGCCTTCACAATGAACCAGTTTCAAGACTGGGACCTTAGCATCAAAATACTGTTTATATATTGGTAAATTAATGTGTTCGTACATTTTGTTTATTTACACGTATGATTCTGGAATCTTAATATTTTACCTGACCTGCAGAAAAGGAGTGGGTTTTCAGAACCCCCCAAGAAATCAGTACATTTTTTGCGGAACAAAAAATGTCCTACAAATCAAGTGGAATTGTAAGGCTGCAGCTTCATAGATTATACCCATGTAAAAATCATGCTTTTACCAGCTCCTACTAGCTATGACAACATGTTGTAACTAATGTTGCTAACAACCTCTTTGCAAGCTAGCTCATTTCTTATGGAGTAAGGTTTCTAAAGTTTTTGGCTCTTTGAAATTTGCATTTCAAAGTAGCTATAAAATATGTATTCCAGTGCAAAGTATTAGCATAAAACCATTCACTATTACATATTCTGTCAAAAATGCCAGGAAGAATTCCACAACTATTGAATATCCATCTGGCAACATCTTCCAACCCTGCATATATGCATAAAGTATTTCAGTAATAAAGTAAAATTATGAAACAAACCCCTTACTTCATATACCAAATTGATAACTTCTTCAGAGTAATGTAAGCAAAGGAACTTTGCTATTAGAAGCAAACTAGTTTTGTACTTGCTAACTATTCTAGAACTGTCTAGGGAAACTACTCCCTACCCTGTCTTTCACTTTGTTTTCTTTTAAAAAAAATCTATTGACTCCTTTGTAAAGTGTTAGAAAAATATTTATTTATCGATGAGGCTAGGGAAAGAAGTTACACATAACTGGTTTAGGTGATCAGGAACTGGTTTAAACCTGTAACAAAAAAAGCTCAGTGCAATTAGTCCACTTTGAAAATGGCTGAAACTGGTTTAAGATAAACCTGGATGGGTATAGTGTCAGACTTAACTGATTTAGGTCAAACTGGTTTATGGAAATTCTGTCCCAGATCCCCTCCTGATTCAGCTTTACTCACAGTCCTCCAACATCCCAGGATTCTGTGAAGCCCTGGGCTGTGCTTTCTACTCCAGTGGAGCAGGTCTGGCCCTGCCCTCAGCCATCGGGGGGGCTTTTCCATCCCTGCTCCCAGCTGTCAGGAAGGAATTGTCAGGGAATTGTCAGCCAGGAGAATCAGCCTAGGTCCCAGCTAGGGTGGAGAAGTAAAGCCTCCACTGCAGATTCTGACCCCCTCTGCCAGGCACAGCCCAGCTGCTGGTCTGGAGCTGGGGGGTGGCTTCCCTCCCCCCTACTTCCTCCTCAGCCAGCCTGCCCAGCACAGGGACTTGGCTGAGTGATTGCCTTGGATCCCAGCTTAGGTGGGGAAAGTAAAGCGCTCACTGTGGGTTCCACACCCCACACCCCCATGCTGGGCATAACCCAGCTGAGAGTCTGGAACAGAGGGGAGGGGGTGGCCATCCCTCCCCCCACCTGCACTGCCATCTTACCAGCCAGAGAGGGGGCATAGCTGGGTGATCATCACCCTGGCTCCCAGCTGCAGGGAAGCCTGCAGTTGGGGCTTTATCCCCCTGCCCAAGCCTGAAGCCAGGGCAGTCACCCAGCCATGGCCCCTCTCCAGCTGGCAGGTGCCGGCTGAGGAGGGAGTGGGGGCGGAAAAACACCCTCCAGTGCAGGCTTCCCCCTCCCTGCTGTGCCTAACAGCCCAGCTAGTGGTCCAGAGCTGGACTGAGGGGACATTTCCCTACCCCCACTCTCTCCTCCGCTGGCCAGGGAGGTGGCATGGCTGAGTGAGTGGCCTGGCCCTAGCTCTGGATACATGGGGCGGGAGGAGGGAGGGAAGAGAGGAAGATATGCCCACTGGGGGCTTCCCCCTCCCCCTATCCCTCTGCATTGGGGAGACCCCAGCTTGGGGGCTAGTGTCAAGTGGAGGGGGGAGGGGTTTCCCCCACGGGAAGTGCCACACTGGGGGCTTTCCCTCTCCCCCTGCACTGGGGAGACCCTGGTTGGGGGTCCAGTACCAGATGTGGGGGGGGCATTCCTTGCACGCCCCCTTCTCAGCTGACCTGGACTGAAGAGAGTGTGTGGCTAGGGTGACCAGCTCCAGGCATGAGGAAAGAGAGGGAGAAATCCCCCATTGGTGGCTTACTCCCTCACTCCTTCCCCAGTGCCAGGGAGACCCCATCTGGGATACCGTTGGGGGCAGGATTTCCCCCAGCCCCCTCCTCAGCTGGCTGGAGGCTGAAGACAGGGCATGGCTGGGGAATCACCTGTCTCCCAGGTGTCTGCAGTGACCAGCAGGCTGGGAGGCATGCTCTAGCACCCCCTGGCGCCTGGTATGGGCCACTGCAGGGGTCTGGCTGCCTTTTGGGTTTGAAAAGTGAACATCAGTTCCCTTTCTTATCATTTCAACCTAGGCAGTTTACAGAAACCTGCAAAGATTGAATCAGTTCAGCCTCAGGCTTTTTTGACCATGTGTACTTAGCCCTAGAGTCTGAATGCTTAAATTGTTTTGCTCCCTTTCTTGAACTTAAGTGCCTTAAATGGAATAGGTTATTGACAATTGTCCATCAGAACAGGGCTCCAAATGTTCTATTTTCAGTACGTTTGGCAAGCCGGTTGATTGACCCATCAAATATTGTCAATTTACCATTCAATTGACCACATATTTTTTGATCAGTCAAAGATTGTAGACATTTTACCAAAAAAACCCTACATTTTTGTAGTTTTCTTGACAGAAATATTTTTATTGCTTTTTGACACATTTCTTAATGGGAAATATGTGCTTTTTTACTGTATTATCTGGATTTATTGGCAGTTCTTTAACAATTTTTTATTGATATTTGACCAGTGCCGAACTTTATTTGACCAGTCAAATACTCAATCCTAATTTTCAGTTTTCATCTAGGTCTTGGACAGGAAAGTACAAATATATGTAACTGGTGAAAATGTTGTTTAACCTAGCTCACAAGGCCACATTCTCAAGTGCACCTTGGTGTACACTATTGAAATCAGTGGAAAAACGGCCACTCCCTCCCCCTGTTCCAGCCCACATATTTTGATTGACACCAGCTGAGATTCTTGCCCCAAATACATTGTAGGTTGACCATAATAGTTAGAAGTCACCATTTGGCTGTTAATGAGCATTCTCGCCGAACCTATCTCAATCTTGCATTCAGTGCATTCCACTCTAAGCCCATATTGCTTAGCTGTCATTTACAACTATTTGTATTACAGTAACTGCTGGAAAGCCGAACTAAGACCACAGCCCATTGTACTAGGTGTTGTACAGATGTAGGCTATGGAAAGACGAATAAATTGTACCAAGTTAAAAGTAAAGGGAAACTTGCTGCTCATCAGCTGTTCTGCAGTCACTTTTTGTGCCTTTGCTCTATCCCATGAAAAGCAGAATCTAAACTGGGGCAATTTATCTCTGAGTAAAACTCACTGCATTTATTTAGTAGATATCTTCCATTTTTTGGAGCAGTGATTCTCAACCAAAGTGCTACAGCACCCTGGGGTGCCTTGATAGCCTTCAAGGTGCTGTGAGGTACTACTCAGTGTACATTGTTATGTTTATAAACATGATTCACAAGATAAACCCAGAGATTTCAAATAGGAATTCATAGTGTTAAACATATTCTGACATGTTTTGGGGCTTTTTGAGTTCTTTGCAACAGAAGAATTGCTCTATTATTTTTCTGTATTGAAAAAATGAGCGAAAGCCATGAGTTGCCATTTCTGTGGGGCACCTTGAGCCTGTTTAGGCATGCCTTCAGCCACAAATTTTAATAACCATTGACCTAGAGGATGGACCAAACACATGAAGCAGCTACAGCAGGGGTGGGCAATTATTTTGGGCAGAGGGCCACTTACTGAGTTTTGGCAAGCTGTTGAGGGCTGCATTAGTAGTCCTACCCCTTGACAGATGCCCCACCCCTGGTTGCCATATTATGACTGGAAGTCCCGCCCCCTAACCCCTGACCTTTGCCACCAGAAGTCCCTCCCCTTGCCCCCAGAAGTACTCCTTTCAGCAAGAGGTTTTGCCATCTTGGAATGAAAAAAATATCAAATTATATTCTAAAAAGTGAACTTCTATGGCATTCATTAATTTGGTTTCAAAAAATATTTTTGTCCTGATTTACCTGTGTTGTGTAGTATATATAGAAGTGATTGCACAATAGCTTAAAATGAAGTCTTACTCTTGTATGTTGTAGGGGGGGTATAGGTTTGTGGGGGTGCTATGGGTGTGTGGGGTGAGAGAGCATGTGGGTGTAGATATGTGGGGTGTGGGTGGGTATGCAGTTTGTGGGGGCTGGGTGCCTGGGGTATGTGAGGGGATGTGGGTGGTTTGCATGTATGGCAGTGCGAAGGGGGTGTGGGTGCATGTGTATGTTGGGGTGTGCATGTGGGACTCAGCCTATGTACTGGTGCAGTACATACACACCCCTGTACTGGTGTAGCCCCATGCTCCACAGTTCAGTGATCTAGCCGGCAGCCACACGGCAGTGCTGGAGGAGGGTGGGGGCAGGAAGGGAGTGAAATGGATAGGGGTGTGCAGGGCTGGGTTTGGCTGTTCAGTCCTGCTGAGACTCCCCCTGGGTCCTACTGCACCTGGCTCTTGTCAGCTTTGACAGGCTGCTGGGGCAGATAAATATTTATTTTTTTAATTGTTTAGGGGCCCTACAGGCTGAATAGAATGGCCTGGTGGGCCGGATCCAGCCTGCGGGCTTTATTTTTCCTACCCCTGAGTAACAGTGAACCAGCTACTTCAAGGTAAACCCTGTCCCAATTCTTTCACAGTATACTTTGTTGGTCTGCCAACATGCATATAGTATGAGACCATCACTATCCTTATAGCACTTATAATCTAAATACACAAAATGCACTAAAGTTGGGAGAGGTAACAGTGTTAAAGAGATGGAATGGCTTTCCCAAAAGCATGTTGCAGGTCTATGGCAGAAGCAAGGAGAGATCCAGATCTCCTGAATCCTCAGATGCCATGTCCACTGAAACACACCAACTCTATCCATACTGTATGATGTTTTAAATATATATAACAATACCATCCTACTGATCTGGTCCAATAACATTGCTTGATAGTCTGGTTCATTTTATAGTTTGGTACTTGACATGCTGAACTGATGTTTGCCATGTTCCTCCTTACAGAATAATTATTTCAGGTAAACAAATAGTCTTAGTATCCATGACATTTTGTTCACAAGTATTTCTCCAACAGCTATTAAGCGCACTAAAATGTACAGCAGTAAAATGTCACCAGCATGCATTGAAAATGCTAACATGGAAATATTTGCAGTGATGAGAACAACATGCTGAGCATTAAAGTTTTTCAGAATGTTTATAGCTGTCTTCTAAATACCGTATTTACTCAAATACAAGATGAGCTCCTCCTCCCTGCCTCCCCCCACCCACCTCCAATTGGTATGGAGGAAAAAGCCCCTTGTCTTGTAATTGGATACAAGGAAATCTCATTAAACACATTGTCTATCATTAAACTGCTGCCAAAAGCAGTGTGTGCTCAGCAATGGAAAACCATTATGAATTAATTATGATTAAATGCAGCCAACACTGAGTATGACTATAAAACACATGGCCCACAATGGGCAAATATGCTGATGTGAACCTACCACAAAGATAAGTTTGTGCAGCCCTTCTGAACAAGATGTTATGCCCATTAAGAGCAGTCTCTCTCACTCTGGGCTCTGTTTCAAGCCAACCCCACAAACCCCTCGCCCACATACCCAGCCACAAACCCCAAACCTCATCCCCACAAACCCTACACCCACCCACAAACTCCTCCAATAGCTCTCCTCCAAATTACTTTATACTTGTAAATATATCAATAAAACATTGCCCAACGGACCTCTCTGTATGCAGTGGCATTTCATTTTAATAGTGGAAAAACACTATTTGGGGTATTTTACTGAGAGAATTTGGGTTTCTTATCAGAGTACTTGCAATTTTTAAACAGGGAACACCAGGATCCCTGCTGGTGGGACAAGTGGCAAGATCCGGGCAGAGGAGCTTGTCCAGGGCCAGCACTGGGGACCCAGCTGGAGGGCAGATGAGGTGACTGATCTCTTGGCCATATGGGGCCAAGAGGACACACTTGGACAATTCAAAGCAGACCACCTCATGGAGCACATCTTCTGGCTGATAGCTGTCCAGATGGCAGAGTGGGGCACAGCCATGGGGTTTGGCAGGAGCACAGCCATGGGGCCACAGATCCAAGGGGTAGTTTCCCCAGATACCAAGTGGCTGGGCCTCAGAAGCTCCAGAGGGTAGGTAGCCTGCTCACCAGGGCAGGTTTTCATATTGCTGGGGCCAGCACAGGCGCTGGTTCCAGGCTCTAGATCCCCCTGGCTGCAGATCTGGGAGGAGCTGGGCAGGATTATTTTGCCCCAAGTGGCACAACTCAGACACATGCACTAAGGCAAAAAATCTCCTGCACAAAATTTGCGCCACTCCTATTTGAGCTGCTGTGAGCGCACACGCCTGCATGTGGGGATGTTCCCTTACTGTGATGCTGTAGTTTACAAAGTAATGTAATCCTTAGGTGTATATATAGGGAAGAATCACTCTATGTTAACTCTGTATTGGATATCAGTGTGACTACTCCTAGAAGGATGCTGAAAAATTAGGGTGTTCAGTAAAGAGCTACAAGAATCACTGGAAAGCATGCTTTAGGATGAAAGACTCAAAGTGTTCAATCTGTCTAGCATATCCGAGAAAAGATTTAAAGGCAATTTTGATAACAGTTTATATATATTTGCCTGAGGACCATAAACTTGATGATAGATAGCTGGTCAACATAAAAGGCAAACATTTAAGTAAGGTCCAACTCAGGACCTCAGACTAAATTATCTATCTGAACTTAACATCCATGTATATATGAACAGGGGCTAGACTTCTTATTATATGCTTTGGTGGAATTCACCATTGACTGAAAGTTCTTGGTTCTATATACAATTTACTCATTAAGCAAAATCTTGAAAATTTATGTAATTCTGCATATGGGTGTGATCTATCTTAGATGGAGAAAACTAGAAAAGCAAAATTCTATACAGCTTTAGCTGAAGAAAAAATTACAAAATGTTGATCTCTTGGTATCGTATTTTTCCAGCTCTTGGGCAGTTTTGCAGTAAAGCATTATGTCAGAAATGTTCTTCTTCTTTCTTCCGTGTCAGGATGTGCCTGACAGGAATCCAGTCCCTGAGCTCTGGGGAGCACAGGGACTGCTTCATTCCTTTTTCTCTGATGCACATAGAGATACAGTAAGGTTAGGGGTCAGTGAACTGGAGGTGATCTCTCCTTAGAGAATGACTACTGTTCAGTAACTCCCCCCAGCTATACAGGATGGTGAAAGCAAATAAACTAGATGCCCTATAGCAGGGCATTAAGGCGCCTGATCCTCTTGGACCAGAGATAAGAACCCAGGTGCAGGTTGCCAGGACAACCGGTTAATGAGGGTATTGGCCGCACCTACACCTGGGTAGCTGGTCGGAGGAGGCAGGGCCCTAGGCCCATATAAACCCCAGGGCTGGGACCAGGCAGTTAGTCCCTTACCAGCTGCCAGAGAGGAAGGAGCCTCCAGGAGAAAGAAGGTTCCAGAGATGTGGTAGCTGGCAGATGCGCTACCCTTAGAACAAAGGGGACGCCAGGAGCCCATAAGGTATCCTTGCCTACTAGGCACCGAGCCTCAGAGAGAGAATTTTACTCTTTTAAAGTGGCAGAGCATGATGTGAGTTCTGTGTTAAGTTACAGCCCAGGGACTCATGGGGGTTGGCAGTTGAGTGTGTGCTGTCGGATAACAATCGGTGGTTTGGGTGAGGCTAGTTGGGGAAGGAGGAGGCCTCATTGGGGCCCACTGCAGCGTGGGGACCCTGGTGCTAGAGAGGCTGCAGCATTTGGGGGGAACAGACCCCAGCGCCAGAGAGGGCGCAGCACTTAAGACAGGGCTGTGGAGAGCCCAGCGCGGACAAGGGGCCAAATTGTAACAAGGCCTAGGCAAGATGACGCCAATACCATCTGCGAGGCTTAGGACATGGCAAAGGGGTGGTTGGAGCCATGCATATGACCCATAAGGCTGGGAGACTCAGGAGCCATACACAGTGAAGCGGGACATAAAAGCGGGGCTGAAACAGGGTTAATAGGATCTAGCCGTGTCCAAAACTAAAGCTCAAGGGCAGCCTCCCTATATTTATCATACCAACAAGACATGGCGGGTGAGAACGAGGTTGCTTATAGGGCAAGACTGGCATGGTTAAGGACCTGGGGGTAACACGGCCACCCTAGGTACCCCATCCTGCTACACACCCCAAAAAGGAGCATCTATCAAGCACTGGCTCTCTGTCACAGAACTGAGTAATAGGTCTGTGCGAAGCAGCTAGTATTCGCTTCAGATTTGGAGTCGGCTGATTCGGGGGGGTGAGGGGGGCAGTGATTTGATTCCATGATTCGAATCACTGTCCCGAATCGATTTCGCTGAATCTGATTCAGAGATACAACCACTGCTGAATCAACCGAATCTCCGAATCACACAGGCTCCATTCCACCCCCCTCCCACTGCTTTCCCAGCCATGGCAATGGCTGCCCGGCCCAGCCCAGCTCCAGCCTCTTTGGGGAAAAAAGCCCCGACTCACTGGGTGCTGCCCAGCGGGGGGTGATCCCCACAGTCCCCCACCGCTCCACACAGCATGGGGGGATCTGTCATGAGCCCCCCAACCCCTCCCACTCTCCCCACCCCGCTCATGGCTGCCCTGCCCACCCCAGTTCTGGCCCTTTAAGAAAAAAAAAAAAAACCCCAAACCCCCCAAACTCACAGGTTCCTGCCCAGCGGGGGGGCCATCCTCGCTGCCCCCCACTGCCTCATGCTACATTGGGGAATCCCCCGAGGCGACTGCAGGAGCTGGTAAGGTCAGGGTTTTTTGGTTTTTTTGTTTCCTTAAAGGGCTGGAGCAGGGGTGGGTGGTGCAGTCATGACGGGTGGACTGAGGGAGCAGGTGGAGGTTGGGGGGGACACATGGGGGGGGCTGGGGGAGCAGGTAGAGGAGAGGCCTGGCATGGGTCCTCCCATGGTCCCCTCCCCCCTCTTTAGCCCCCCTTCCCCTGCCCCCTACTTACCAGTTTGGAATCTGGGTTAAGCTCCCTGCTGCAGCAAGTGGGGACTGCCCAAATCACCAAAGCTCTCTGCATCTTTTTCCGTATCGAATCAGAGAGCTTGGAATCAATTCGTACTTTTTAATTGGTCCCCTGATTTAATTTGGATTTGGAGATTTGGCCACCAAATTGAGCTGAATCTCTTCCAAATTGAATCAGCACCCAAAGCTTCGCACAGCCCTACTGAGTAACGATGCTTTCAGAGGGATGGAAGAAGCACTGCAAAGTAATAGGCATTCATGCCAGAGGAAATAGCTGTACTTCAGCTTTGCTAGTATCCTGACACTCTGGCTAGAACCTGAATCTTCAGTATTTATCATCACATGAAGTTATATGAATAATGCATGTCAGAATGACTGTAACATTTTTGGAAGGATTGTCTGGAATAATCCACTGTGGATCAGACTGTAAGATTAACTGTTCTGACCTTTATCTTCTAGCAGTGCCACAACGCATGCCAGATAATCTTAGCCCCTGTTATAATCTTTTGTGTATATTCAGGTGCAGAGAAGGAAAGAAACAAGAATTATTTCCCAATCTGGAATTTGAAACAAGTGAAGAAATGTAAGTCTAATGTAAATTATGACAGAGATGCAGGGGATAAGTGGATCTGGATACCTGTCCAACCAGGCATCTGAAATAAACTCATCTGATAGATTACAGTGAATTTAGGATAGTTTGGGCATTCCTGATAATGATACATAAGGTGTTGTTCCTTTTTCTAAAGGCACAGAGATTAGATGTTGTCTGCTGTTTTTAATACGTTTTCCATTCTGTGCACTTAATCAGGTAAAGGCAGTCTGCTTCACTTTCCTGTCCATAAAATTGGTCTTTTTATAAAGACTACTTTATCCCATTTCCAGAATAGCCAACTCCCATTGGTGACAGCAGTGATCCTTCTCGGTGTATGGTGTATATTTCTGTAATGTTTCTAAAATAGATTGGCATGAATGATGTAGGGTTTATGAAAGCTTTCATGCAGAAAACTGAAAAGTCGTCATTGCACATTCTAAATATCTTTAGTGTGGGATGTTTGAAGTTTCCATCTAGAGTATCAGGGTGTGTAAAATGGGTCCTTAAGAGAAGTAAAAGTGTATGGAAAGTTTTAAAGAACTTTAATTAGAAGAGTAGTAAAAAGTCCAATATTCTGTTTTATAAAAAAATGAGAAAAAGAGCACAGATCAATGGCACTGTAAGTCAGAAACCAGGATTTATCTTTTGCTGAGAAGCACAACATGCTTACTATGACAGCAGGAAATAGATGATTGTTGCTCACACTATTCTGATCTAGCTATCTTGTTATTAACATGCAGGCAGGTGATATTATGTATGATCAGTTGATGTTCTTCTAAGAAATCTGAAGTTCGATTTCCGTAGATACAGATTATGAAATCCTTCCTGAGGCTCAATAGCTCAGCAGCTGTGGTACTTAATCCCCATTCAAGGGACACAACCATTCTCTTTTCCTTAGGAAGGACTTGCTTTGTCTTATACCTTCTAATGGGGATTTCCCATCTCTTGCCTGTATCATACTCCTGTCTGAGAGAAGTTGCTGGGCATTTGCAATCCTGCTGCCTAAAGACTATACTCAGCAGTTATTTAAATTAGAGGTACACAGAAGGTAGTGCAGGCTTGCTTTGAGTAAAGCTAACACTTAAGCTGTCTGCTTCTACTATGTGCTTAAAAAGACAGAGCCTTTACTCTTCACTTTTTTTCCATTCCCTAGAGACACTGGATAAGGAAAAGTCATAATGGAGAAGTTGATGGTAGTTCTTTATGCTAGGAAGAAGTAGTTTCTTCTCTTGCATTTGTACTTTCCTTCCCCTAACTTCATCTCGCACTCCTCATCTTACTGCCTTCTCTTCTCCTTTTCTTTCTTACCCCAGTGATCCAACCTGAGCCTAAATTTCATTTGATTTTATTACATATTATGGAAACTGCAGGGGATTTTTCCATGAAGCTACTCTCTTATCATACTCTCTGAATATGTTAAGCCTGTTTTGGTAACATGGTCAGAGAAATCAGAAATCACCACATATGGCACTTAATTTGTATACACTGTTTTGTGCAAGCTGAAACCAGTTTAGTAGACCTCCAAGCTAGATATTATAGTTGAAGAAGAGAGAAGCTTAATTAGCCACTCAGAACCCCAGACACAAGCATAACTGAAACCTGGAAAAATGTTTCCAAAGTGATACTAAAATCTTAATAACCTGTCAAACTTACCTCCAAAAGACATTTGGAATGAAAAATAGCACAACGTTTTCTAACTGAATACAATCCACTGTACATCCATCAAAAGCCAAACTGAAAGTTAATTTGCCTCAAGTTATGCCACTGATGAAAACCAATCAAAATCCACTTTTTCAGTTTTTCAGAAGAAAATCAGTAGTCAACTATGACTATATAGCTGCCAGCATTTGTAACTAATATAATGTAATTTGATTATCCTAAGCTAATTAACAGTTGCACTTTGCTATGATTGACCTAATACTCTAGTGTTCTAGTTCTCTAAAATAAATGTTACCTAAATATACAGATGCTGAATAATATGCCTGCTTTGGACCATTTGGAGTAACTGCTCTAATAGATCAGACTGATTCTAGTTTAGACTTATTCTGCTCAAGTAAGTCTTTTGGACTAAATAGGAAAAGAAAATGATGGTATGAAATATGACCAAGTTAGATAAAAATAATGAGAAAAATCAAGGAGTTGTACTGATCAGGTCATTTAGTAGCAAGGAAAGTAACCCAGGTAATGTGATGGAAGCAAAAGATTGATATAAATGGAAGGGGGGAAGGAAGGGATATATCCACATTTAGGGACATGGAGCTAGAGACCTTCTGATATGCCATCAGCCAGCAGGAGCTTTCTTCAATGTGACCCATGGTTGGTTTGTAGATGATTTGGTGATGCTTATACAAACAAACAAATAGCCTTTTCACTGTTGCTATCTCAGTACCACCCCAACCTTTTCATCTTGTCCTCATGTGCTTTACTGTTAGATAGGGCCTATGTGAGGGAGGGAATAGTGTATAGTTATATCAGGCTTCCCAAAATCAGATCATACTCTTTTTTTTTTTTTTCTGTTTCCATAACAGGAAGGGGGGTGGGTATCCAGAATGTACCAGCCCCCCAAATTTCTCTCATAGGCCCTGGTTAGAGAATCATAGAAAACTCCAACTAGGAGGAACCTCAGGGTATCGTTTTGTCCAATCCTCTGCTCCAGATAGAAGCATCCCTGTCTAAACCATTCCGGACAAATATTTTTGTGTAATTTACCCTTCAAAACTTCCAGTGATGGAGATTCTGTAATCTGTCTGTGTAATCTGTTGCAGGATTTAATCACATTCAGTCTTCTCTTTATTCCCT